>NW_020171981.1:5083668-5185258 GCF_003031525.2 Neophocaena asiaeorientalis asiaeorientalis
TTTTTTTTTTTTTTTTCTCTCTCTCTATTATGTTTTCAGCACAGGGAAGCATTCCTAGCATGTACTAGGTATTCAGATAAATGCTTGTGTGATGAATAAATGAATTAACTAGTGAAAGAAACATTCCTTTCAGGAACTTGGATCCTGTCGTTTCAGGCACAGAAGCCTCCAGGAGCTTCCTCTTCCTGCATCCTCTGTTTGGCCACAGGCTGGTCGGCAGCCTGTGAGAACCATGAACAATCTGCTTGAGAGGCTCCTTGACTCACTGCATCCACCGGGAGCCCAGTCTTCCCTTAAAAGGTCACCTTATCGGAAAGTACCAGTGATGGCATTTACGAGCTCTATTTTTATCTGTGTTGGAAAAGTCTCAAAGTTAATTCCCAAGCCAACGACATTAAACTCGGGAACGTGGATGACCAAGAAAGCATCTACGTGATGCCTTTGAGTCACAGCTTTGTTTCCCGTGGCAAGACTTCCAGTCCTCCCGGTCACTGGGCCCTTGTTTTTCAAGACTGGCTGACTCTAACAAGCTTGTGATCCCCCATTCGTTAGAACTAGATCCTGCAGCCCTTAGTGGTCTAGGAAATGGTGTCCTCTTCCTTAAGGTTTGCTTAACTCTGCTGGGGCCTTCAGAGAAGAACACAGAATAGATTGCCAGACACCTCCCGGTTTATTCAAACCAGCTTTCTACCCCCATTCCCAAATGGGAATGAATCGTGGGTGATAGCATTGCTAGCAGCAGGAAGGAAGGAGGCGTGTGGCCAGAGGAGAGGGCTCCCGATGAGCTTGGCCAGAGAGATAATTGGACAGAAGCTACAGAAATGAGAAGAGTAACCCAGCAGAGCTGGCAAGCAAGTCGAGGGCCTGTGCCAGGGAAAGGATTCGCTGTCAGAACTGGGGGAGATTGAGAGAGAGAGAGAAGGGAGGAGTATGGAGAGAGGAAAATGGCATGAAGGACTGAAGGAGGAAGGCTGCAGGAGGGAAACAGGGAGCAGCAGAGATGGGAGGAACCATAGGTAATTTGTAAAGTGGAGAGGAGGGAGGGGGCACACATGTCCCTTTAATCCAAGTGGGGTCCTTCGGGGAAAGGGGATGTTGGAGAGTCAGGTGGAGGCCCCAGAGAGATGGTCAGTCACACACCCCCACGGCAGACTCGAAATGAGGCAAGGAATGTTCTCACTCCCAGATTCAAGGTACTAAATTGGCCACGATCCCTGCCTCTGGAAATTTAGGAAAGATAGTTTTTGACAAAGGATGCTGGAACTCGGAGGACTCGAGCCACTATTTGAGTCTCCTCCCCTTTCCCTTAGCAAAAGCCTAAACAATTCAGGGTCCATGCCCCACTGTCTTGCACCCCGATCTCCTCTTCCCAGCAGCACCCACACAGCCCAGGATCACAGCCCCCTGTGCGTCTCTGCCCCTGCTGGCTACTCTGGGCCAGGGACCAGCCTGAGAGCTTGGAGTCTGGGCTGAGTCAGCACTGCCTGTGGGAGAGATCGCTTCCTGGAAAGTCTTGCTTCAAAACTTCTGGCTGGCCAAGCGCCGGTAGCGAGCAAGAGGCACACTGGAGGCTGGACGATGCATCTTTGGCTTTCAAGATACCTCTCACCAGAGAGAGAATCACGGGACAGAAATTTCCATAATCCCGCTTAAGGTGTGACTCCAATGTACTTCAGGCTGCCCCTCCACCCTCCACCCTCTCCGCTTCAGAAAATCACATTCTCCTGTAAATCTGACAAAATATATGTTCTGAGCCTCAGATATCTATTTTCTGAAGATATGTCCTTATTCATTGGGGCAGCAAGAATACTCCCTTGTGTGGGCACAAGGCAGAACCCTCTCTTGATGAAAAGGACAGCATACCGTTAGCAGGATCACCAGACTGCTCCAGGGGCCAAGCCCCCGCTCTGTCTCTGGGGGCTGCGATGCGGAGTCTAAGCCATCCCCACCCTTCTCTTCAACTTGGGAGTTTTGATTCCCGCCCCCCAATGCAGGGTGAAGGGTCATTTTGATGGTCTCACTTTGGACAAGTGAGAAGAGGGAGCATTTTACTTTGACCCCCACAACTGCTTGCTATGCAGCGGGCACTCTAGCGGGTAGGCAGTGAGTGGGTGGCAGCAGCTGCCAGGCACCTTCCCCTGAGGATGTATCAGTTGGTGCCAAAAGCCTCTATAAGCTCTTTCTGATCTCTGTGCCAGCGACTACGGGTCCTGGAAGGAAGCCAGGCGTCCACCCACCGGGAGCCCTGCATTCTTCTCCACCCCCTCATCCGCCGAGAATGAGGTGGGATGGCTTGGGAGCTCACTGAGAAGGGAGCCGATGGGTCTTAGACACATTTTCCAGCTGTCACACCTGCTGACGTGGGAACGTACACTCAGCAATGAATTGTTTCAGGCTTTCTTGTTCCATCCGTCCCAGGCCCAAAGCGGTGGGAATAAGAACTTCCATCAACAAACTGTGGCTCCCAGTTTGCCTCCTTCTCCCTCCCTTCTTTCCACCCTTCCACAAACACTTATTGACGTCCGACTGGCACCTACCCTGTGCCAGTCACTGTTAGGGGCTAAAGACACACGGACACAGTCTTGGGGGAGAAAATACATGTAAGTACTAATCAGACACGAGGCAGTGATACAGTGTTGCAACATGAGAGGTGGCAAACCGGTGGCCATGGGCCAAATCTGACTTGTAGACACGTTTAGCTTAGCTGGCAAGGAATTTAAAAAACTGTCAGAGTTCACATAAAAATCAATATTTCCATCTGTTTTTGAAATAACACATCTGGCAATAATCTGGAGGAGGTAAAACACCACTGTCCCCTTTAGCTGGGATGTGCTCTCAGTGTCATAGGTCACATACCCACCCCCCACCTCACCCACTTCCCTGTTGAGTTAAACTGGTTCGTTTCGTTCATCCGCGTTCACTGCCACCATCGTGCACGTGTTAGAACGTGGGACCTTAGAATGAAAAGCCATCAGGAGACCCAAAGGAGGGAACCGTCAGCTCTGCTCGAGGGAGTCAGACCAGTTACCCCTTGAACTAAGTCCAAGGACTTTGTTGATCTGACGACTTGTATACTGTTTCTCCCCTGCCCCCATCGTCAGATGCATAAGGGAAAGGCTCCAGTCAGTTCCCTCCTCCCAGCATCTCCAGCCCACAGCAGAGTGCCTGGTACAGGGCTGATCTCAATGCACACTTGTGAAATGTGTTGAATGAAAGGAGCCGCTAGAAGCGTCAGGTGGAAAAGGGAATTCCAAGCAGAGGGAACTGTGGGTGCAAAGGCGTGACAGTGAATAGTAGAGTGGGAAGGGGCAAATAGTTGGTGGCGAATGGGGGTGGGGGTGGGGTTCCGGAAGTGTGAGGAGGGTGGGATGAGGTACGGTGGAAACAGCAGGAGTTGAAGCCGGGAAAAGACTCCCGTGGGACCCGGAAGGGCTTTTTAGAGTGTATTAGGAAGGTAACCACGGAATCTTGGAAGTGATTTAAGGAGTGAAGTGACAGGATCAGAGTCTTGTTTCACACGGAGGACTCTGGCAGGGTGGTGGGGTGGGGACAAATGGGAAGCTACAGAGGGAAGACGGAAGCAGCAAATAGAAACTTCAACTCAATATTCCCCTTTCTGAGGCCCTTGAAATGCCACTGGGGACCTATTTTAAGAAAATGGTGCCCCCTGCTGACTAGGTCTGGGCTTGCATCTCCCCCCCGCCAAGAGGGAAATTACAAAATGTTTTGGCCCCGAACAAAAGTACCTGGAAGCCCCGGGCACGGAATTGCAAGCGGTGATGCATCTGAGAGCGCCCTCCTTTCCTAGATGAAGAGGGGCCCATGGGAACGGGTGACAATGACTAATGCCACAGACTGTTGCCAGATAAATCTGAATTTCAGATAAGACACAATTGTTTGGTATAAATCTGTCTCAAATATTGCATGGGACATACTTATATTCAACAAGTATGTGCTGTTTATCTGAAACTCAAATTTAGCTGGGCATCTTATATTTTTATTTGCTAAACCTGACAACCTTAGATAAAGTGTGTTGGAGGGGCCAGGAGAAAACTAGAAGTGAAATCGGATGCGTTACCCTCCTTGGGTTTCTCTGCAAACTCAATCTCACTCCTCCATCTAAACAGAGCTGGAGATGATACTTTCTCATATTTTATAGTGTTGCCCAGTTACACAATAACTCTATTTGGGAAATCAGTTTTCATTAAATGAGCCCATGATTCCCCTAAGAGAATCTAAAGAGAGCTGTGGACCCTTTTTACAGCAAAACCAACCTACTAGCTTGACATATGTGTGAGCACCTGTGTTACACACACATTTGTACATTAAAATTTCAGGGAGTTCTCAGCCTTCGTGTAAGAGTGACGTTCCCTCTGGGGCTATGGTCTGAACGTGGCAGTTCCGGGGTCCTGAGTAGGAGGAAACGGTGTCTAGTCAGCCCCTAAGCTAAAACGTGATGCCTCTGCTAGCTCTGGCCACCCACACAACATGACAAGACACAGAAGTGGGCAGGAAGAAATATCCTGTCCCCCGCCCCTTGGAGAATGCCTTGAACCTCTTCCCTCTTCCACCCCTCCCAGAAATAACAAGGAGTCGGGCATATTTGGACAGAAAACCCACCAGCCCTTGTAGACTTGAGCCTCAACCGAGTGGAAGGCATGGGATGAAATCGCTCCCCGTTCCAAGACCCTCTTTGTTCTCCTTTCCAGCCTTCTTGCCACGGCAGGTAGCGCACCCTGGTTCCCAGCCTGAGGACTGTCAGAAATTAGCTTTCAGCAGTAGGCGGAAGTTCTTCCAGGATAAATTCTGGGTGCTCTGAGCTGGGTGATGAAAAGCCTCGGCCTGAACATCCTGGGAGCAGAGCTTGGAGTGGAGGTGCCGCGTCTTGTCTCCCTCCCGCGGCCCTTAGAGCCTGCTCTCCTCTTGACCCTGCAGAGGGAAGGCAGAAGGTCAGGCAGATGTTGGTTTAGACTCTCTCAGAATGTTCTAAATGATGTAAAACCTCATCGCCTGCTGCTTCCATCTTTGTCAGCATATGCTTATGTGACATTCAGCTTCAGTAGACTGAATCATGGAATGCAAGCCCCAAATGGACCAAGGTGTTTCAAGCCAGGAATCATAGTGGTATGCCTACAATGTATTACCATAGGATGACATTTTATGTTGAACATTTTCTGCAATTAATCAATTTTTCTTATTACCTATATAGGGGTATGATTTCCAACTATCATTTCTTTGGAAGAAGGATTCTTTATGCCGAGGTGGATAGTCTTTCCTAAAATTTGTGGACTTAAAGTGTCCTTTTGTAAGCCATAGTGATATTAGATTATTTTTTTAAGTCCTTACTTGAAAATATAAAAAGCCTGCATACTTATATCAGCCCCCCAAATTATTTGAAAATTCTGCTGGATCAGGAAATCCGAACAGCCGGAAACCAGTGCCTGACATGTGCCAAGTGGAGGCTCACTCTGGGCCCTGCCCTGCCACGGAGTCGTGTGACCTTCGGCCGATGCACTTTGGTGGACTTTGGGCTCCCTGTTCCGAATACGGGGAGACTTGTTTTTGGCCTAAGCTCTCCCCAGGAGTGTTGTAAGGATAAAATGCCATGAACTAAAAGAGCTTTGGGAAAGAAGGAGCTCAATAAATATGAGATTGCTGTTCCTAAAGACAGCTGGTGTGTTTTCAGTGGGAAGGGCTGAATGATCCCGCAGAGACCCAGGACACTTTCTCTGCCAGGACATCTGGGGAGAGTGACCGGCACCACTCAGAAAGTGTGCAAACTGTTCCACCGACAAGTGGGACCAGACGGCAGAGGCAATGGGCCTCCTGAGGAGGTTGGCTTCTCCCCCTCCAAGGGCATAGGTCCAAGATGCAACCAGAACTCGGGGAACCTTGAGTTCTAGTTAATCTCTCTGGGACACATCCAGGGGCCTGCTGCAAGTTGCCCCCTCCCCTAACTTGTTCTTCCATTTATAAAAGGTGCAGGTTCCTGCTCAGTCCTCTTCACAGGGGTGTTACAGGGCTGTGAGAAGACACACCACCCGATCCTAAAGAGCTCACTTTAGAGATTATACACAGTGAGTGTTTAATTCCTGTCCCTTTAAGTCCCTTGAACAACAACATGTAATTTTTCTTCCTTGTAATGATTAATTGCAAAATAGCTTTCCCTATGGTTTTACCCCAAATCACATTTGCGCATCGCTCCCCTTGCCCTAGGCTAAGAGGTGTACAGGAAATGGAAAAACCACTCTACCATGAACCTGAGCACAAACACCCTAGGAAGTAAGCCAGATAGTTTGACCAAAATAGACATTAAGTACAGTACACCCCAAAAGAAAAACACAGTGCTTGGGGAAATGTGTGTCCTGGCGCCCTCCCTGATACACATAGCTGAGAATTAACTGCATATGGAAGTCCTAGGATGCTTAGAAACCTGAGACATCAGGCTGCCCGGGGTTAGTGATCAACAGTACTTCTGTTTGAACTTGCCTGGTATTTCACGTTTATCGGTACCATTATAACCTAGCAGAGTGTTACCAACGCCGAGTCTGACTTGGCACTCTCAGTTCCTGTGATCCTGTAGGTGAGTACGCCACCCCGAACGAGCTGGCAGCTCACACAACATTTTAAAATATCTTGCAATTGAGCTGAAATGACGCCTCCCTGTAGAGCCACTCACCTGCTCCCGTGCTCTCACTTGAACTGAGTTGAAGCAGGAGCACAGGGAGAAGCCAGGCAGTTTAAAACCCCATTTCCCACTTGGCGGTAGAGCCAAAGCTGCCTTTCCACTTCCTTTCATCTTTACATGCTCTCTCCAGCTCAAGCCTCACCCTGCCCAGACACCTTCCTTCGTTGTTAGCTCTGCATTTCTGAGATGCAATGATTTTTCTACCCGTCTCCCTATTAGACTGTGAACACCCTAGAGGGTAAGTACTGGTCCTACTCAACTTTGAACTCACAGCATGTTCACAGGACATGTCACACCGAAGGAAGGGTTAGATGAATAGACACAGGACTGAATGAATATACCAGACCTGGGCTCCTGGCTCACCTAGGACAGGCTTGCTCTAGTATCAGGTGAGAGCCAGGCTGAGCTGTTGGAAATCCTTCTTGCTCTTGGTGACTGGTATGAGGCACGCCTGAGACCCCTGGTTGGGGATGGCAGGGGGTAGAGGTGGAGGGGACTGGCCCGATAGCTGGGAACATGTTTTAACCAGAGGGTTAAAACAACAGGCCCAGGTGAGGACTGCTTATAGGCCCCTGGCCCTGGTAACACGGTCTCACCACCTAACCGATCCACAGAAGACAGTTTGGAACTCTCAGTCCAGTAGGGAAGGAGCTAATTGGTGCAACTTTCAGGATGAGAAACAGAGAAAACAAAGGGGTGGAGAAAAGAAGGAAGTTCAGCCAGTTGTATTTAAAACCTCTTCTCTCAAGGAGGAGTTCAAGATGAGAGGGGGCCTTTGGGGGCAGAGCTGCAGTGAACTCGGGCCCCTGGAGAGTGAGACGAGTACAAGTGAGGCAGGTCTTGAAAGGCTGGGCGGGGGGTGGGAAGGCAGCCGCGCAGGAAGGAGGCTGGGCTCCCATCTGGAGAGCCAAGGGGCTGGGGCTGCTGAACAGATGGAGTGAAAGTTGCAGCTGGTGGAAATGCACTTTCATGTGTAAAGTTTCGTCCACGGAGGATTTCGACTTCCAACTCTGAAGGCAGCACTGGGCAGGTGGCTCTGCTCCATGCTCCGCCTTCCCCTCCCACTGCCACACAGAAAATTCGACAACGGCGGCTCTGTGCCAGGACTCAGCCACCGTGCCTTCCACCAGCATCCCTTTCAACAGGCAGGAGCTGGCATGGGGACACCAGGGCACAGCCAGGATGGTGGAGGACTGCAGTGTTTTAGCAGCTGAAGGGGGCAGGGGAATAGGAAGGATTAATCCAGCCTTCCCAGGAGGGGACCGAGAGGACCAAGAACAGACGCGGAGGTGGAGAAAGGGAATCAGACCTTCCAAAGCTGTTCACGACATACACGCTGGGTCTCCGCTCTGGGCTTGGTTGAGCTTTGGCTGAAGGGGAGGCACTGGGGCAATGTGAACGCACAGCAGACTCTGAGGCTCTGGGCTCATTTTATCTCAACCTTGAGAGAAGTTTCTCAAGGGGAGAATATATCTGTAGTTTTTTAAGAAATATTTGCCCACCAGAGCTTTAAGAGAGAAAGTGATTTTTACATCCTCTGGCTCTGACAGTTACCTGTCCTGATATTTAGACCTTGGCCTGTGGGAACAGAAGCCACAAGCACAGCAGCTCTTGGGGGAACTGGCCACCCAGCCAGGTTAACCACACCCACGAGGGAGCAGCCTGGGCCATGAGCACCAAGCTCTGCCTCTTTCCTCTCTCTTTCTTTCTTTACTTGTGCGAGGCTGTGCTCCTGGCCATCAAAAACAGAAACAGCCACTCTGTCTTGTTAAAATCCAAATGCTGTTTTTAGAGTATGTGATTTTGCTTCCTTAAAAAAAAGATAACAAAATAGCCAGACTGAGACCTAGTCCTTTATCTCTATTGTGTCCATTTTCCCAAAAGATGTCACTGTTCGAGAAAATAACTTAAAATATTCTTGGAGTGGAGGTAGTCTCTCTCTTCTTAGTGGGATGTCTTCTTGGCTCCTTTCCCAAACTTGGCATCGAGACCAAGACCTATATAGAGAGAGAACACGGGGAAAAAAAACAGGTTCTCCAAAATTGGAGCTTTAAATAAAACTAGTTTTCAAACATTGGTTTTATAAAAGCTCCTCAGAGAAAAGAGATTGGTATCAAATGAAAAAAAATCACCAAGATACTGGTAATTACATGGATATTTGAAATATAGCAGGGACTTCCCTGGCGGTGCAGAGGTTAAGACTCCACGCTTCCACCACAGGGGGCGCGGGTTCGATCCCGGCTTGGGGAACTAAGATCCCGCACATTGCGTGTGGTGCGGCCAAAAAATAATAATACAGCAAGACTGAAAGAAATTTAAGCATCAAACTTCTAAGCTAGGTCTCTCAGCTTACCCACAGCAGCATAAATGAGTAGGGAATAAGTATAAAAATTTTACCCTGCTCAGTACCTGGGGAAAGCAGAATTACTGGAAAGAAATCACTCAAATGAAATGTTCCTTAGGAAAGCTAGAGTAGAGGTAAGGCTTCCTTTTCTCTTTTAAAAAATTTTCTCTAAAGTAACCTAACAAATTTCACAAATATACAAATAAATATTAAGGAAAAAGAATAACGCTCTGTCACTGTCCCTTTGTGTGGTCCAGAGCTGCCCGCTCTGGACGGAACTTACCCAAGAACACAAGCACAGTGCCCACCCACTGCATGGGGCTGATGGGGTTGGCAAAGAGGATCACAGAGGCCAAAATAGTGAAGAACTTTCGAGTTGTGGTGATGATGGAGCAGGTCAGGGGACCAAAATACACCACTGTCATGAAGATGAAGCTCTAGAGGAAGACAGGGAAAGACTAGGTCAGGCTGGCTCTTGGCTATCTATCTGCCAAGAGGTCTAAAGTCTGTAACAGGACATCACGGCTAATCTTGCCACCCCTCTTCTCGTAGCCTGGCCAGTCTCTTTTGGGGAAGCCAAGCCATCCTCCATCAAGGCACTCACCTGGCCCAGGGCACTAGTCAGGCCAAAGAGCAGGATGTTATAGATGATGGTAGGGTATCTTTCGGCAAAGCTCAAGAACTCCCAGAGCTCCCCAGTGAACAGGATTCCTAGGAAGAAACGTCAAAAGATGAACGGTGCATCTTGTGTGCCCATATTCACACCCCTGCAGAGGCCTGCTAAAGCACTCTGAAGGAGGGCATGGAAAAACATATGGAGTGAGTTTGTATTGTCCCATCAGGCATCTCCTATTTTTCTGATAAGAGAAACTAACTAAAGACTCTTCTGGGAAGTACTTGGAAGTTAATGAGTTACTCCTGCCAAAGTGATTGAAAGCAGCAAACCTCAGATGCTGTGAAGATACCGATCCACACATCCCTAGCTCAAGGCAGCCCCAAGCACTGGTCGATTCCAGCCATCAGTAGCCTCCTCTGTTAGCCCTAGTGTGTTGTATGAAAAATACTCCCTGTGTGCGCCCAGATTTGAAAAGTTAGGAGGCACTGATTTAAAAGCAAATACATCCATGTTTGAACAATGTTCAGTATTCACCACATACCAATGTCTCATCTCCCTCAGAAGAGGGCGAGTTCCCAGGGCACCCCAGCATTTTACTACTGTGTGTCCTCCCATGATACCTGGCACAGGTCTACCCGATTGTGCCAGTAACAAGTAGCAAGCAGAGCCAACTGGTCAAGGTTTCTCCAAGGCTTCTCGGGGGCTTGCACATAAAGGCATCTGAGAACTGATGGGCAAAGTTGGCAACTGGCACCAGAGCTAGAGATTATATGGATGAGGGCAGTCTGCCCTCTGCTGATACGTAGAAAGAATAGCAGAACTGCTCCTTACCAGCTCCCAGCAGCAACGTCGACCAGAGGTTGATGTTCAACATCATGTCGTTGGAGCCTGTTTGGTAGTGAGCCCGCATGTGGTCCTGGGAAACGCCGGTCAGTCCATCCAGGGTGAGAGACAAGAGCTGGGAAAGAAAGAGTACAGCCTGCAGCGAGAAGGCCACCGGGACCCTCCCTGACGCAGGACACATAACTCTCACCTTTCTGAGACCCCTCAGAAAAGCCGCTGCCTTAAGACAGAGTCCTCAGACCAAAATGCTGCCATTTGCCCACAGGGGGAGGATGGGAGAGACCACGTGAGCTCCCTCCTCCCCTCAGGCACTCAGAACGACAGGCGATCTGAGCCACATGGATGTAATGTGATCGGAGCACGGCAGGAAGCCTACCGCTTCCCAACACAATGCCGTGAAGTCTGGCGTGCGGGGGCCTAGAACGGCTCATGGTGAGCCACACTCATTCTTCCACTAAAGCTGGAGAGAGGAAGTCTAGTCCCAGCATGTTAGCCTCCTGACTTGAGTATAGGGCTCCAGAGACTGGATTCTGTGGTCACACTGCCTGGATTAGAATCCGGGGCAGTGTAAGTCACTAACTCTGCCAATTAACAGCCACGTGACCACGGGCAAGTGATTGAACTTTTCTTTGCCTCAGTTTCTTCACCTGTAAAATGGAGATAATGCTATCTAAGTTATGAGGTTATTGTTGTAAAAATTAACTAGTTTACATGTAGAACACTTGGAACAGTGCCTAACACCTAGTAAAGTAATAGCTACTATAGTATTTTTTTAATTAATTAATTAATTAATTTATTTATTTATGGCTGCATTGGGTCTTTGTTGCTGCGTACGGGCTTTCTCTAGTTGCGGTGAGCAGGCACTGCTCTTTGTTGCAGTGTGCGGGCTTCTCATTGCGGTGGCTTCTCTTGTTGTGGAGCACGGGCTCTAGGCGTACGGGCTTCAGTAGTTGTGGCTCACGGACTCTAGAGCGCAGCCTCAGTAGTTTGTGACGGGCTTAGTTGCTCCGCAGTATGTGGGATCTTCCCAGACCAGGGCTCGAACCCGTGTCTCCTGCATTGGCAGGCGGATTCTCAACCACTGCGCCACCAGGGAAGCCCTATAGTATTATTTTTAACCCTGGCTTCCACGTTCCTTGGAAAGCCACAGTGAGAGACACACTACTCCTTTCCTCTTTGTTCTCAGGTCTCTGGAACCTCACACCAGCATTTAGACACAGGCCTCAGAGTCATCCCTTCCCCAGAAGGAGAGCTGACCCATAGTGAAATATTTTAGGCTCCCCACTATGGCCTTAGCAGAGCCAAGGGCTTTGCAGCCAGAGACAAAGACCAGAAATGTGGGGCAAGAAACATCACAACCTCCCTCAAAACATATAACTGGCCTTCTGCCTGCACAGGTGGGGATACTCCTTTGTTAAGATTACTGGAAAAGGCTTCCTTTCCCAACAGGATTGCATACCAGGAGCAGCTCTCCATAGCCAACTGTGTGTTCTTCTATCCCGACTACTTTCTTGGGTTTGTACATGAAAAGGGCCACTCCAGCCACAATTAGCAACACACACAGGTACTTGGCCATTGGATACTTCTTCTTCAAAAGGGTCACTCCAAGGAGCATGACTACAGGGAAGAAACAGAGTGGAAAATTCAGGCACCCATAGGCATTGATGAGCCCAACACTCTCCTTCTAGGAGCCAAAGACTCACGGGAAAAAAAGAATGTCCGAGAAGGAAAGCCGACAGAGGACAAAAGGAGGGTGCAACGCTGGCACCTAGACAGAGAAGACTGAGCAACAAGGTTGAGCAAAGAGTATAAGGAAGGGAAGAGGTAGAGAACAAAGGTGAAAGTTCTAGGAAGGAACAGGGCAGGGGAGGGGCAGCAGGGAAGAGTGACAGGTTGAGGAAAAGGAAACTGATGATCAGATGGGATTTAGGGTGTCTAAGGACAACGTAAACACGTGGGACACCAAAATGATTGACTATGTGAAGCAGGTTAGGTCAGCCTCTGGCTCTCAGTGAGGATTACCAGCTAATGAACACCCAACACCACAGGAAGTGATAAAGGATGGGCAGGGGGAAGGGATGGAGGGAACCCGAGAGATAGCTTTGGTGAGACGACAAAGCCCAGAGGCATAGAGCTCTAGCAGAGGAGGATCAAGCTCACTGCAGGAAGAGTGAGGAAGGAAGATGGCGACCATCTTCTTCTGCTTACCTGGGATGGGCTTGCACGATTTACCAAGGACCTGAAATTAAATTCAGCAAAAATAATTTCTGAGCGTCTTTGATGTGCCAGGTACTGCACTAGGTGCTACAATAAGATGAGTTAAGTGTGGGGCCTGCACCAGAGACTGCAGCCTCGGAAAGCAGCCCTACCACGGCCAGCCCACCACCACTAAACCTCTGATCTATGGTTCTTCACACTCTTAACTTCCCAAACACACTCTCTTTTTATTTAAGTCACAGGCCAGAGGGAAGCATCTTTCATCCTCTTTTCAAGCAACTTCTGAGCCAACCCTCATCCCACCCGAAGGCTTCACCTGAGTTGGGTAGCTGACAAACTGTAGTGCCGAGTTGCTGGAGACCATGGCACCCAGATAGGAGACAGAACAGGCAGCGTAGAGCCAGCTCCGAGTACGATCCACCCTGGCAGTGTCAAAAAACTGGATCCCTGGGAGAAGACAAAAGAAACATACAAGAGAAAGCTGGTGGGCCTAGGATGGACCACTGAGCAAAAGTCAAAGCCACATGAAAGGAATTTGCCTGTCAAATAAGATGAGAAGCACAAACTATTTCTGTCCTCTTAGACTGGGAAATCCCCGAAGATTCTCCAACTCTCCAATCCCACCTAACCCTAACACAAGACCTCATGGAGGGCAGGGGTGGGGTTAGGGTGTCCATTCAGTTCAAGGAACTAGTTATCCCTGCTGCTAGCCCCCAGGGAACAAAGAGAGAATGCTCAAAACATGCTTGAAGCTGACACATAAAGGAAGATCAAAAGGACAAAGGAAAAAGCTTTAAGTATTCTCATGGGGATCTGGAACACAGAAGACCCATTCCCTGCACATTTCTGACTGACAAGTTGATTTAATCTAAGGAAATGGGGTTTCACCCTTTTCCAAAGCCACTAGTTTTCTCAATCGAACAGAGAGGCTGTTGCAAGCACTAAAGGGGCTGAGGGTGCTGAGACTTAGACCTAATGCCTAGGATACAAAGGGGAGGGGACACACAACAGATTACTGTCTAAGTACTCACAGATCTTGGCAAACACGGCATTGATCACGCATTGGATGAAGACCAAAGTTAAGGCAAAAGTGAACGTCTCCTGCTTGGCTCCCTCCCCATACTTTCCTCTTGTTCTAAGAATGAAATGCATGAGAAAGAGGGGAGGAATTAGTATACTTCGCTCAGTGCCATCTACTAATCCAGAGCCACTGAACACTTTTGAAGTTTTCTAGCCTCTCTAGACGTAGGGAGAGTTTGGTAAGGTCACCGGGCTCATTGACATCAGAAGCTGATTTTATGGGATCTAAAAACTAGACATTCCAGGCTGCTGATCCTGTAGCCGAAGGAAAAAAATATCCGTACAGGATGGAGCAAGAGGAAACGTGAAAAATTAGTTGGTGAAACGAGGTATCCCGGGCAGAAGAAGGGATTTGGGCTAGCAGCAGGGCCGAGGGCAAAGGAATCCGCTACCTGCAAGCATCTGGGAGTTCCCAAAAGGGGCCGGCACAGGTCATGGAAACCTAAGCCTGTGAAACCTAGCTCCTTAGAACCAACAGGAAAAAAGAGCAACCAAGGGAAGAAAAATAACCAGCTCCCGAGAATCCAGAGACCAACTTTCGCGTTTTAGAAACCTAGGGAGGTTTCAGCGGCAAAGGCGGTCAGGATGCCGGGAGGGCGGGGCGGCGTGGGGGTGCAAAAGGGAACAGTGGGGCCAGGGGCGGGAGGACCGCGAACCTGACCACAGGCTGGGGAGACAAGGCGGACTGGTTAGGGGGGCGGAGGTCTGCGTTCCGACCCGGGGGATCCGCTCACATCTTTTCCTGCAGGATCCCATAGTAGAAATAGCAGACAAAGACGCCGAGGAAGCAGAGCGGCAGGCGCAGCCGGTCGGGCACCAGGGAGCTGCTAGCGGCCATGAGACGCCCGGACGACCCGACCGGAGACCCGCTCACAGCCGGCAGCGGCGGCGGCGACAAGTCCAGCCGGACATCGCCGACCGGCGACAGGGGCCTCATAGGAGCTGCATGTGACCGCCGTTGAGCAGGGCCTCAGCAGCCACCGCCAGAACTGCCAGCTCAGGACCGCCGAGGGAAAACTCTTCAGAACCCTGAACCCGCTTCCAAGGAAAGGGCACCCACCCTGGGGCCTTGATCTCGTCCCTGGTGGCCAGGGGAGCCCGCTGTCCCGAGGGTGACGCCTTACCCTCGAGACTTTCCGACCAGGCAACTCCGAGGACAACTGAGACCTGGAGCTCGACGGGATGGCCTAGGAGATAGGGGGACGTGGAATGATGACGTATAAGGATGTGGAGGTGACCAATTGGCTGCGCTGTCCAAAGGCAGACAGGTGGGCGGGAAGGAGGAGTGCGCCGGCCCGGCAAATCCGAGAGTCTTTTTCCCGGTCGGCTGTCAGGCTTCTGCTGGGTCCTAACGCCCGGAAATCGCAATGCAGCCTTAGCGCCCCCTAGCCGCTGCCCAGCGTCCCTGACTCTAACCCCTCTACAAGAAGAGCGTTCGTTGCTCAAGGTCTGGCTTTTGGGGAGCCGTCCTCCTCCTAGGGCACATCGCTAGGCTCCCAAGGGCGGCAGAGCTTTTGTTTCAGCTCTGTCACTTAAAGGCAGGGTAACCTACGCATGTCACCTAAATTCCGAGCTACAGTTTTCCTAGTCTATATTATTACTAATAATAGCCACCTTGTCGCCTCTTGACTGTTCTGAGGATCAAAGGAGCTGAGGCTGTGAAACGGTTTTATAAACTGTAAAGTGTGCTGTGCAAGTTTGAGGTATTTATTAGTCATTACTCTTTCTCAACTCTAATCTTATTTCCTCACATCCTCAAGGTGGAAATGGAAGCTTGCCGAAGTGGATTTTCTTCAGGGTCTTACAACTCACCAACAAGGGAGCAAACCCTCCTGCATTGATGAGCTCCTTGTTGGAGCCCCTCCCTCATCCCAGTGTTGGACCTCCACGTGCTGACGCCAAGAACTAGGGCCGGACTGACCCCAAGGCTTGCCACTACCGGCCTCAAGCCCCACCGTAATCATTGGACTCTGGGTTGCTCTTTGGGTAGAGACTTCTTCTCCCCTTCTAGCAGCCTGCTCCTTTGGCACAGCCTCACGCAAAGGAAGGAAACTCGGGGCAGCACCACACCCATCCCTCCGGGCCTGACTCACTAAGACTTTGGGGGTAGGCCAAACATCTTTCAGGGGAGGGGTAAGAAGTAGAAGATAGGGTCTGTCTGCAACCCCCCGTGTCCTTTATATAAGTTGGGGAGGGGGACCCCGATACATTTGTTCTCTTGCCCAGTGGTTTACTTTACTATATTAGCCGACGATTCCAGGGCACGGAGCTGGGGTTCCAGTCCCAGCTCTGCCTCTTTACCAGCTGGGACTTCAAACAATTCACTTGACCTCTGAGTCAAGTTTCCTCATCAGAAATTAATGGAAATGTACCAAGCGGTAGAGTACTGTGGTTAGAAGCACAGGCATTGGATTCAAAAGACCTGGTTCCCAGTCCTAGCTTCCCCGCTTTGTACCTGTGTTTTGGCGGCAAGGTTTATCAATTTTTTTTTTTGTCTTTCCCTCATTAGTACAGTGGGATTTATCACATCAGATGGTTTGTGATATTTCAATGACATTTTATGTAAAGCATTTTACAGTGTATCCGATGCTTACCTAGCCAATACATGGTAGTTGGGATAGCCTGGCTTAAGAGTTTGTTTTGAGGTTTTATGAGATAGATAGATATAACTGTAGTTATTATGACTGCCTTTGGGGTAGTCGACTTTTAACCCACACAGTGGGGATAGTGTGTCTTTTGTGAAAATGCTTTGTAAATTGCAAAGCACTATCCGAATGTTCGGATGGTTATTCTCATTTTCCCCGAAAGCCTAAGAGCGCTTACGGGGCGGGGGCAAGGATAAAGCTGAGGAACAGTTTCTTCCGCCCTCTGTGTTGTGGGTACTCACTGATGTGCAAAGAATACTCACAAGGAGCTAAAGGTTCCCTAAAACTGTGCCCAGAGATTCGATCTGAATGCCATTCCCTCATCTTGTTTTCCTTGCTGATGCAAGGAGCACCCACAATGTCAAACTGTCTCCCCTTGGTCACCCTTATGTCCCTGCTAAAATCCACTCTCCCTTAGGGTGTTTTTCCAGACTCACCCAAGAAAGGATGACTTCCCCACTGACTCCTTCACCCCACCTCCACCACACTCTTCATTCTGGACAGACTCTCCCTGGCCCTACTGTTTCTATGTCCAAGTAGAGAATGCAAGCCTGCTGTCCTGAGGACACAGACTCTGGATCCATCCCCCCAACATTATGTATTAAGTAAAGGCTCCTCTTAAAGACAAGGATGAAGTGATTAATATGATACCCTCAATCTCCATCCCGCTCCCTCCCCCCAAAAATATTTAACAGAACCTCAAGCTGCTGGGAATACTTATTTATTTGGTCTATTAACACCAAGATCTGCAAAAAACAAACAAAAAAACACAACTTCTAAACACAGGATAATAAAACTTGAACATTAACATTCTTCTTCGATTTTGTGTAAGCTCTGCAGTATGGAAAATATACAGACTTCAAACAGCTGCAAAAATAGTGTCTTTGGGAGAAAATAGAGTTTCTACATCGATACAAGAAAAATAGGCATTTTTCTAATCCAGCCCAGTCCTGGGGCAGGTGGAGGGTGGAGAGTCACCACTTGCCACCCGGAGGAATGCCAGTTCTCCCTCTCCCCTACTACCCACCTGGGGCTGGGCAGGCTGGGCTGCTGCTTAAGACAATCTTAGGGTGAAAGCGAGATGAAAATGCCACTTAGGAAAACGCTTGGTTCCCCCTCTGCCAGCAGCTGGATTGGTCAAGTGTTATGGCCCTTTCGGGCTGCTTTGGTCAGCTCCTCCAATGAGAGGGAGGTAGGGGGATGGGACTGAGAGGATCGGGAATCTATTCGGGTCTCCTCGTCTGCGTCTGGGGAGGAGAGGTAAGGAAATCTGTGGTGTCCGCTCTCCTTTAATCATGGCCAGCTTGCTCCATGATAAAGACAAGGGCCCCATACACAGTCCTTCGGACTCACACCCAGGGGTGGGGGACCCAAGACCTTCTGGGTGTGTTTTCCACCAAGTGAGAGAGGTGACAAGAACACGGGTGTGACTCGTGAGCTGCCCAGCTGCTAGTGGAGGAGGCAGGTCCCCTCACATTCGAAGGGGCAGGGGTCCATCGGGAAGAGGACCCAGGGCTTTGACACAATGAATGAAAGTGCTCAAAGGCCAGGAGGGAAGGGCTCCTTCATCCCCCGTCTCAGGGGAGCTCGGGAGGGGCCTGCCACCAAGGCACTGGTCTCCATGGTGAAGTGGGGGTGGGGCCCTCAGACCACCAGGGAGCTCTGGAAAAGCACGGGCTCTTCTGACGGTGGGGGGCGCTGCCAAGGCTCGAATGGCAGCGAGGAGGCCTTGGGGGCCTCTGGATCCTTCCGAGGCGGTGGCCTGGGGCTGGCCGGGGGAAGGGGGGACCCCGGGCTTGAGGGGCAGTTACGGAAGATGAAGCCCATGCTGGGGAAGAGGGGCTTCATCAAGCTGACGGGGCAGAAAGCCGAGCCGGTTGGGTTGAAATGGACTTTGTTCTTGTCAGGACAGGAAGTCAGGAAGGCCAGGTCAGGACCTGGGGACCTGGAGGATGGAGAGAGAAACACAGACATACATGTGTGCATGCACACGAACAGCCGGTGAGAAGGGGCGAGAGGTGTCCCAGCGTCAGGGGAGCGAGGGAGCTAGGGCTCTGTTCAAACATGTTGGTGACTTGACCAAAAACACGACAGGCTGCTGAGCAACAACCAGCGCTCAGTAGGCCCCTCAGCTCTCCATGTTTTAGAAATATGGCTAAACAACAGGAAATCTACTTTAGCTAAAAACAGGAGGGATTAAAGCTAGACGGAAAGGAGAACTTCCTGACAGTGTGATTCTAGAAGAGGAGACCGAGAGATCTTTTAAGTTGAGCGATTTCATCACTGAACAGTGTTTTAGGGGCAGACCACTTGCCTGAAAGCAGAGATCCAAGCAGAGTGACTTGGACTTTTTATAGCCTAGAGCAGGGTTTCTCGTCCTCAGCACTACTGGCATTTGGGCCTGGGTGATGCTTGGCTGTGGGGCTATCGTGTGCATCACAGGATGTTTAACAGCATCCCTGGCCCCTACCCACCACACGCCAGCAGCACCCCACTCCAAATTGTGACAACCATTGCCAGATGTCCCCTGCGGGGAAAAGTATCACCCATTGAAATCTACTCACCTCAAGAATCTAATTCTTGAGCAGATTTGAAAGGTGTGATTTTCAAAACCCTTGCTGGGAGGAAAGGACAGCAGCTAGACCTTCTCAGGAGATCTAGGTTCTAATTCACCATGTGCTCCTGGCCTAACCTGCCTCACCTCTAACATGGAAAGTAATTCCTACCCTTCTGATCATGTAGGGGAAATGAAAGGATTAAAAGAGGTCAGGCCAGACAGTTCTAGAGTAAGGAATCCTTATGATAAAAAAGGAAGAAGAATGTCCGGCCACGCTTCAAGGGTGAAGAGCCCTGAGAAGCTGCTGGTTATGAGGATTCCGGGCAAGGAGACAAAAGTGTGGGAAGACAGTCAAGCTCTGCACCAATGCTTCCCATCGCCTAATTTTTCCTTGAAGTGTAATGTATACATACAGAAGAATGCACTTAGTGTACAGCTTGACAAATTGACTACTATTTTAATTGTAGGATTCTAATCATTCCAAACCCAGGAAGAAGAGCGAGGCACGCAGAGGAGGACGGATGTTGGCCCAGCGTGAACGATGGGAGGAGAGGTAGAGGGAAGCGAAGGCCTGTGTGCAGGGTGTGTTTGGAAGCCTGGGGTCCCAGAGGACTCCGCAGCAGCAAGGTGCCCCCTGACTGAGAAGGGCTTAAAAGAATCCCACTTTAGGAAGAGATGGGGGGTGGGCAGGAGAGGGAATGCTCTTAGCGTGTGCATGCATGCACGAGGAGGGTGACCCAGGGGAGACCAAGTAACACTCGAAGGACGTGAGGGCAACCAGCGTGACCCTGAATGGCTTGATTCCCTCCCTGGGAATCTTACACGATGGGCAGCCAGGAAGAGGAAAATGTGGCAGAGGAACCACTAAACATAAGAACTTCCCAGTAGGAAAGTTCATACAATAAAGAGACACCAATGAGCTGAGAATTTCTATCCCCGGACATCTAAGAAAGTAACTGATGGATCGCCACCTCTCTCAAAGGGTTAACATAGGGGCAGGAAGCTGGATGAGATGACTTTAAACCTCTTCTGTCCTTATGAGCCTACAAAAGAATAAAGACGAGCAACAGCCTAACTGCCACAAGCAATTCCAGGTTGTAATTACTCAACTACACTGTGGACTGGGGAAGGGTACAAGAGCCCAGAGTCTGCTTAAGCTACGAGACCTGGCCTCTTCCCCACACACGACCCCAGAGGATCGAGGGTTCTTGGGGAGATGCCAGGCAACAGTGATGATGGGAGCAAACCCTCAGTGCCCCTGGTTTTCTCCATAATTCCCACTCTGGGTTATATAAGTACCTCCTGCTACTACCATGGGTTGTCCTCTCCCTTATCTGAGATACAGATGGAGCCATCAAGGCCCCACACCCTGCCCTAGCTAAATCTCCACTCACACACCATAACTAAACTTCCTCACTGCCATCGAATCCACAGCTTCCAATGTGAATCGGCCCCGATGAATATTACAGTAGCAGTGGGAATATGGTGACCTCTCTTCTTAGCTCCTGCTAAGGGGGACCGTGGGACATTTGGAAAGTTCTGGCTCTTGATTCTCTCTGCTAACGGGAGGGAACTGTACTGAAGAAATCAACTTAAGAATGACTTCTGAATTGTCCAGTCTGGTTTGGGAATATTCCATAGTCCTTACTTGCAAGGACTGGAAATTTCTGTCTGTGAGTTCATGACACTTGAACCACTGCAGCTGCAGGGTGAAGATTTGACTCAGAAGCAATCAGAAAGCTTTTTAGGCTCCCCCTGCCACACCAGTGGGCATGAGGCGCTTCTAAGCTCTGCCTGAAGAGAATTACTAGTATGTTCTCTCTCTGATTATGGTCTAGCAAATTCTCACACCTTCCCCGGGGATGGAAAAAAATAGAAGAAGCAAAGGATTTAGGTTTCAGATCTCTTTCCTTTCCAGCTCCTGCTGCGCTTGTGGCTGGCATGTGGGCAGAGAGCAGGTTTCTATGGAGATCATGATAAGCAAAGACTTAGGTGCTCAGAGGAGGTAATGTCAACAAGTTTGGTCATGGAAAGACTGCAATACTGATCATCTACAGTTGACAATGTCTCCAGGACAATAGGGAGTCAGACTAAAGAGAGGCCTATCAGGTGGGATGCCACAGGGCTCAGCCTGCATCCCTGTCCCTCCCTCGCACATCCTGACCCCCACCGACTGGCTGAGGAACTCACGACCGGCTGAGGTACTCACGTGGCCTCTTCAAACACCCGCACTCTCTCACAGCCTTCAGGGGGTTCCCGTTTGAAGACGTAGCTGTGATTGGGCCGAGGGGAGGAGGCAAAGGCAAGGACTGGAGATGGGCTGCCCTCTTCAAGGAAGGCTGGGTGGCCTGGAGGGGAAGCTGCAAACACAGTAAGGCTGAGTCCCATGGTGCTAAAGGAAGGGCTCCGCTTTCCCAGACTCAGACCTTGGTGTAAAGGGGCGGGACTGGGAGATATGGTACGGTGGGTGGCAGTGGTTATGTTAATCCAGGTTGTTTGTCTACACTCTACCTTAAAACATCTTTGAGGCAGCCTTACAAGAATACAAACCTTGTATATGTGTGGCTGATTCACTTTGCTGTACAGCAGAAACTAACACAACATTGTAAAGCAATTATACTCCAATTAAAAAAATTAAATACCATAAAAAGAGGCCCAATAAAATAATGATGATAAATAAAATAAAATTAAAAAAAAAAGAAAAGAAAACCAGAATTGTAAGGGGGAAAAAAAAATACAGACCTTGTTATACAGGATAAAAAATCACAGTTGAACTGAGGGAAAAGTTGGGTCTAATACCAATTCCATATTCCCCAGAGGTAGACTGCGACTGGAACTCTAAGTCTCAGACTTGAAAGAATCCTAACATCTCTATCTCTGCCTTCTTCCAAGACTGCACCGCCCTGCCTGCCAACATACCACAGCTTCTTCCCTTCCATGGTCTTGAATATCTATCCCTTCTTCCAGGAAGAGCTCTTGTACTGACTCAGACAAGCAATCTTTACTCAACCCAACTTGTGGGATAAGATTCCTCTCACTTTCCACACAGCAAATGTACTTTGCCGAGGTTACAAATATTGACTTTATCTGTATTTGTCTCACATTTATTCTTTATTTCCTATGCTCTGTTTACCTCGGTATTGTTAGGTCATGCCTTTGGCCAGCCTACCTCATGGGGTCGCTGTGAGGATCAAGTTAGGTGATGCAGGCAACAACAGTGCTTTAGAATGTCAGGATCATTATGACGGGGAGGAGGGACTCTTATCTTGTCCTCTCAGTGACGCAGCCACGGCAGAATAGAAAGTGGAGATTTGGAGTCAGAAAGCTTGGGTTTCGATTTGGGTCAAACTGTGTGACCCTGGGCAAAAGACCACATTCTTTTATTTACAGCGTTCACACCCGCCTTGAGATGTATTGCTGGTAACGGGTCCAGTGGACACCTGAACGGGCTCATGGGCTCTCCACAACGGCATCTGAACCTCAGCCAAAAGACGGGGGTGGGAGGGATTGCTTCTTTGGATTACAGTGAGGATTAAATAAAATTGTAAGTGCAGAAACTTCATATAAATTATAAATTAGAATCTATATCAGGGACCACTATAACGTATGGAATATAGATGACTCCCAAAGATATTCTAGTTGGTTAGTAAGTAAAAACTGCGTGGCCAGAAATTGATGAGAGTTGGAAAAGGGCATGAGATGACCCCATACCCCATGTGGGCCCCGCAGCCTGGGCCTCCCCAGCTCACCTTTGTCACTGGGGATGGACGTCAGCTCCTCGGCTGCACCCTGGTGTTCCTCACGGCCAGTCTGGCCAGAAGGCTGGGGGGATGCCAGGGGCATGGAGGGAGAGCTGGCAAGGTTTCCAGGCTCCAGGAGGAGGAGGGGATGATCACAGCTGCCGCTCTGGGGGGGAGCTGGGGCACGGTGCCCATCAGGGATTTCAAGGATCTGCCGAGGAAGAGTGGGGGTCAGGCCTGTCTCTGCAGGCTGGCAGGGCTGCGGTAACCCTTAGGGTCATCCCCTTGCCATTGTCCTTGTCCTCGACTCACAACACACAGTGACAGCAGGACACCATTTCCTCATGTCACTGACTTTCCCAACAGCCCCCAATCTAAGAGACACCTCCTCCTGCTTCTCCCAGAGTGCTTCATTCTTTCCCCTCATAGACAGAACTTTATGACTACATATTTATTTTATGGTTTCATCAAGGTGTTGCCCCCATGAGGCTGTAAGCCTCACGAGGGCAGGGGCCTCCTGTGTGTCAGGCTCTGGGAACACAAAGGTGAATAACACATGGGGGCACAAGAGGGGGCAAACCACCAGGACACTGTAACAGCTATAGGCCGTTGCAGGACAAATGTGCAGATTACTTCCATGTATTAAATACACCCCCCTCATTTTTTTTAACATTCAATGGTACTTGTGTCCACAGATCACCAGTCTGTGTGCACGTGTAAAATCCTACATATATGCACATGAAAAATCAACCAGCAAGTAAATCATAAACTGAGGAGTGTGTCCATTAGAATTATATTAATATTGCCCAACTGGCATTCCGCAATTGTCCTGTGTCAGTATAAAAATGTGCCTGAGGGCTTCCCTGGTGGCGCAGTGGTTGAGAGTCCGCCTGCCGATGCAGGGGACACGGGTTCGTGCCCCAGTCTGAACTGCAGAAAAGGGAGCAAATAATTCTGCCTGGGAGTGGAGTGGGGGAGAAGGCTGCACAAAGGCAACTGGGCATGAAGGATGAACGCATGTCACCAGGTAGAGATGGAGGGAAGGGAAGCATGACTCTAGTACTGGGGCCCCTTGAACTGAGGCACAGCTGGGTGACGCTGACAGTGACAGTGACGAGTATGCCAGGAACACTGAGCTGGTGCTTTGGCTGAGAGTGATGCCTAGTCCCTTCCTCCCAGCCAGGTGCCTTCCTCCCTGCTGACCCCTGGCTCCTTCTCTTTCCATTCAATGCCCCAACGTCTTCCCCAACTTCACCCACCCGGCTCTGCTGTTCTTGTGGTCAAGTCCATCTGAGTCTAATAAACTCAATTTGTGTTCCTCCCATGGGGTGGTTTGGGCATGTTTCTCTGTTGACACGTGCACAGCCTGTGAGCCCCCAGACAGCACGAGTCCCAACTCCCTGTGTCCAGACTCAGCAAGACGCTGCCTATCTGTGCATCCGGGTGCGGCCCCCACTCACCCGCAGCAGCTCCTCCTCACCCTGCTCTTTCACAAACACCTCCTCCAGCTCTTGGTTGAGCCCTTCCAGGCTCCGGTGCAGGCAGGGGCTCAGTCGCAGGACAGCGGACCCTGAGGGGAAGCTGGGAGGGGACGCCTGAGGAGGAGGTAAATGAAGCCATCACTGAACCCCACCAAGCCCCGTGCAGTTATCAGTTCTGACCAGGGGGTAACAGTCATGCCTACACAGCAGAACCAAGTGAGTAGAGGAGAATTCAGGGACAGTTACCAATTGCAATAGGTCCATTCAGTGGGGTTTTCTCCAGAAGGCAGACCTTTGAGGGGTCCAGAGTGTGCTTTTAGAGTCTGCATCACGGCCTCAATTGTGCGGGGGGTGGGGATGGAGGACAGAGACATGCAGCACAGCAAGAAACCCTTTCCAAAGTTGCACCAAAACTTCACCCGGCACCCACGTGGCCACAGGCCCTGCAGTGCAGGAGGGCTCACGGGACCCACCCACCCCACGGGGCCCACCACAGAGGATGACAGAGGGGTGAAGGCTGGGGAAGAGACGTACCCTCAGTGCTCCCCGCACAGCATGGTCCCCTTGGAGGGGGGAGCCCCGCTCCTTCTCTTTCCCACTGCGGCTAAGCTTTGTCCTCTGCAGCTGTTGCTTCAACTTGGTAATCTGGCGGCAGGGAGAGGGGGAGAGGACAGGCAGGTGAAGCAAAGCAAAAGTGCACTGGGTCCTCCCTCCCAGGCGTGGCTATTGCCAGAAGCCCATGAAAATACGTAAAAGGAAGATGGAAGTTAATCTTCCATCTCAAAATACCTCGGTGGTGTTCAAAACTGTGATGATAGGCTCATCAGGCAAGCTGGACACCATAGTAACCAGATCATTGGATTTTTTGAATTACCATGTATTCCACAGATGGCTCGCGTTCCGAAAAATTAAAAATATACAACACTGAAACCATTTTTGTCTTTCGCAGATTCCAAAGGCATGGAATACTACTCTATTAATAGAAATGGAAAATGATGTTTTTGAATTCACTCCTCAAAATACATTCACAGCTATCTCAAAGGCCCTGGGACCAAGAAGGATGGAAGGATTTCCTCCCATTTTAAAGTAGACTGCACTGAGCAAGGAGCAGCCTCTCCAGAAGGAATATCAGCTTCTGTCCCAACTTCACATCCTGTAACAATTATGGAGTATCATCAACAATTTTAAATATTGTCCCTGTCGCATTTGTAATTCTGGACCTACTGGTCCTTAGTGTAAATACTCTGATAATTACAAATTGTAAATACTTTGTATTTCCCACTAGCCTTAAATACTTCATATTCTCTCTCTGTTCTTACAACCAAGAGGGCAGAAGCTACTGCCCCATAAAGGGTGACCCCGGGTGAGTTGGCCCTCCTGGGGGCTCCCCACAGCATGCCAGGCGGAGCTGGGTTGGGAGCCCTGGAATCCAGTCTATGGCTTTCTCTTCTCACCCTCAACCCCTGTGGCCCTCATGAGAGGGAGGGAGGGCCAGGAAGAAGTGTTTGAGGACACATCATTATCTCTTCTTTTAAAAATAAGGCTGGATGAGTAGTTAAGTAATAAATGAGGTTGGGGGCTTCCAACTCCCAGAAACTCACTCTTTCTCCAGTCTCCGAAACGCTTATCTGGATCCAACCTCAAAGTGAAGTGAGAACAATGGCCACCCCCACCCTGAGCTAGGCTGCTGGAGGGCCAAGCCCCTGCCTGCAGGAGGGTCTGGGCTCATGAAGCCAGGCCACCAGGAGGCTGGGAGGCAGCTATGAAGGCGCCATCTCATTAGGAAAAGGCTACGTCGAGGCAGGTGAGACTGGAAATGTGGGTCCACTTTGGAGCGGATGTGTCCATGGTGCTGGGGGTAGACGAGAGGCAGCTTCCCGGGCCAGGGAGTCAAAGGGGGCAGTTACCTCTTTTCGGTGGTCTGTGCTGCCCCAGGACGCTGAGCGCTTGTGTGTACACGAGCTGGCCCGCTCACCTTCAAGCTCTTGCCAGGACAGGGGGGTCTGCAGGGAGAGAAACCCAGCGAGACAGAGCAGCTTCTCAGGCTGGCTCTGGGGAGACAGACACACCATTTCCCAGACAGAGGTGCTGGCTCTTTGAAGTCTTCTCTCATCTGCTCATCAACCTCCTGGACCCTGCCAGCCCCTTTTATTCTTTCAGGCTTCTCCACCTGCACTGCCTCTTTCCCAGTCCACATCCTCCAGGAAACCTTCCCTGATGAGCCAATAAGGCCAACCTGCTCTTTACTCTCTTATGACTTTTACACTTGGATTATAGCCCCAACTACTCCAAGTGCTTCTCCCCAGCAGTGAGGACCAGAATTGTCCCTCCCTCTCCCAACCAGTTCCAAAAGAGCACATTTTGGAGGCTCAGGGCAACACTGGCATCCTCGATTCCCTCCCCATCTATGTGCCCAGCACGGGCCCAGATTCCTGGGAGCCTAATGAAGACAAGTTACCAGATGGGACTCCATTAAGGAATCATTAATTGGTAAGACAGGAAAAAGCTCAACAGAGATGCCCCATGCTCTATCCTGAACCAAAGCAGAAGACTTCTGTGAAGTGCAGTACCTCAAGCTTGTTCTGTGATTTTTCCCGGTCCACAGAGGGTTAGGGTCCCCAAAGTCCTCCTGAATACATAGGGAGGGGAGATTTTCGCAAAGGAGGGAGCCAGAATTCTGAACTCAGCCCTGACTCCTGACTCCTCTTGGCTTTATCACAGCTCCTTCTCCTGGGCCCTGCTCTGCCCCTGTGAGAACTTGACTCTCAGTCCGCCATCCTCCCTCCCCCACTGCACAGAAGACAGAGGACCCATGATGGAGGCAGGGGGAGTTGTAGACCCACTTCCTGAGCCCCTAACAGAGGGAGGAAGTGGTTGGCTCTAAGCACGAGGCAGAGGAGGACACAGTCCCTCCCCCCCCACACCAGCATCCCTACTTCCATTCCAAGGGAGGGGCCCAAGGGGGAAGGCTCTGGTGGAACCAGTTCCTCTCTAACTTCTTTGCACAAGCTGCCAAAACCATGAGGGCCTGGGAACTGTCTCCTCCAACAGATCCGCTGACCTCCCCCGAGAGGTTGTTACAAACAGAAAAGGGGGAGGATAAGAGGGAAAAAGCCCAACAACTCACCACCCAACAGCTGTTAAGAAGAGCTCGGTGATGGCAGTCTGAGCGGGGCTGTGGGAGTAGGCTGCCCTGCACAACAGCTGCAGAGGAGAGGGTCCACAGGGGTGCCGAGCCTTCCTGCCTCTTCCTTCTCCCAGCTGCCCACCAATCAGGGCCTTTACCCGGCCGTGCGACACAGTCAGGGTGAGACAACTGCTAGACTCCCTTCCCTGAGGCCAGCACCGTAAGGGAGACCCTCCAGAGATGCGGCCCCACTATTCCTTCTTTAGAAAAAGGGCAGAGAGCATACCCTCAGGCCTATACCCCAAAGCCTCAAGGTGGAGCTGGCTCTGACAGTAGAAACCAAGCAGCTGGTCTACTTCCAAATGCCTATCAGGGTGTTGGCAGACAGAGCCTCAGAAAAGGCTGCTGCAGATACTGAAAAGAGAGGAGAAGCCCACAGCCCCCTGAATGGAGCAGATGCACGAACACTCCTCCCCTCCCAGGGCTCCAAGCCAAACCTATAGATAAGTAGGTCTGCTCATCAAAGCTGAGTTCCATACAAGCTTGTTGTCCCTGGAAAGGTGGCAGAGACTACAGAGGAAGGGTGACAAAGGCTAAGGTGTTGATGCCTGTTTCTCTTCCTCCGGGAAGATACTGAACTCACAGGTGGGTGGTGAGAAGGAGGTAAAAGCAGCCACATTCAGGTTGCCACTGGTTCTACTAATATCTCTTGCAAACTCTTCAACTGCCTCTTTCTTCTGAGATACGTGAGGGGGTGGAAGGAGAAGTGTAGGCTATCGCTGGAGGCTGGAATGCATGTGAAAACTCATGGCAGCTGGGATCATCTCCTCTCTCAGTCCATCTCACCTCAATCTGCTCGGCAGCATCTCCCAGCAACTATTGCCTACTCTGTAAACTGTGCTACTAAGGCCATCGCTTTGCCTCAACACCCACCCCTGGCCATAGACATCACCATCTTACCCTCCATCCGTGGGCTCTCTGTCCCACAGGCAAATGTAGCTCCATCTCCTTCTTCTTTCCTTATCCCTTGACCTCTAAGCCTGGTCTAACCACCTAAGACGGCCCGCCGTACCAGCTCTTCCCAGCGTTCCCATCAGGGAGCCCTTCCTAGCTGTCCACCTCATGAGGCCTGCTGCCTCACTCTGCATCTTCTCTGATCAGATGGGTTCAGGGTACACATCACTCATGTACTCAACAAAGAGTTACTGAATGCAAACTGTGTGTCAGGTGCTGTTTCAGCTGCCAGGGGCATAGCAAGGCACAAAATGACAAAAATCCTCATCCCCTTTGAGTTTACATTCTAGCTGGAGGCACAGTTTAAACAGTGATAAGTACTAAGAGAGAAATACAGCAAAGAAAGGGAATAGGAATGCTGGGCTGGGGAACATGATTTTAAATGTCAGGGAAGTCCTCAGTGAAAAGGGAACATCTGCTGAAAACATAAAGGAGATGAGGAGTGAGACATGCAGATATCAGAGGTGAGAGTGACCCAGATGGAGGAAATAGCAAGTGCCAAGGCCCCCAAGCAGGAGCCAGTCTGGTGGGTTTGGGAATGATAAGGAGGCCAGTGTGGCTGGGGCAGAGTGGGTGAGGGGCAGAGTAGTAGGAGACGAGGTCTGTAGGTGTGACAGGTTGAAAATGGCCCCCCAAAGAAATCAGGCCCTAGTCTCTGGAACCTGTAAATGTTACCTTACATGGTAAAGTTTTTGCAGATGTGATTAAGTGAAGGATCTTGAGATGCAAAGATTATCCTGGTGGGCCCTAATGCCGTTAAAAGTGTCCTTATGAGAGAGAGACAGAGGGAGATTAGACACTCACAGAAGAAGGTAAGGCAATGCGACCATGGAGGCAGAGACTGGAGTGACGTGGCCACAAGCCAAGGAACGCTGGCAACCACCAGAAGCTGGAAGATGCAAGGAATGGGTCTCTCAGAGAGCCTCCAGAGAGAGTATAGCCCTGCCAACACCTTGATCTTGGCCTAGCGGAATGAATTCAGACTTCTGGCCTCCAGAATTATGAGAGAATAACTTTCCATTGTTTTAAGCCACTAAGTTTGAGGTAATTTGTTACATCAGCCTCAGGAACCTAATACAGTAGGTTATCCTGTGTTTGAAGCTGTTTACATGCTGGCCTTGAGTATTCTTCAGGCAGGCACATGCACAGGTATGGGCTTTGGCCCCTCCAAGGTGACCTAGGAGCATCAAGACAGGGACCATGCCCACCCCTTATTTCCAGTGCCCCTGGGTGGACAGGCCCTTCCCTCCTGGGTCTCACCACAGACATCTGGGCCAAGGTCTCCTTGGAGCACAGAAGAGTCACAGCTAAGGAAGGTTACCCTTCAAAGAGTGACCCTTCATGGCACAATGGGGGTCAAGCCAGGCTGTGTGACAGCACCGTAAGCAGTTGTTCCAGACAGTCCTCTGGAAGCAGGATAAAGCTTGAGCTCAGCAGGCCACTCATGTTTGTCAAAGGGACTCACACACTGGAACAGATTTACCCAGGGGGAGCAGCTAAGGGAGAAGCAGGGCTACTTACTGGCCATGGTGGCGTCAGCCAACTCTGCAGATGATGCTCGGATTATGCAAAACTGGATGTGGGTTAGACCACAGAAGCTTTGCCTGGGATTCTGAAGTCCCAGAGCAACATGTGGGATAACGGGTGAGGGCGAGGACAGCTTTATAACAAGAAGGCAGGGGTGAGATGGAGCCCAAACCCTCCAAAGTGGAACCCCTTTCTCTGCCCCCCACTCAACTAAGCCTCTACCCAGATTCTGAGACAGGAAGAGTCCTGGTCCTTGCTGTTTCCAGTGACCTTGGCTGGGCCCTGGGAACATAACCCAGTGTACCTATGTGGATGTGTAGAGCAGCGTGGTGCCTGGCCTAACATATATGCTCAGTAACTACTTGCTGAACTGAAATTCAGCAGGGAATCAGCCTCTTGGGACTCTGGCCAGAAAAAGAGGCAGGAAAGGCTCTGAGGGTGGTCTGCCGGCCAGCGCCGAGAACTCTAGCAGCAGGTGGCCAAGGCCACCATCTGCGGCCCTACGGTGACTGTGCAACCCTCAGATTTTCCATCATGGACCCATTTTCAAATATTCTATGCTGATGTCAAACCATATACTGAACAACTGGTCCTGCTCACCGGTTTGGGAAATAGGCACTGTGCCCAGGCCCTCACACCCGCAAAGAAAGGCCCATCATAAGCAGACTGAATCGTGTGTCACCACCAAATGCTGAGGCACTGGATTGGGAAAAAGAGGAGGACAGCACACAGGTAGGGAAAGTCACAGAAAGGGAAGTCTTCCCAAACAAAGCATGCCACCTCTGCCTCTGCCCTTCAGGACACTCCATGAAGTTTGTCAAGGACTTAAGCTAACTTTTTTCCCCAAAGGGTAACTCAGGCCTAAAGAAAAAAGGTCTCTCATAAGGGCATCCCTACCTCACCTGGAGCCTGCAGAGGAAGTGGGGCTGGGGATGAGCAGAACGGGGGGCCAGGCAGAGCAGGCACCCAGGGTCCCATCTGTCTCCAGGATGAGAACACCAGCGGGGGAACTTGGCTCCAACAGTCATTCCAGCTGTGGTGAGACCACTTCCTCCCTCCAGAAGAGTGCGAGAAGACCCCCCGCAAGAAGGGAGGGGTAACTGCAGCCACCAGCATGTGCTGCCAGCCCCCATCCCGGCCCCGGGCCCAGGGCCAGGAGTGGCCGGCCCACAGCTCTGAGTGACCAGCTGACCTGGGGGAGGGCAGTCAGGAGAGGGGAAAACAGATTCAGATTTACCTGGACGATCCTGACAAAGTCCTCCGAGACACAAAGAAACCTCCAGATGATGGTGACACCACCCAAGAGCCTTCCTAGTCCTCGCTGACTGGCCCCTCTGCGCCCAGCACCCACTGCACCCAAGCTGTTCCTTACACCCACCAAGCTGACCTCTGGGAGACCTGGTCATCCGGCTCCCATCACCCACCCTGGCTCAGAACATGTAGCAGCTCCAAAGCCCTCCTTCCCCGATGACCACATTCACACCTCCTTAGGAGAACCAATTTCCCAAATAAGATCCATCCACCTCTCTTCCTCACTTGCCCCAAATATTTGGGTAAGCCCGCTCTCCATGTCAGACTGCAAGTTGCTTGGGAACCACCCGTGCTATCCTTTGCGCCTGCCTAAGGGCTTAAAACACAGCTAAGCCCAGGGAGGGAATACTGGGACTGTTGGCAGCCTGCTGCAATTCGAGAACCGAGAGCTTTTAACCCATCTTCTGCCTTGGGAGAAGCCTTGAGGACGCAGTGTGCTGGGCTATCTAAATGGCAGGTGTTCTGATATAAAACGTGCAGGGCTCTTGCCTGCTCTAGGGGGTTCAGAGAGGGGAGCCGAGCTGCTCGGCCTACACCATGACTATGGCTACTGTCCTTACTGCAAGTCCTGCCCCTGGGAGTGCCAGGCTGATGAGGTCTCCAAACACACTCTGGCGGCTGGCTGGGGTGTGTGTGGGGCTGGGTCGGGGGCACAGATAAGACAGCAGAAGTGAGGGCCTGCCAGGTGCAGTGGAGGTACTTCACTGGTGTGGCTAGAAGAGAAAGCGCAGAAGGTGGGGGTAGGGGTGGGAACAGCCCCCCTCGAGCTCAAAGGAATTAAGGAAATGTGCTGGCATCATCTGTTTTTAGTGACTTAACAGCTTTCAAGGACTTTGGTAGATCTTGCCTCCTACCTTCCCTCCACTCTTCTCTGCACCCCCTTGTGTCTCCCCCATAAAACCTCTCCCTCATCTCCAGTCCCTTCTGGGTGATGTAGCCGTGCTCAGTAGGGAAGGAGCACCAATTTCTTTGGGAGATGTTGAAGAAGGCAGCTTGTGCCAGACCAGGGTGCTCAAGCAAGAATTTGAATGGAGCCCAAAACCTAGAAGCAGAAAATTCCCAGAAGGCCAGGAATGAAAGATGGGCAGAGCACATACTGGGGTTTGGATGCCCACGTTGATCAGAATTCTCCCACCTCCTGACTGCAGCCACAATATTGACAGGTTGCTAAGGGTTCCTCGAGGGCTGGAGCCCAGCCCAGGGAAAGAGGAAAGCTGCACAGCTCGGCCTTGCCAGACCCGCGGAGGCGCATCGCTGGCCTCTGTCTTGCTGTGGCAAGAAGCCCGGACTTGTTATATAAAAGATCTGGCCTGCAGCTGGAGCCTGAGCAAAACACACAGCCTAGAGCCCATGCCTCTAAATCCGGCCAGGGAACATCTGAGGCCAACCCTGCCTTGAGTTGACAAAGAGAACGCCATCTGAGGAGTGGGATGGAGGCTTCCTAGAAGGCTGGTAGCAGGAAATGACAGTGACGGGGATACGGGGATAGGTAGGTGGGCTGCATGGAAGCCTGCCATCTGACGAAGGGGGATGTAATCATGAACTTACACAACCAAAGCAACCTCAAGTCCTGCTCCTCCAGGAAGCCCTCCATGACTAGACGCATTATTTGGACTAAACACTCTCTCAAAAGAGAAAGGGGTGTGTGCTCCAGGCACGTGAAGGGGAAGTATAACCTATCCTACTTGCCCTTTTCAGGGGACACAGGGAACAACAGTGTCTGGGGCTTCCGGGAAGTCGGTGTGCTACCTGGAGCATACTCTCCCTTCACAGTCTGTTCCTAGATCTAAAGAATGCCATTGGACTTCCCTGGTGGCGCAGTGGTTAAGAATCCACCTGCCAATGCAGGGGACACGGGTTCGAGCCCTGGTCAGGGAAGATCCCACCTGCCGCGGAGCAGCTAAACCTGTGTGCCACAACTACTGAGCATGTGCTCTAGAGACTGTGAGCCACAACTACTGAGCCCACGTGCCACAACTACTGAAACCCGCACACCTACAGCCTGTGCTCCACAACAAGAGAAGCCACCGCAATGAGAAGCCCATGTACTGCAATGAAGAGTAGCCCCCGCTTGCCGCAACTAGAGAAAGCACACACGGAGCAAAGAAGACCCAACGCAGCCAAAAATAAATAAATAAATAAGTAAATTAATTAATTAAAAAAAAAAGTGCCATTAATTTTAACTGCAGCAACTCTTGTTGGTCCAAGGTGGCATATTCCTATGAGAATTCCCCTCCTGTAAACTGTGCCAGACATTTGGCCCCATCTCATCCTTTGGCTCCCTGTTCACTGGCCTTCATGGAACTGGCATCCAGACGCACCAAGGTCAAATCTTGTTCTCATTTCCTTGTTCTCCACTCTGACATGCCAAGAACAGTACTGGGCATTCAAACATTCACTAATAACATTTGAAAATGGATCTCATTTAAAAAATAAATAAAAGGGACTGCGAGATGTGCTCCGCGGAGGAGGACAAGGGAAGCGAGCGCACAAAACCCTTTCCCATTTGGCCGGCACCCCACCTCCAATCAGGCGGGGCAGGCACACTCCAGCGACGTGCAAAGGAAGAGTGACTGGCCCAGCATCCCCCAGGACATGGGCTGCCTCTCCTCTGAGCCTGTGTTCTCCCCACCCTGTTTCCTCTTCCCTGAGAACAACTCATTTGTTCTGAAGTTGAACAGGAATGGGCTTAAACTGCATCAAAAGGGAGAAGATCTGACTCTTAAAAACTTAACTGCTGAAAATGTTGAAGTCCTAAGTCAGATGAAGAGATATCTTTGTAAAATTTCACATATGAGATGACTTCTTGCTCAGGCTAACACTACCTGACTCAAAAGCTGACCAATGGACTGGATGATTACAGAGATCCCTTCTAAGTTTAGGATTCTTAATGAAGAGAAAAACCCTAAGAGGGGACCTGGGCTCCATCAGACTCAAATGGGTCCACCGAAATCCCAGGCAGGGCTGCTGATTAGGGATCAACTCTCCATTATCTGAGAACTTTCCACTCCTCTTGCTCTAGTGGGATCTATCCTGGCTCAACACACTTTCGGGCCACCTCTTCCAGTTGTCTGGGGAATGCATACTCAGTTGAATGTTGGTCTGTTTTAGCAACGTAAATCTCATTTATTAAAACCTAGGATAAATTCCAAAATCAGCTCTTGTATACCCACACATGAATACTCAAAGCCAAACTGATAAACCCAGATTGCTTCTCTCTCCCACCAGTCAGGTGGAATGCAAACTCATTTTCAGGTAAATTTATGAAGAGAACCAAGTTGGTTAACATGAGATGATGAAAAGCTACATGGTGCGTATGTACAGCCAAAACCCAGGACAAGTGACATCAATGACTGAGTATTGGTAAGTCGACCCAAGGCCTCCTCGGCCAGCCCACCACCCCACCTTTATCCCTTATCCCATTAGCAGAGAGCTTCATTACCTGGGTGGCCTTGTCATTGGTACAGCAGGTGAAGGCCCCATCAGCATCTCGTGGCCACTGGCCCAGAAGGTAGGAGCTGAGGATGGTGTCCAGGGAGAAAGTACGCCGGACCTGGGGTGGCTGAGGCCTACACACTGGCTTTTCTGGGGCCACGGAACACGGGACACTGGCTGGAAGAGAGCACAGCCCACACACCTGGACGTCAGCATGGAGGCAGCAGACACAGTAACCAACCTTCCCTCTTTTAGGAAGCCTCACCGGACTGCTGCATCTTCACTTATATTCACCTCCCTCCTACAGAATTTGAAGCAGCCCATAAAAGCACATAGAGCGTGATGAAAGCTCTCCTGACTTATCCAGCTGGTCTTTGTCACTGGAAACAATTTACACCATTTCACGCTGCACGAGGGGTTACTTTACACATGTCTTCTTTCTCCTGTTCCTAATGGACTACAGACTGTGAACTCCCAGGTCTCCGCACTGAGTTTCCTGAGAGCAGGACTGTTTCCCATCATTAAAGAAGTAACTGGAAGTGGACAAAAACCAAGTTTTCCTCCATCTTTTATCCTGCCTTTTATTTCCTTTTATCTCCTGCCTTCTTCCAGCACTGATTGCAAGGCTCCTATGTACAAATTCAACCCAGTTAACTGAAGGACTCTTCCTATTTCCTTCAAGACCATTAGCTCCAGGGAACCTAGGTGACTGAGACAAAGAGAACGACATAACTACTTTCAACTATCCAGGATCCAGGAGAATATCCAAGTCTTTTGGTTCTCTCCTCTGTCTCTGACTTCTGGCTAAGTAGAACAAAAATAAACCAGTTACAAATCCACTTATTTTTCTTTTTACCTTGATTAAAGCTTTCTGGGGGAAGGTAAAATTTGAAACTGTTGCTAAAATCTAAGCATTCTGGAATCATCTGTAAGTTTCAGTCATCTGGGTTGACCGTGTTTTCCGCAGCCACATTCAAAACACACTACTATCTTAAGGTCTGTAAGGCTCTTTCCTTTAAGCAGAGCAAAATGCTTTCACATCTGTACTAATCTCTTGATAATTCATGTGTGCATTAAGCACAGCAAAAGAACTGGGGACTGTAGATATAAATAAACTTGAAGAGCTTTATATTAAAAAGACACTAACAGGTTGGCAGGTTCCTCAAAAAGTTAAATATAGAATTACCATACCATCCAGCAATTCCGCTTCTAGGTATATATACAAAAGAATTGAAAAGAGGGTCTCAAAGAGATATCTGTATACCCATGTTCATAGCAGCACTATTCACAATAGCCAAGAGGTAGAAACCACCCAAGCGTTCACTGACAGATGAATGGATCAACAAAATGTGTTCTATACATACAATGGAGTCTCAAAAAGGGATGAAGTTCTGAAACATGTTATACCATGGAAGAAACTTCAAAACATTATGCTACATGAAATAAAACCGACACAAAAGGACAAATATTGTATGATTCCACTTATATGAGGTACCTAGAATAGGCAAATTCATAGGGACAGAAAGTAGAACAGAGGTTACCAGGGGCTTAGGGGGAGAAGGGAATGGGGCATTATTATTTAATGGGCACAGAGTTTCTGCTTGGGGTGATGAAAATATTCTGGAAATGGACAGTGGTGATGGTTACACAACATTATAAGTGTACTTAATGTCACAGAATCATAAACTTATAATGGTTAAATGGTAAATTTTATGTTATGTGTGTTTTACCACAATAAAAAAAGGAGAGAAACACTAATAATACTATCTACCTTCTCCAAATCCATTTAAATATTTACACACATTTTGACATAGTATAATCAATACGAAATGTATTACTTGATATTCTGCTTTGTTCTACCCATTTCCAAGTATCAACAATCTACATATCTGTCGTTTTTAAAGACTACATAATATTCCACCAAGTTGATATACAGTGGTTTGCTTAGCCCCTCCCATATTATTGGACGTTTGAGAGGTTTCCCCCACCCCAATTTGAATATCATAAATGTTATTGCATAGATAACTTTTAGTCTCAGGTTTTATCTAATTCCTTACATATTTCTAGGTCATTTTCCTCAGCCATCATATAGTAATGTGCTCATTTAAAACAAACTAAAGGGACTTCCCTGGTGGTGCAGTGGTTAAGAATCCTCCTGCCAATGCAGGGGACACGGGTTCGATCCCTGCTCCGGGAAGATCCCACATGCCGCAGAGCAACTAAGCCCGTGCACCACAACTACTGAAGCCCACGCGCCTAGAGCCTGTGCTCTGCAACGAGAAGCCATGGCAATGAGAAGCCTGTGCACTGCAACGAAGAGTGGCCCCTGCTCGCCACAACAAAGCCCATGCACAATGAAGACCCAACACAGCCAATAAATAAATAAAAATAAATAAATTTATTTAAAAAAATAAATAAATTTTAAAAAATAAATTAATTTTAAAAAACAAATTAAAAATGACTTATAAAAGTAGTGGGGGGGTGGTTTCCCTGGTGGCGCAGTGGTTGAGAGTCCGCCTGCCGATGCAGGATTGCGGCCAAAAAAAAGTACTGTGAATTGTGGAAAATTCAAGAAATATGCAAACAAACAGAAAAAACTGCAAATCTCAACACCCAGAGATAATCACGGATAATACTATGAGATATATATCCTTGGGGGCCTTGCCTTCTATGTACGTGCATGTATGTGTGTGCGTGCGTGTGTATGCTTTAAAATGAAAAATGGGATTATACTGTACATATTACTTTGCAATGAGTTTTTACCTTATATCATAAACACCTTTCCAAATCAATATATACTGACCTACAACACACCCTTTTAAATGACCTTAACACTCTTTAAACTCTTCAAAGGCTTTCTTTCAAAGACAGTACTCATAGGCCTCGTGTTCTGGTCCCACTTACCTTTCCTTTACACGTCACTCCTCTTCAAGATCTCTATGTCCTGGACAAACTATACTATGCACCATTTCCCACCCATGTCTTGGGCCTGCCCTCCTCTGAGGTTTTGCACATGTGCTCAGGGCTGAAATGTGATCCATCCATCAGGGCCAGCCTAAACATCTCCACCTCCACGGAGCTTCCTGAGTCCCCTGGAAGGAATGTCTCAGGATTTTCTGATTTTCCCCAGTACTTTGTACTCTTCTAGTACTTCCCAGCCTCTATTGGATTACAAGTATTTGTAAATCCCAGCTAATAAACAACCTGTGGCCAAGGGCTGTCTAATTTATCTTTGAACCCCACACAGCATCTACAGCATAGGGTTGGAGATTGGCAGATGCCTAAGTATTCTTATAAAATCAAAAACCTGTTACTATCAGGGAGAGCCTGCTCTAATTACACCTGGATTCTAAGTTTGTGTGCCTTGCACATCCATGCTCACCCTGCTCCCTGTGAGTAAATCCCCCTGAGCTGCTTGCCCCCTTTCCTCTCTCTGAGGCTCAGGGAGGCCCAACCTCTTTCTTCCCCTCCCTGCACCTGTCACCCAGAAAGTTAGTGACAGGCACGCTGGGTTCAAGCCCCAACTGCATCCCCTACACCGGCATTTCAACCACTTGTTTTTCTATCCTGGGCTTAAGATCAAAAGGTGGCAATCTGGATACTTCTGGGAGATCCTGACCCATGCCGGCAGCCTGGCCAGACACCAAAATGCTGTCCTGTGGTTCTCCCAAACTGTCTCTAAGAGCCCACTGTTGAGGCGGGGGCCCTTGAAGGCAAGTTTACACGATTACATGACAGAGAAGCAATGAGGCAGGTGGGAAGCAGATGAGCCAGAGACTGGCAGAGAGGCCAGAACACCATGATTCTAACAGCTCCTTCACTGCTGTCGGAAGAAAGAGGGCTGGGACTCCAGGGCTGAGAAAAAAGCACTGGGGAGAAAGATTTCTTGGGGCCACCTCTCTCAGCCCCTCAGCAGAAATTGCTGCAAAAACCTCCTTTAGAAATTTTTCCATCCTGAGGCCCTAAGTATGCTCTTCTGAGTTTGTGTGCCTTGCACCCTAAGTATGTATAATACTTTCAAGTTTGTATAATACTGTCAAGTTTTGCCCCCTCCTCACAAAGTACTTGTGCGTGTACAGTCTTTTGTTCTCCTAAAGGGGCTCCAGAAAGACTGATAAGGAGACCAAGGCACAGAGAAGTCCAGTCTCAGATTGGACTTGGTCACCCAGAAAGTCAGGAGGCAGTCCTACATCCAAATCCAAGCCTCCTTCCTCCTACATCAGTCCACAGGGCTCTTGGCCCTTTTGCATCAGGAGCACCTCCAAGGGTGCAGGACACCTGCCTACATACCTGAAGGAAGAAATGCCTAGCAGCTCCTTCAGGGAAGGGAGTAAGGAAGGAGACCACATAGCAATTTTTTGTTTGGGGTGTTGGTTGGTTGGTGTTTTGGAGAAGCCTTTGAAGCCTAGTGGGAAGGATTCTAGTAAACCATATGCCCATTTTACATCTTCCCATTGATACCCTTCACAGCCCACCTCATTGGCCAGTTACAGGAAGAGTCCAATTTCAAGGGCAGTAATCAGAGATGACATTTTACTCCCCAGCACCCCCGGGGTTGGGGAGGACCCAGGATCCTGGAATTTGGTATAAGAATCCAACCACCCATTTTGATCAACTCTACATCCAAATCTGACCTAAGTTATTCATAAAGACTCTGAGCGCTTCGTCGGTTCTGACTTGCTCCTCCGTATACAAAAACAAAACAAAACAAAAACACGAATACAAAAAAAAGAAAAAGGGGAACAAGGGTGAATGGGGAGAAATCAAGTACCCCAATCCAGAACCAGCTGCCTCTGACCCAGCCCCCTCCTCTCTGCTAGGCCTGCAAGGATGTCGCTGCATCTAAGACAAACTGGAGGACTCACCTCAGTTTCTTTGCCTTAAATGAGACCGCAGGGCCCCAGACTTATTTCTACAGTGACTACATCCTAGCACAGGGTGCCGGCCCAGCTCCTGACCAGCCGCAAGGTGACAGAATTCCCTTCTGTCTCAAAGCACTCAGCAAAGCCCCAGCTCCCCTCCAAAACCCCCACGTTCTTAGACCCTTTGAGGTGATGAAAGTGCCATGTTTCCTTCACGCCCAGAAACTAAGGGAGGGGGGCACTTTAAAAAGATGAGATTTTGACAGGAAAACTAATCTACCACTTATTTTAAAAAACGCCACCCCAAATGGTTTGGTGATGACCTGCTAATTTGGGCACCAGAACTGATTAAGGGAGAAACCAAGGTGTCAGGTTCCCTCCAAACGCAACACAAACTGAAGCCAAAGCCAGACATTGACATGTTCTGTGCCATTCTCGAAGGGGCCACAGGCTGGAGCAGTGTGGCCCCCGAATATCTGGGAAGGGCTCAGGTGTGAGGGATCTGGTTCTGACTGCAGCTCTGCCCTCACTGTGGCGTGACTGCAGCCCACACCTCATGCCCTCCCCCCTCACCAGGCCTGCTCTCCCATCGGGCAGGCAGGAGCACAGTCCCAGCCTCAGTTACCTCTCAGGGACGCTGTAAACAACGAAAGATGAGATGCAAAAAGGCTTTAAAGTCTTCATTAGATCGATCATGTCAAACCAATTACTGTCAGTCAGCCCCTCCCCACACCACAATCTTTTACGACTGAAGGTGTGGGTGGGGAAGGAAGAGGAGACATGCAGGGTGAGTTCCAGCCACCAGTGTCCCCTGGGAAGGCCCACAGCTTCAGTGTCAGAGCCCTTTCCTTTCCTAGTGTTGGTCTAACCCAGCCAGGACAGCACCCAGAGTGAATGATACAGGCGAAAGAGAGCCGCTGGGAGGCGTGGGCATCAGCAGCGCTGTCAGCACCGAGACCTCCCTCAGTCGGGAACATCCTCTAAGAAATCTCACAAGTGAGTGCAGTTGAAATAGGGGCTCCTGGGCTTATCCCTCCCTTATGGGTGCACCCACCGGAAAGATCTGGGGATGGGGTTCTGCCCTGCAATTGTGTGATTATGGTTAAAGGAGAAGTGTTGAGAAGTCACAACGGTTGCTTGTGGTCGGAAGATGAACTGGTTTCATTTCTGGAAAGTACCCCTCTCAGATTTGGGAAACAGGACAATTGGCTGCCCTGTCTGAGAAGAGACGCTCCTATCATGACAGGCCAAGACAAAGCAGCAAGTTGCGGGGCCCTGGCTGGGTGGCTGCGGGAGGGTGGGGTGTCCTGTTTACAGCGCTGTGGGGTATTATCGGCCCATCGCATGCAGCAGCCTCCACAGCCCAACCACCTGGCGAAGCTCCCTGGCACAGGGCCAGGCCATTTCACCATACAGCTGAGCAGTGGAGGATGCTTTGGTTCTTGGGCAACGGCAAGTGGAAAACACAAAACAAAACAGCACACACCAGAGATAAGAAGCCTTAGGTGATATCTTCCGGAGCCACTTGGCCCTGTCTCCCAACTGCTACATTTCTATGGCTTTGGGGAGAGCGGGCTCTGAGTGGAGTGGACCAGTGGTCAAGTGTCTGCTGCACCTTGGGGGACAGTGAATAGGGCAGAAACACACAAACAGCTGACGAGGGGCCTGGCACACCACAGTAGACTGACTGATTCCTTCAGTAGCAGGTTCTGGGTGCCCACCACAAACCAGCCCTGTGATAGGCACTGCAGACACGGGAGGAGCAGGACAAGAAGCTGCTGACCAAGCTGAAGTGGGGCAGGCCAATACGAGCCCCAAGGGCCAGGCTGCCAGCTGAACCTCCGGGGGTTCCTCCAGCCACTGACTCTTCAGAAGGACCACCATTTGGTCTCTGCTGTTCCCTCATATTCCTGGCTGGAAATCAGCTCAGGCCTGACCACACCAGCAAACCCTCACTGCGGGAACCCAAAGGAGGAGGGCGACAGCTCTTAGGAGGGGTCAGGGAAAGGAGGAAGGCAGCAGACGACACAGGAAGTGAGGCATCTGTGGCTGCCCTTCTCAACTTGGTCAGAGATAGACTGTGGGGTGGAGGCTTAGCAGCTTACAAGGAGAGACCAGCCGCTGACCAGAGGGTCCTGGCTGGGAATCTAGGGGGGGCTACTTCACTTACTTTACTATCTTTGGGGCAATGCAGGAGAGAGAAACCTGGGAAACCAGACAAGGCTACTCTCCACCCATCCTCCATTAGCTTGAGGCTGAGTGACCCCAAAATACCCAAGAAGGACTACAGAAGGAAGAAGAGAGACAGCCAATGAGATTTCACAGGTGGCAAAAACTCAGCAACTGGCAGGCTCAGCAAACAAGTTATCAGTCACTTTCTCATGTCACTGGGCTTTGAGCCATTATTAGCACTAGTCTTCTTGCCTTCCCTCTTTAAAATAACTCTCATTATAACAGAAGCTGTACATAGATAGGAGGAAATTAAAGGAAATTTTAAAAATGCAGATTAGCAAAAACTGAAAAATAAAAACGATGCATGCCGCCACTCAGAAATCACCATTCTGCACATCCTTCCTGATCTCTCCCTGTGCACCTATGTGTGCATATGTATTTTTAATAAAATGAGATCTTATTACACGTTTTTCTAACAATATGCTTTTTTCAGCCACTGTTCTTCACTTCAGGAGAAGCAGGCAGGGAAAGGGCCACCCAGGAGGCTGAGGCAGGGCAGACGGTTAGACACTGAGGGAGCAGGCCCTGTCCTGTCCCGTCTCCTAGCTGTGATGCAGCACTTTTGTTGGGGGTGGGGGAGGCGGGGGGAATGATAACCTGGAGGGGAGCAAAGTAAAACAGGGATGCAGAATTTCTAAATATTCCCCAATACCAGATTTGCAGTAAGTAGGGGAAGTTCCTCCTCACAGCTTCACAGGGATTACTTTTCCACTTCAGTATGTGTGCTGGGATTAAACAGTGCAGGCAGTCTTCTGAGCTGCTTGCGGTCCTGCGCCGCTTAACTGCTTAACTCAGGGACATGTGGGTTTTGGAGGGAAGCTGTGGTCAAACCGAAATCCTCAATATGACTGTACAAGAGTTAGAAGCCCTCCTTGGAAAGCCCAAGGAGACCCCATCCATCCCAGCTGGGAAAATTAAACCTGGGGCTTTAAACACTTCTTTCAAACCCAAGCAATAGCTCATTTCAATCATAACAGGGAGAAGAAACTAAAGAAGTGAGATTAAAAAGAAGGAAGAAAAAAGGAGTAACAGCACATTTCCCTTACCAAGAAGGCTTACCTAAAGAGAAAAAAAAAAGAGTGATATTTGTATACACATGAAAAACTTCTCAGCCAGGACCTTAATACTAACTCCATATTTAATACTAACTCCATATTTAATATTAACTCTGTATTTAATACTGTCTCCATATTTAAGTGTATAGCTCAGGTGAAACCTTTTCTTGCTGTGTGTCTGACTCCCCAGGATGCAGACCACATCCATGGGCAGCTGGAGAGAAGGGTCAGGAGAAACCCATTTGGAGGTGTCACTATGGGGAAAAAATGAGGAATACCCTAACTCTTCTTATCAGCAAGGAGGGAAAGGTTGATCCCAAAGCGTACGTGTGTGTGTGCGTGCTCGCGTATGAAGAGTAGACAGCAGTTACTTAGACATTTGTTCAATTCTCAAGAAGCTGCAGTTAGAAAGAAAGGAAGTGGTGTGAACTTTTCACCTTTTACCTGAATTCTATGAAGAGGAGTTCTGAAGGATTTCAACATTCTTAAAACAGGACAAAACACTAGCAGTTACTGATTGGAGCATGCTTTCCTTTGGGATCTATTCGGCCTTTGTTAAGAATAGCATAAATAGCCATGGCCTAGCCTTCTCCATCTAACAGCAATCCTCACCACCTGGCTATTTGGGACGGATGAATTTCTGGGTGGCTATAAACTCAGAGGACAGGCATAAACCCTTCAGTATCTTCACTTCAGACGGCAATCTGATTCTTATCAAGTAGAGGAGAAATCATGATGTCCGCTTAGTTCTTTAAAGATAAAAGAGGTGAAGGAAGAACCAGAGATTGGGGAGGTTCATCTACAGTAAATCCTGTGACAGGACAACTGTGATTGAAACCCTACTCTGATTTTTGTTCTGAATGTGTGCGCCCCACACACTCTCAGGGATTCTCTGGGTGGGAGCCCAGGAACACCCTCGTGTAGACAGGTGAACTGATTTCTCCAACGCCACAGAGCAACTTGAGACACAGGCCTTTCTTCCCCCACAGAAGACTTTCAAAGAGCATTTCCCCCCTTGTGTTTCATTGTCAGACTCAACTGTCATGACTGTCTGGCTGCCTTGGTTCACAAGCTTCCCCACGGACTGGAAGAGTTCTATTATTTTCCCTACTGGGAATCAGCACAATCAGACCTGGGGCTCGGGGACACTGTTCTACCCACTGGGCATGTAGGGCAAGTGGAGGAAGACAGTTAAAAAGGAGGGATCCCTTTTCTAGTGAGGACAGTGGAAATCGAGTGAAAGAAAAAAAGGAAATAAGAATAGAATTATAGATCATGTTCAAATAGTCAAAATAATTTCTGCTTTGTGAACAAACCATGACTTATTTTTAGCTTCATCCAGCCTGCCTTCTCCCTGACCTCACGCAAACTGCCAGACAGCAACATATGTGTGAATACCTAGAGTTTGACAGAATTTGATGGCCTCATTTTGTTGCCTTCCCGCCAATGATTCTAAAAGCCCAAAGAAAATTTTTTTACTCCTCTTTAGAACTCACATCAATACGCATGTCCTTCAGTGTTAGTTTAGAACTGGCTTTATGCAGCTCCCAAAGTAACAGCTCAGTCAGGAGGAGTCAGCAATGGATGCCAAAACAACTGGGAGAAACACTGTGGGGAGCAGAGCACTTACATAATGTACCACATATAAGAGAATAATGTACTTTTACAAAGGGAAATCTGGTTGTCACCACCTCAAATGATCAAACTTAGCATTACTAGTGATGGACATTCTGACACTGTGTACCTCCTGAAGCGATGTATTATGAAGTACACAGCTTCACCCACGAAATGTTCATGCCCAAGATGTTTTACCTGAATCGAATTGGGCCCCAGACTTAACTTCCCACTTGCAGGAAATACAGGAGATGGAGGAACAAGTCAAGTGCCATTGAAAGGGAACAGTCACAAAACTCCAGAATGTGGGACAGCTAGGAGGCTGTCCACACTTTCAATAAGTCAGTAATCAAAAAACCTGAAAACAAAAAGACAGGGATGGGAGGGGAATTTTAAACAGATTTTTTTAAAGACATAACCAAACGAGAACCTTGACTGGACCCTGGATCAAAAATAAAAACAAAAAAGCCACAAAGAGGGCTTCCCTGGTGGCGCAGTGGTTGAGAGTCCGCCTGCCGATGCAGGGGACACGGGTTCGTGCCCCGGTCCAGGAAGATCCCACAAACTGCGGAGCAACTAAGCCCGTGCGCCACAACTACTGAGCCTGTGCTCTAGAGCCCGTGAGCCACAACTACTGAGCCCATGTGCCACAACTACTGAAGCCTGCGTGCCTAGAGCCCAGGCTCTGCAGCAACATAAGTCATTGCAATGAGATGCCCGCGCACTGCAATGAAGAGTAGCCCCCACTCGGCACAACTAGAGAAAGGCTGCACGCGGCAACTAAGGCCCAATGCAGCCAAAAATATTAAAAGAAAAAAAAAAAGTGGTATGTCCTCCCAGGAGAAAGACCCAGATTGTGCACAGAATTAAAGAGTTCCTATGATCCAGAAACACAGTTGGAGTTGGATATAACCTCAGATATGCCCCACCAAGTTACCCTGGGCATCCATTTGCTCATTCATTACAGGAACGTAGAAACCAGTGAGATCCCAGGGAAGATGGGTAAAAATAGCTAAAGCGAAGGTAGCTAGATCCCAAGAGGAAGATGAAGTGAATTAGAATTTATGTCTTCTTCTGCATGAGTGTAAAAAGGAAGGGCAGAAGAGACTTACTTAGAATAGGAGAGATTCCAGCTAGATAAAAGGAAGAACTTCCTGCTCATCAGAATGAATGAGGGAGATTGTAGAGTCTGCCCCTGAACAGCTCCAGGGAGAGATCATTACATGCCCCCAGAGGTCTCAATATTCACCCACCAGAAGGCAGAAGGTCGTACCTAGAGAGTTTGAGCCTCCTCTAGTTCTAGAATTCTCCAGCTATTAAAGGGTAAATAAGAGATGGCTACTGACCGATTCAGCTAAATTGAAAGCCCCAGAGCCCATGCTGTTATCCGGGGCAAAATTAGTTAAGGGGGAAAAAAAGGCACCAAGTCAAAAGGAGATATGCCTTACCTAGGCTGATCAGACAGCTGTGTTGTGCGCTCCCAGACCATCTCTCAAACTTCCTCACCCAAACAGGAGAGTATAAATAGTGCTCAATTTACCTGTGGCTCGCCACAGGCAGAAGGGCTGGTCACGTGGTAACTGCCGAGTAGACATCAGAGCTCAGAGGGCAGGTTTGCTCACTTGCTACACCTCAGTAGGTCTGTCAGGACCTCTGCTCTGGTTCATTTTGCTCTGGGCTGGGGGGTGGGGAGAGGGGCTTAAAGGAGCAGTTACACAGTTACGTCCCTCAGGGCCATGAAGGTACAGTCACAGAACTTGCCTTGCCTTCAGGGTCGAAAATCTTATTAGGGTTAACTCTGCACAACCCTCAAAGCTTTGAAAACCTGCGTGGATCATTTTGTCCCACTTGCAAAATCTTCTCTGGTTAGGTCCATCTCTTAAGTTCTACTGCGTCCCCAGTTTCAAAAAGGAAATACCTGAGAGACCACTACATCCCACCTAGTGATTCCCTACCTGGCCCCTGGCATTCTGGAACTGATCCACCCTGACCCCAAATCCCAGGCAAATTCCCAGGCTGGGCCTGGTGGAAAAACCCGTGTGTGCTGGGCAACATTCCAGGGCAGCCCCTGCTCTAAAGCCCTGGTCTTGCTGGTTGCTCAGATCTCCTAAGGGAGGCTCAAAGGTTATATAGTGCCTCCAGGGTAAACCTTGTCTGAAACACAAATTAGATGGTCCCTCTAGAAAGAGCCTTGAAAGGTATGACCTTGGGAAGATTTTTCCTACCCTCAATGTCTGCCTGAGACCAATGATAACTTCAAAACAGAAGGATGCTTGTCAGGTCACCTCTCCACATGTGCTTCCAGGCACAAAGGAGGACATGGCAACACATACCACTGGATGGTGAGTTATACCATCTTCCCCTTTTACAATGGGCTTTGTATCTGCTCTTAAATCAAAAGCTGCTTAATAGTAATGACACCTTCTTTTATAAGTCAGGTAAAGAAAAGGCTTATCCTCCTGAAGCAAGAGGAGAATATGATCCAGGGAAACAGTCTGGGGTGTTAATTACCAAGACACCCCATCCATGCCTCTAAGAACTGGAAGGGGAAGCGCAGTGGTCCCAGTCCCCTCCAAACAGACAGCTCTGGCCATTTGCACGGCAGCTCTAACACAGACCTCTACACTGCAGACAACCCAGTAAGTTCTCATCCTCCTGCAACCTGTCCGGATTCCGGATGCCATCCACCGGGCGCTGATTTTGGAGTGGGACAGAGCCAAGAGAATACTGGAGACAGCCTATATAGTTTGATAACTGCCTAAGGACAAACAATCTAACTGTATAAACTGGTATAATAATATAGTAAATGCTCATGGGTCTATTTCACAGAACTGGCTGGAATCCATGAAAAAATCCTTTGATGCTAACTTAACCACAGTCTCACATTCTAGGGCGGCTGCAGGGAGGCATTTTAGATAAAGGACACATAGTAAAGATTCTCCAAAAACTGTTTTTTCTATGTTAAGAAGTAGAGTCAGACTCATTCACTTACCCCAATTCTGGAAGCTGGTGGGAAATGTCAGTAAGCAAAAATGTCAGGAATAATTCTATTGCCTTCAAGGAGCACAGATAGATGCAGAGCATGCAGTTTGGAGGGAGAGAATAGGGGCTGGGAACAAACAGTAGTGTCTGAACCTCTAACTCTGCTTAGCGGTGATTACCAGATCCACCCCTTCTGGGGCCCTGCGGTTAGTGGAAAGTTTTCATTGACAAAGAGTGAAGCCCTCCCTTTGTGTATGAAGTTGTAACTCCGCAGGCTCCTGTACATTCACAAGGCGGTGGGCACAACAGACCGACTGGTACACAGGCAAAAAAGCTGTCTGGCCTGGCCCATAACCTGACACTGCTTCCTAGACAAAACTCAACTCCTTTTCCCATTGGATCTCTACCAGAAAAATGCGAAGTAGTATTACTCTATGGCTCTGGCACATGAGAGCCTTCCGATTTCATGCATTTTAAGAAAATGAAGAGAGTTGAGTGAAGAGCAGAGTGAGAGTTTTTCTCAGAATGAGGAAGCAGGTTTCCCTAGAAGGTACCTGGACATCCTGAACATGCTCAGTGTGGATCAGCAGCCTGCTGCAACCCTGCTAACCCCGCTGCCGGGTCAATGTGGGGCACGGGCTGGGCTCAGATACACGGCCGCAGGTGCCCAATGGTTCTCAGAATCTGATGCCAACCTTGTCCAGCTCGAGCAGCAGGGACAAGCTGCAGTCTCCTACTATAACAGTCAATACCTGGGCCCAAATCCTGCCTCCGCCTCAGTGTGCTACATGAACTCAAGACGAGTCACTTAACTTCTCTGGGCTTCGGTTGTTCTTTCTGTTAAATGGGGAGAATAAGAGATGTTATAAGGATGATAGAAGAAACTTTAAAGAACTCCTGGTACAGTCAAATTAGTCTAGCATATATTCATTTTTTAAAACTTTTTATTTGGAAATAAGTTCAAACATATAGATGTAAGAATAAGACCAGTACCCAGAACACCCATATGCCCTCTACCCAGATTTGCCTATTCTTAAACATTTGACCCGTTTGCTTTATCGTTTGCTTTCTTTCACATGCACTTTTCCTCACATACACACTCATACACATGCTCTCCCCTACATTCACACCCAGCACCCACACATTCACACTCAAGACACACACACAGACGCTTACATCCAGATACATACACATACTGTCCTTTGTTGGGGTTTGTGTGGTGGTCTGTCTGTAAACAATCAGGAGGGACAGGAGGGTGGGAGGTTCGAGGTGAAAAGAAAGTAAGGGGGCCGTGCTACTTGGTGATGGGTCCACAGCCCTGCTCCCCACTCCCTGCCTCCAATGCAACCAGCAAGCCCTCGAGTGTTCTGATTTAGAGATGAACGAGTACACGGACAGGGACCAGGAAAAGTACTTGTTACATAAGGTAGTTGGTCACTCTTTTCCTCTGAACGAGAAAAACCACAAAAAACAACAATAAAAGCATTTAGATGAAGCATGGAAATAGATTTATTATGTAGAATCATTTTTATAATATTTGTTATAATGGGGCTTTACCTTATGCAGTTGGGAAATAACTGGGAAAGGAAGGTTCCACATAAGCATATGGTTATTAGAATATTCAAGAATTCTACACGAAATCTGGTTTTGTAAGAGAAATAAGGAGGTAAAAGCTGCCCATAACCCTCTCTATGAAGCAGGTCAGGCACTTCTCCATGACACCACGTCCCTAGTTGGAACTTTCTCCTGAGTTCAAGTCCCTTCTGGTCCCCTTAGTGGGCACACACTTGTCTCATAAAGGCACTATCACGTATCACAACGACTCCACTCCCAGTTAACCTAAAGCTAGGAGAGGGAGACACGCCCAGGCAGAGTATGGCAGGGGTGGGGGAGGTCTGGACCAGCCGTCCCCTACATGGAGGACTAAAGTGTCACCTATGACACAATGCCACCTGCACCTAGCCCCCCCCACCACAGAAATGCACCACCCACATTTACTCCTGAGTGCTTTTGGGGGGTTCCACATAGTCACACAGAAGAAAAACACCCTTTCCTGTAAGCTCCATCTTAAGAGTATCTCCCTGACATGGCCCCGAGCTCAGTAACCATGACCATGACCCCACCGAGGCAGGAAAACCCTGCCTCCTGGGCCCTAGCTGTCCCTGGTTAGCTTCTCATTCCACGTGGAAATTGCATATCTACAACCAGTTGGAAACACTTAAAAGCTGTCACCACATCACACATATAATGTAATAACCATCACCCTCCAATCAGCTGAACCAAGTGGATAGTTACTTATGGGGTGCTGAAGGAACAAACAGACTTCTCTGCAGCCCATTTTCCTCTCCAGTTCTCTTCTGGTCAGTTGAACAAATGAAGCTTTGCTCCTGGGATACAGGTGCATAAGCAGAAGGGAAACAGGCCGGTGTGTGCTGGGCAGGCCGCAGAGGATGCCAGCCTGAGGGGCAATTCCCCACAGACTCTGCACATGTATGTGGGAAGAGCCCTGGATCAGGAGCAAAAGGGCGTTATTAGTCACACGGTCTTGGGCAAGTCACTTCCTCTCGGGGCCTCAGTTTCCTTATCTGCAAAAACAAGCAAATGCCACCTGCACCTGCAGGACTGTGGCAAGGCTGAATGAGAAACGTTCCAGGGTACCGACTGCGAGCAACAAAGAGCTAAACGTGCAGAGCGCGTTGTCAAAACTAACACTATCCATACTCTCAGCTTCCCTGAAAAATGCAGATGAATTTTGGGGCCTTCCAGGGTTGGGATCCACAGACTCTTCCTTTCCACAGAAGCAGCTGCTTTAGACTTCTCCTGTGAACACAAAACTCCCCAGGATTACGGTTCTAATGAGAAAGAGTCCAGGGGCTGCCTTCAGCATTAAGATGTGCACATACCACATGGATGGCCTCACGTGGGCCTCCTCTCCCCAACTTCGAAATCCAGACGACATGATATTGTGAAAGCTCTCTGGTTGCATCCCCTCTGTCATGCCAAATGCTATCCACTCCACCCTCAACTCCAATTTGTGTGTCATATCTGATGGGCATGAGTTACAAAGACAATCCCCAAATAGGGGCTGGGCGTCAGGTTCTCAGCCAGCTTGCAGGTGTAGGGCAGGGAGTGCATGTGTTATCAGCCGCAGTTCTCTCAAAGCCGTGTGGGCGATCAAACATACATAGAGCACAGAAAACTCTTAAAGGTAAGGCAGTGTGGCAGGTTGGGAAGAGAAGGGGGGAGGAGGGAAGAGAAGCTGCCTTTCTTTCCTTGCAATCACATTTTCATTCTGTTCAAAGTTACCCACAGCTGAGCAGGTTTATAAAACCATTTTGACTAAGCCACCAGGCCTGTGGTTGGCAGGGGAACACAGGCTCCATGGATGACAGTGTAGGTATCAGGGCTTGGGGAATGACAGTGAGCATCTCTTTCCAGCATTTCCCCCATTTGGTGGGGAAAAGAGAAGAGGAATCAGCAGTGTTTCATATAAAGGATGGTGTCTGGCTTGGGAAGGGGGGCTTCCTGCCTGATCATACCTCTAAAACCACCCTAAAGCCAATAGGCAATTCTGCACCCTGGCCTAGAAAAGCTGCTAATTCAGATTTTGTTTTCCTGTTTTCCTTTGCTATACATTATAGCACTACTAGGAATTTGGTGCAAATCTACCTGGAGTGAAAGAACATCCCGCATTCATCTGTCTCCTTGGCCTCTCACCCATATCCACATATAAGCCTAAAGCCAGGTCTTCTGGCTCTTTTACAAAATCACAACAAAATCCTAAACATTGGCTGTTTCCATGGATCAACCTGGTAACTAACGGCCCAAGTTCACCCTCTGGCTTTAAGTGTGCGGCGAACAGAACCTACAGGCCTAGCGAAGACATCCATGGAAATGCCACGTCTTCGCCACCAGCTGGGCTTCGAGCCCAATGACCAGGATGAATGGGAGACCAGTGATTTGAAGAGAGAACACTAACACTTCGGGCAGGGTGGGGGGGCCTTGTAAGTAGCTAAAGAGGGGTATTATAAAGGGGGCACAGAGTGTGGGGGCCAGAAGTGGAAAAAACCATTTCAAATGAGCCTGGGGAAGTGTGGTTCACTCTCCCCACCCCTGCTGCCTTTCCAGCAACTCCATCCAACAAGCATTTATTGAGCACAACAATCCCCATCTGCCCTGGCCCTCCCTCTGCAAAAACACTCAAATCTGTTCAAGCTGCAGGGTGAGTTCCATTGCACTTGAACTTGAAACATGAGGTGCCTACCTTTTAAAAAGGCAGGCACACAATTTCCAGCATGGGGCAGAAGGGACTAAAGAGATCTGAGAAAGTTAAAGTACACAGCTGACCAAACAAGGACACACCAGTGCCACTTTCAAAAGGGAAGGGAGAGAGTAAAAATTTAATTTAATGGTAGGGAGAATAATATACTGGCCAATTAAAAAAAAAGCCTACTAGAGACATCTCAGTAATTCTCTAATTAACCCTAACTAACACTGAATATTCCTTCACTCTATACCTCCTCCAGCTTGAATTTATCTTTTATTCATTGGTGCACAGGTTGGTAATTTGCTTTTAGAGTTGTATGTTTAATCCTACCCTTGCCTCTTGAGGAGGTTAGACCTCCATGCTCTCCTGCATGTTTTCATTTAGGATCAGATGATGAGGGATGCAAGCGGCAGAACAGGTGGTAATCTAGACCTACACTCATTAACAAAGCTCCCCCCGGAAAAGCCACCCACCATTTGCAAGATAGGGAGTACAGGGTCAGAGAAGAGGCACCCCAAACTTATCACTCTGCCTGCCAAATACTGCCCAACTCTAAGAAGCCACATTCAGGCAGGCTCTGAGAAAACTCCCCCACCCCTGAAGCCTGCCGCTTCAGGTCGACCAAAGCCCCCGGAGGAGTCTTCCCAGGCCTCCCCCAACCTCCCCCCTTTTAGAACGTGCAGGCAGAGCTGAGCCCAAGGCACTCGCCACCCCTGGTGTCAGCTGTCTGGGGCTCAAGAGCAGGGCAGGTTAAGTGTCTGCACACAGTCCAGACTTCAGTTCCAGGTTCCCCAGGGGCTGGAGTTGTAAGTTTTTCTATTATGAAATACTTTGATAGCATTCTTTTAAGTTCGTTGAAGCCACCCTTGATTGGCTGTGGTGCTCCCACACAGTAAAATTCGATTGAGGCATACTCAGGGCCTAAGAATAAACATTTAAATGACTCCAAGCTGGGCATTCAGCTTTGTAGCGACCCTGAGGAAAAGCGTGGAGGAGAAAACAAAGTGCCAGGAAGAGGAGGTTCACTGAGGACCATGAGCTTGAATCCTGGGTGAGAGCAGCCAGCTGTGCAGAGCTTCCCACCAGACAGCTGTTCCCAAGAACAAGAGCCCCTTCACAAGCTCCACACAACTGGAGAGGAACTGGAAACAGATAATTTACAGCTTCAAATACAATCCAAAAACACTTTTCTCTCTGAGATCAGGATTTGTTTTGGACCCAACAATGTGACTAGATTTGGCTAATGTTTGGTTAATTCATAAACCAGCAAAACAAATAATGGAGCCCTCTGTGAAGACTCAACTCAGGTAGAGGTGGAAAGTTGACCAGATTCCCCACTCAACTTTGCTTTGCTTCCACTCTTCCCTGCTCCCTCTTCTATCCATCTCAGAGGGGGATAAAACTTACTAACTCACGAAGAGACAGTCCAGTCTCACTAAACTAACTTGCTAGTGGTCACCCACCTTCACTCTGAAACGGGAAGGAAACACAAGGTTTTCCCTTCCAGCCCTTTCAAAGGGCTCCAAGCTGCCTGTGGAGTAAGAGTAAGCCCAGGTAAGTCTAGGTGAGCCCAGGTGAGCTACTGTCATATAGCATTTGATATATATGATAGTGTCAATAAGAACTCAGAAACCAGACCTGCCCCCAGAATATGTCACACCCTAAAGTCTGAATCCTTTGGCACCAAGGCTCTATGTGAGAGCCGTAAGAATCCAGAGGATGATGCTCCATTAAGATTCCCTGGTGGCGCAGTGGTTAAGAATCCACCTGCCAATGCAGGGGACATGGGTTCGAGCCCTGGCCCGGGAAGATCCAAATGCCACGGAGCAACTAAGCCCGTGCGCCACAACAACTGAGCCTGTGCTCTAGAGCTTGTGAGCCACAACTACTGAGCCCATGCTCCACAACGAGAAGCCACCACAATGAAAAGCCCACACACTGCAACGAAGAGTAGCTCGCCACAACTAGAGAAATGCCTGCGCGCAGCAACGAAGACCCAACACAGCCAAAACTAAAACAAATAAAATAAATAGATTAAAAAAAAAAAAAGAGCCAAGGAATAGTGTGGCCTTGGTGCCCATCACACCATTCATTATAAACTAGCAGAAAATGAAGGTAAAGTGTTCTCTGGCTATTAAAGCCCACCAACCACTTTGGCAACGCTCATATTGCCACCACAACTATGAAAATTTTGCAATCAATCCTGCCTCAAATTTTCTAGAGGACAATCTATATCTGGAACCAGAGAGAACAATGCCCTCTTACCGCCACACCCCACTGTTGCTCTCAGCCCTTCTCCATTTGACCTCAAATGGTTTAAAAAACCCTCGCTCTATGTGACCTAAGTGGAGAGCTTCCGTATGTATAATCCCTTACTGTCCAAAATACTGGAGAACACATGGACGCACCCTCCTCTGGGCAACAAAAAGATAAAGTAGTTAGGCACCTTAGCCCCCAGTTTCACGATGCCAGCATTGGTGATAACATTTAAGAGTCAGATATTTCAGCAGTGCATTTTGCTGACCATGTGCCTAGTGCTAGCAAAGCTGTCAAAAGCAAGCTAGCAGTGTCAGGCTGGGAAGTGCCTGATGTTTCACGCCTCCCAAACAGAAGCTGCCTCAGTCACAGGTTTTCAAAGCACAATTGTAGCTCTTAAAGGATTTTAACTGCAGCCCAAGCTTCATTATAGCAAGATGGCTCCGTGGCATAGAAAAGTTACACTCTATTCTAATCTCCAGGCTGTTTCAATCCAAGGACCATGGTTTGATGAGGGCTTCGTCTCAGAGCTTCTAATAAGCAACCTCCTTTATGTGGTGCCATACCTCTCTAAACACCCATCCCCTAAGGACTAAGTTTACAAGAGCACTGCAAGGAAAGGAGTTTAATAATTACCAATAGCATTTAATAACAATGCTGCCTTACATTCATTGAGACAACCATCCTGGAGAACCTAATGGACATTTGAAATAAACCCTTCCTATGTCCCTGTGAGGAAGTCAGTATCTGAGGGCAGCCATGACTACCACCAGCTCTCAATGATCTGTTCAGAAAAATAAAAGGCAAGGAGAAAAATCCAAAACAGGAGATAAGCCTAAAGTAATTTCCAACTGATTTTGAAATATGTTCACTGCAGTTGTGGGTTGTTAGATTTGGAAGGAGGGTAAGAGGGGAGGAGATGCAAATTTGCCTAACAGTTAAGCTTTTATGTAAATCCAAACTAGTTTATATCTACCGAACACATGTCACCTGACAAGGGTGGGGGTGGGCAGCATGGATTCACATGTGCTGATCTTCTATAAAGATTGAGAACTGACTGGAAGCTGATGATCTCCCTTTCTTTTTCCCTAAAATATGAGTGGGGACACAGGCTTCTTAGTTTTCTTTACCCCCTTAGGATTTTCTGCAGAGGTGTATACAACACACATTTGAAACTCATCTTTTTAATAGGAATATTGGTCAGGAACATCGCTGAAGACAACGAGTAGGCCAATTTTTTTCTGAAAAGTGTCACGTAGTAAATATTTCAGGTTTTGGGGGCTATTCCATCTCTATCGCAACTACTCAACTCTGTCATTGTGCACAGCTACTCAAATTCTGTCAGTGCAAAAGCAGCCACAGTCGATACCTAAATGAAGGAGCAGGGCTCCACGTGTTCCAATAAACCTGTATTTACGAAAACAGACAGAGGCTTGGATTTGGTCTGCAGGCCATAATGCCAAACCCCGGTTTAAGAAGAGTCTGGTGGGCAGAGGAGGCACTGGACTCCCCCAGCACCCAGCTGGCCAGTGGGGCTGGTCCACTAGAGAAGAATTTGCAAAGCTGTATTGAACATTCGCTTCTGGACGTGGATATGGAGACACTAAACAGAATAGGTAAGACTGGAACCCAGAACAATTCACCTCCTAGCCCCGTTTTGTCCATCATCAGTGGTCCTGGAAGAATATAAAAGTCAGCAGCCTCCAAGTGACTAAAGACATAAACAAGAATTTAATTAAAGGGGAAACTGCAGTAAGAAATTTATCCTGGGTTTCTGTTACCCACTAGTAGCTCTTAGCATCTTAGAGTTGACCTTCATTTTTCTCTCCACTCTCTTCTACCTTCCACACCCCTCGCCCAGGCTTGTAAAAATGAAGCCATTCCTCACTTTATGAAGACATCCCTTACAGATAAATGGCCACAGAAGGTAAATCCTGCTCTTTACACCATAACTCTTTTTTTTTTTTTTAAACAACATCTAATATACCTAGTCAAGAACACAACAGGGTGTGTGGTGGAGAGATAACTGCACAGCCCTGAGCACTACGTCACTTTGAGATGGGAAACAGAAAGTGACGACACTTAATTGTTTCTAAAACTCCGTCTCAGCTCACATGCTTTTTTAAACAGTTGGGTTTCAGAGCCCTGTTTAGAAAGCTCATTTTAAAAGATGAGCGAATAAAAGTGCAAGGGGAGGCCCTGAAATTCTGAAACCTGCAGTACTGGTTTCAGACCAATATGGGTTTGCTCTTTGAAGCCTGAAAAGGCAATGGGCTCTGGCCAACAGTGCTCTCACCTTGGCTGGGTGGAGAGAATAACAACAATATAAGCAGCAGCAAACACTTCAGAGTACCTTCTACTTGCCAGGCACTGTTCTAAGCACTTTATAGTTACTGACTCATTTGATTCTTATGATGTAGACATTATTATTCACACTTTACAAATGAGGATACTGAGGCACAGAAGTTACTTAACTTCCTCCAAGCCACCCAGCTAGTAAAAGGTAGAACCTGGATTCGACACCCAGGTAACTCTGGCACGCAAAGCCATTCTCTTAAGGGTTTATGACTGCAAGGCTTTTACTTCTATCACATATATCCTACGGGCCCAAAGGAAACCACTTCTGCTACTTCTCAAGGCCGAGGAATGGAAACAATCTGAGCACACATAAAGGTAAAAGTTAACAAACCAAAGGCCAGGAACATTTCCTTAATGTCTGGCCACAAAGAACTCCACAAGCTCAGGCCACTCTTTCCTCCTCCTGTCTTTCCTCTCTCCTGCCTCACTGAGAACTATAGATAATCCCACTACAGACCAGGTAAGTGCCTTATTAGGGCCTCTGGGATACTAATAAGTGGAGAAACAATCCATCAGCCCAATCCATAAGCAAGAGATCACCCAATCTGCCTTAAATCACCCAACAAATCGTGCAGAGCTCTAGCTTCCTATGTTTTTACTAGTATCTTGGGTTCCCTGGCGCTAAAAAAGGAACAGGCCATGTGAAGAACCCAGTCATCCAAAGTTACGCTCTTCTTTCCACAGCGTCCACCAGTGTTTGTCCTTTAAATATTAGTTCTATAGTAGACACAAAATAACTGCTGTTAAAATATGACTGCTAATAGATTTCCAACTAATACACAGGCAGGCTTTCTGTTGATTTCTACTAAAAGCAACTAAGGTTCAGGTGCTTGCTGTTCTACTAACTTCCCTGGACTCCAAGGAAGCACAAACAAAACCAACAGGTTTGTAGTCTTCTGGTTTGCTTTACAGCAGTTCATGAAAAGCATGAGTTTATCTGGGCATTACCCTGCTCTACAGATTCTAGGTATACTTTTACTAGTTGGTTACCATCTTGCTACCAGATTTGACCAAGTTTCTGCGTTCCAAGATGCAATGCTAACATTTACAATGAAGTCCAGACAGACTTGGATTTTCTACTTCAGAGACCCTCTTAATCCCATTCCTACCTAGGAAGGCACCGTAGCAGCTATACTTTCAGGAGGGGGTGTGCTGAAACTAAGTTTAGTAATCACAAAAAGCTCAAGAAACTCTGCTTTAGAGAATGTCATTAACCATCAGATGGCAGGGACCACGACTTTTGTACGTTTGGTAGACCCTGAGGCTTTGGAAGTGTGCAGTGATCTTTTCACATTTGGTGTGAATCAAATGCAAGTCTCACTTTCAACTTCTTGCCAACCTCCTCATGCAAGTAGGTTCCTTTTCCCATTCCTAACTGCCTGCATTTGCAGGGGATCCATTACAACTTTGAGTGTGAAAGCAAGATTAAGCTTGCTCTCCCCTAGTTTCCCCATATCGACCACATTATTAAGCTGCTATTAAGACATCTTTTTGGTGCTGTTCAGAAAGTGTGGGTATTTGCCACAATGTACTTGAATGTAGCCCTCACCCCACTGCCACGTTGACTGACATGCCCAGGACAAAACAGCCTTGATGGGGGGAGGAGGGAAAGGCAGGGGGCAAACTACTCAGGTTCTACACACACACACACACACACACACACACACACACACACACACACACACACACGCAATGGTTGGAAGCCATATTAAGCAGGTCAGTGATCTGGGAACATACAACTTCTGGGCCAACCAAGAGGAATGTAGGGAATAGGAGCGGAGCGTTTGTACGGTAGTAAAAAAGGCCGTTAAACTAAGTTATTCCAACGGCTCAGAAGAAATCAGCTCCAGGAGGTGGCAGAAAGGGAAGCCCACGTGAAGTGGTGGGAGAAGGAACTCTAGAGCTGCAGAACGGGATGCTGGTGCCAAACTCAAGTTGGAGAACTAACACATAGCTCCACGGGGCTCTCCTCCATGCCCCTCCCCCTTCCCGTGCAGACATCCAGCGCCCACCGGCTCCTCGCTCCAGCTCAAACCCTGCACAGGGCGCCCCCATCACGCGCAACTCATTCTTTCCTCACATCTCGCTGCCACCCCTGCATCTTCCACTCACCCCCACACGACACCTCTGCCCACTTTTCGGTTACGCCCCCAAAGCCAGCCTCCATCTGCCAGGTTCCTTCCCTCACCTCTCGGCCCCGACTCCTTGCACACTCTGTCCCGGCGGTGCACTCCGCGTTCACGACTCCTTGCTTTTGCTCCTTCCGTCCTCGCAGACTTTGCGCGACCCCCTTGCTCTTCCTTCGCCCCATCCACTTCCCACCCGCCCGCCTGACTGCTGGCCTGCCTCGGCCCCACAGCGAGCCCCACACAGCCCCCCAACCCCCACTGCGGCTGCTTATCTGCCCTAGGAGGTGGAGACCAGCCCCCCTCAGCCCAGAGCCCTCATTGGCCTACGGATCCCCAGACCCCTCCTCCCAACCAATCCTCGGCTTGATCTTCCCACACCAGAGGACGATTGGTCAATATGCCTAGCGATCCAACCTAAGACGCCACCTCCACCCCACCCCTGCCTGCTGTCCCACGTCCGAGGGTCCGCTGATTGGTCCGTCCGGAAGAGGGCTGGTTTTCCGGCGCCGCCAATGAGAAGACGCAGAAAAGGGGAGCGTTACACCCAGTCCCAGGTAGTATGCAAATACAATATCAAGTGACGTCAGGCTAAGCGGGGGCGGGACCGGGTGTAAAATGGAATCAAGCCGTAGTGAAATCATTATGGGGGGCAGGGAGGAGTGTCAAACTTTCAGCAGTTGAGTCCCGGCAAGTATGGAGAAACCAATAACTTCAAAAAGCCTTACTTTTGGTTTAACCTAAAAACATTAGTTTTGAATCCTCATAGGATCTCAACGCTGCTTGCAAGCTCCAAAGTAAGTTTCTACAAATTAATGCCAAGTTTTCATAACATTTGCATGCGATTTGCATTATATCCGTGAACTTAATGGCTACTGTGCCTCAAGTGACACCACATTTGTCTTTCTTCACATTTCCAAGTCCTTACTTGGTGTTGGTCCAACCTAAAAAAAAGCAGCTGCTAGCCTGTAAATTAAATTGAGAGTGAAAAGGAGCAGAGTCGTCCATTCCAACTCTAGCTCAGCAGAGTGGAAGGAACAAAGTGACTGAGAAAGTTGACCAAATTTGCACAGTGACCCCATAAGCAAGTCCTGGTCTTCCCAGTTCAATGCCCTCTGACCTACAAGTCAAAATGAGACTGGACGGTCCCCAAAAAGAATGCACGCAGTTGTGAAAATCATATACTATAATATACATGACGAGATTTGGGGAAGAAAAGAAGGTTTAAGTTACTGTTTAAAATTATTACTCTTCAAAAGAAAAAATTGTTACTCGTGGTATTCATTAACCATTTTGTTCTCTTATATGGAAAAAGTGAAAGGCAATCAACCCTGGATTGTCTGTGATAAGGGACCATCCAAATAATTAGATAATTCCCTCCAGGTTTATATTTAGCCATGATATCTATTTTTGATCTTGCTACAGATTTATCTTTCTATTTCTGTTTTTGCCCGGCTTAACGTTAAAATGAAGGTATTCCCTGAAGCCATACTAACTAATCAGAGAAAAGGAGGTAATCTGGGAGCGTGCTGCAAGGCAAGGAGAGGTCATTCTTGGGATTAAATATTGAAAGCAGAAAATACCCAAAGTGGAAATTCATGAACTGGATGAATATTAAAATCAGCCTATGTACAGAGAACAAATTGAGGCAATGGAACGTCCTAAAGAAAGGTTTTCTTTGCAAAGAGTATATCCTTGAAGATTTGAAAAATTTACTTCGAGGTCTGACATTTGAAATCTTTTTTACTGACAGGGAGATGCTGTACTCCTTTTCCATGAAGAGGACAACTTTACCAAAGGCAGGTAGGAATGAACAAAAGTTGATGAACTGATGAAAATTCAGTCTTTATAAACTTAACTCAGTTTTTAAAAAAATATCTTGCAATTTATAACATTCCTCAATTCCAATTAGTGCAAAGTCTTCATATACTTTTTTTTTTTTAAATCCCCATGACAATCTGGAAAAAGAAAACCATGGATTCTTATTATGGTGCAAGTAGAGAAACTGAGGCCCCAAAAGGTAAATCTTTTTGATTCCTATCTCAGATCTCTATCAGATCTTATTGCACCACCCTGCCTCACATCTTCATTAATAAAATCAGTAATAGTAGCTGATAACATTCAGTGAGTTCCTTTCTCCATGCCAGGTATATATTAAGCATCCTGCATACATTATCTCATTTGATCCTCATCATGATACCTATGAGATGGGTATTATCTCCTCTTCATTGAGTCTTCAGACTGAAGCAAGATTACTTACTGCCCAAGGTTACTCAGGCAGCCTGACTCCAGAGATGAAATACTAATCTCTATTCTTTTAAAACTTTCTTATGAACATAGAAGGATTACTATGTATATTTTACATAAAGAGTCTCCAAAGATGCAATTTGGCTGAGATGTTAAAATTAACTCTTGTCTAGTACTTCACAGCTTTCACGTACATCATCTCATTTAATTTTCACAATAGGCATGTAATAGGTAGAATATTACCAGACAAAGATACTACAAAAAAAGAAAATTACAGACCAATATCACTGATGAATATAAATGCAAAAATCCTCAACAAAATACTAGCAAACAGAATCCAACAACACATTAAAAGGATCATACACCTTGATCAAGTGGGATTTATCCCAGGGATTCAAATATTCTTCAATATACGCAAATCAATCAATGTGATAACCCATATTAACAAACTGAAGAAGAAAAACCATATGATCATCTCAACAGATGCAGAAAAAGCTTTTGACAAAATTCAACACCCATTTATGATAAAAACTCTCCAGAAAGTGGGCATAGAGGGAAACTACCTCAATATCATAAAGGCCATATACGACAAACCCACAGCAAACATCATTCTCAATGGTGAAAAACTGAAAGCATTTCCTCTAAGATCAGGAACAAGACAAAGATGTCCACTCTCACCGCTATTATTCAACATACTTTTGGAAGTCCTAGCCACGGCAGTCAGAGAAGAAAAAGAAATAAAAGGAATACAAATTGGAAAAGAAGAAGTAAAACTGTCACTGTTTGCAGATGACATGATACTATACATAGAGAATCCTAAAGATGCCACTAGAAAACTACTAGAGCTAATCAATGAATTTGGTAAAGTTGCAGGATACAAAATTAATGCACAGAAATCTCTTGCATTCCTATACACTAATGATGAAAAATCTGAAAGAGAAATTAAGGAAACACTCCCATTTACCACTGCAACAAAAAGAATAAAATACCTAGGAATAAACCTACCTAGGGAGACAAAAGACCTGTATAAAAGAAAACCACAATTCAAAAAGACACATGCACCCCAATGGTCATTGCAGCACTATTTACAATAGCCAGGTCACGGAAGCAACCTAAATGCCCATCGACAGACAAATGGATAAAGAAGATGTGGTACATATATACAATGGAATATTACTCAGCCATAAAAAGGAATGAAACTGGGTCATTTGTTGAGACATGGATGGATCTAGAGACTGTCATACAAAGTGAAGTAATTCAGAAAGAGAAAAACAAATATCATATATTGACGCATGTATGTGGAACCTAGAAAAATGGTACAGATGAACTGGTTTGCAGGGCAGAAATTGAGACACAGATGTAGAGAACAAACGTATGGACACCAAGGGGGGAAAGCCGCGGGGGTGTGGAGGTGGTGCTGTGATGAATTGGGCAATTGGGATTGACATGTATACACTGATGTGTATAAAATTGATGACTAATAAGAACCTGCTGTATAAAAAAATAAATAAAATTCAAAAAAATAGGTAGAATATTACATGTACAATAGGTAGAAAATGCAGATATTATTGTCCTTATTTTACAGAAGGCTAAGTCACAGAGGCTAGATGACTTACCCAAGATTTTCCACTTAGTAAAAGGCAGACCCAGGACTAACATCCTAGGTCTTTTGACTTCAGATTCAAGTGTTTTCCCAACAAACACTCAACTTCTAGACCACCAACCTGCCTGAGAGCCAAAGTGTGAGCCAGCTAGTCTCTTGAAATCTGTTCTTACCTGACAACTTTGTGCATTTTAGGACCCAACATGTAAATTCTCAGGCAGTCTTAGAAGATGATGTGTGATTTTTATTGGTTGGGCCATACAGTGTGTGTTAGAGGTAAAAGCCCTGGAGTGAGGAATCTTGAAATACTTTGGACAAATGGCTTCCTTTCTCTATGCCAGAATCAACTGTGCTTCATCAACCTCACAGAGCTGTTCTAAAGATAAAATGGTGGGACTTCCCTGGTGGCATAGTGATTAAGAATCCGCCTGCAGGGCTTCCCTGGTGGTGCAGTGGTTAAGAATCTGCCTGCCAATGCAGGGGACATGGGTTCGAGCCCTGGTCCAGGAAGATCCCACATGCCGCGGAGCAACTAAGCCTGTGTGCCACAACTACTGAGCCCCTGAGCCACAACTACTGAAGCCCGCACGCCTAGAGCCCGTGCTCCGCAACAAGAGAAGCCACTACAGTGAGAAGCCCACTCACTGCAACAAAGAGTAGCCCCCACTCGCCACAACTAGAGAAAGCCCGCACACAGCAACAAAGACCCAACTCAGCCAAAAATAAATAAATAAATAAATAATAAATAAGTAAGTAAAAAAAAAACAGAGTCCGCCTGCCAACTCAGGGGACATGGGTTCAAGCCCCAGTCCGGGAAGATCGCACATGCCACGGAGCAACTAAGCCCGTGCACCACAACTACTGAGCCTGTGCTCTAGCGCCCACGAGCCACGACTACTGAGCCTGTGTGCCGCAACTATTGAAGCCAACGCGCCTAGAACCCGTGCTCCACAAGAGAAGCCACCGCAATGAAAAGCCCGCACACTGCAATAAAGAGTAGCCCCTGCTCTCCGCAAATAGAAAAAGCCCACGCGCAGCAACGAAGACCCAATGCAGCCAAATATTAATTAATTAATTAATTTTTAAAAAAAGATAAAATGGCATATTATGGATAGAGGCATTCTTCCCTTGGAGAGAAGGGTAATGTGGGTAGTCTCAAGGATATGGAGTTTAAATTTTATTCTAAAGCCGAAGTACCAGGAGTAGAGAGCCTGGACAGTGGAAGAAGAGTTGGTGGAGGTGGCACAGCTGAAGAATTGGATCTTCTGAATCCAGAGAGTCGTGGTCCTTCTTGATAAGCTGGCAAAAGACGCTAAGTTGACCTAGCTGGAGGATTGCAAAGGCAGGCATGTAGAGGAGATCCCTGTCCTCTCCTTACCCAGGTATCATGCCCAACCAGCTGTCTCTTATTCCCTTCTCTATCACTGATAGCTTCTCCTGGCATGGGCATGATGGGAGGATAAAGTCCTCATCTGAAGATTAACCCCTGTCTGTTTCCTCCAATTAAAAAGGCCATGGCTTTGAGAAGGCTGCATGCTGCTAAGGGGAGATGTCTTGCCTTACAAAGCATCTTCTAGCTTGCAAGAAAACCTTTGTCACTGTCCCCCTATCATCTTTATCAACATAATTGTCACGAATTAATTCACTTGTCACAAATTTATTGAAATGGCCACAACGTGCCAGACATAGAGCTAGGCACTAAGGAATGACAATAATGTTCGGAGACATACTTCCTATTCTGGAGTTCACAGCCCAGCAGGCCTTGAAGCCTGTAAGCAGAAGTGGTCTAGATGCTGTTCTGATTGAGACATGAGCTGGGTCCTGCTTTCAGGGAGGTCAGAGGCAGGCACTCAAAAACATCAAAAGTGGAGGATTACCTACACCAAGTATATCAATAAATTGTTTTTCATCTATGGGAGAATTACTTGCCTTAGAGGGTTCCAACAGCAAATGCTTAGTCCCTTGATTCCAGCCTGATCTTGGGATGTCCATACATGTCACAAATAAATGAAGACTCAAGGAATTGGAGTTATTTTTCCTACAAGTGTGAGTCAGAGATACAGTCCCTCCCCAAACAGTCCCTATAAGGCCTGGGGTCTTCAAAGCTGCAGAAGTCTGAGGGACTACGAAGGATGAAAGGCTATGGAGAATTCTGGAAGATCAGAGGATCCACAGGGAGGCCTTATCCTGCTGGCTACTGAATTAAGAGAAGGCTGGGGTTGTCATAGCCAAGAGAAGCTTTCCAGTTCCGAAGGCGCTGTCCGGCCCTACTTCCAGGGCACCTTGACCCTCACCCTGTGCATTTATGCCATAATAACCAACAAGAATGGAAATTCTAAATCACCATTTTTACCCTTCAGAATCTGATACTCAGTAGCACTTGTTCAGCAGGGACTAGAGAAGTCTTGACATTCCTTGGTACCTGGGGGACTATCTCTGAACTTCCTGGTAAATGTCTGAGTACTTACGTCTTTGGCCCCTGGGTTCCAAAGTGATAAAAATGAAAAATAAAATGACACAGACACACAGTGTCTCTTTCTGACCTACCTCCTTCCCTCAGCCTCTGTCTGAAATGTCAGGCCCAGTTCCTCAGGGAATGAGATCCTGAGGAAATGGGGTCAGAGCTAAAGGAGCAGAGCAGCCTGAGAGGGAATGGGAAGGAGTATTGAGGGAACGAATGAGGTTATGGGAACAGAGTAGGGAGGGGGGCCTAGCCCTCAACCTCTCTCCCACTCTGGTGGCCTCCCTCTCCCTGCATCCCTGCCCCATTACTCCCGAGGTAACCGTGGCCTGGATTTTGACCTTCGGTACTCTGACACACTTTGTCCCTTGTTGCAGCCCCCTACTTTCTATCCTCTGCTTAGTTATCTCACTTGTTCATTCTCCTTCTTTCAGACTGGGTGATGTTCACTCCTTAACTCTTCTTTTCCTCTCGGTGGGAATCAAATTTTCCTGTTAAGCTGCAGCCTTTTAAAACGGAAACTTCCTCATCTTTAACAATAAAGGGTTTGTTGGATGTTTTAAAATAGGTAAAGGGTAAATGTGGGATCAGAGACATCAAAATTTTGGAATACAGGACCTAGTGGCGCTCCGTGAAAAATACAAAGTAGATCTTTTTGGAAGAACTGGAAGAGACATTAGAGACTGTATATGATCCAGTCCCTTCATCTTACAAATGGAGAAGTGGGCGCCGAGACAAGGGAATGAATTGCCAGAGGCCACTTGGCAAATCAGAGGCAGGACAGGAGACCAGGGCTCCTGCATCCTGGTCAGTGTTGCCTCAAAACATAAATAAATAACTTCCAAAAGAATTTATATGACACACTATTCAGCAATAAAAAGGAATAAACTACTGATACATGCTACAATGTGGAGGGACCTTAAAAAACATTATGCTGGGCTTCCCTGGTGGTGCAGTGGTTGAGAGTCCACCTGCCAAGGCAGGGGACGTGGGTTCGTGCCCCGGTCCGGGAGGATCCCACATGCCACGGAGCGGCTGGGCCCGTGAGCCATGGCCGCTGAGCCTGCGCGTCCGGAGCCTGTGCTCCGCAACAGGAGAGGCCACAACAGTGAGAGGCCCGCATGCCGCAAAAAAAAAAAAGCCAATCAAATTTAAAAAAGAAAAAAAGAAAAAAAAAACCATTATGCTAAGTAAAAGAAGCCAGATGCAAAAGACTACATATCGTATGATCCCATTTATATGAACTATCCGGAAAAGGCAGATTTATAGACAGAAAGCAGATCAGTGGCTGCCTAGGGCTAGGAGCAGAAGCAGGGATGACCTGCAAACAGGCACAATGGAACTTTTTGGGGTGATGGAAATGATCTAAAACTGGAATGTGGTGATGGTTGCACAACTCTATAAATTTAATAAAATCATAGAATTATACATGTATAACAAGTGAATTTTATGGTATATAATTTATGCCTCAATCAAGCTGTTTAAAAAAAAGGATTTAGATATGTTTATGGATGAGAGATTTATGATGTATGTCAGACCCTGCTAATCTTTTAAGGGAACATCTAATGAAAAAGATATACCTACCCCCATGATATCCATAAAAGTTCACTGTGAAAGACATAAGATTTGGTTCTTTGACCTATGAAATACCCAGGTTAGCATTCTTCATTTTTAAAAAGTGTCCTCCTCACTATAATATGTAAGCTTCCTGAGGAGAACAGGTGTGTCTTTGTCCTCAGGCTAATTACTACACCTAGCACTATATATAATATGTAAGCTTCCTGAGGAGAACAGGCGTGTCTCTGTCCTCAGGCTAATTACTACACCTAGCACTGTGACCAGCATGCAGATGGTGCGTCACAAAAAGTGAATTAAAATAAACTAGTTCTGCTGTGTCATGTGATTATGGGTACCTTGAGGGACCATCTGGTTTCTAGAGCAGTACCTCGGTGGGAAGAGTTTGCATCCCCTACACACTCCCAGGCCCCTCAGAGAGTAAAGTCTCTGGAGAGGAGATGTTGGTTGCATACATTCCCAGGAGACTGTATATAAACCAAAAGGCCTATTCGTTTCACCCCCTTTAGATCTCTCTCCTCTGCTATTGTCCCCATTTACCTTCTCCAGGTCAGCCTCAAAAATACAATGACCCGGGCTTCCCTGGTGGTGCAGTGGTTGAGAGTCTGCCTGCCGATGCAGGGGACGCGGGTTCGTGCCCCGGTCCGGGAAGATCCCACGTGCTGCGGAGCGGCTGGGCCCGGGAGCCATGGCGGCTGGGCCTGCGCGTGCGGAGCCTGTGTTCCTCAACGGGAGAGGCCACAACAGTGAGAGGCCCGCGTACTGAAAAAAAAAAAAAAAATACAATGACCCCTGGAGCAAATAAGCTACAATACCCTAAACATTCTTCATCTAATTCCACACCTAATCCTTTTCCCTTCCCCTCACACCATGCGCCAAATCAGGAATCAAGTACCATGAAATCCAGTTCAAATATATTATAAATATAACAGAAGGGACAAGTGATGTGAAAGTTGGTCTCTAGTTTAATTTCCTTCAGTCCTAGGGCATAGGCTCAGAATTTGTTTTCAGAGCCAAGAATATTATCTAAAGGGCTTTTGTAATAGACAACTGTAAAATATCACCACAGATGCATCCTCAGTTTTATCTTCTGAAACTTGGATATGATATTCCCCCTCCCTCCCTGCAATTCCACCATCTTCATCACCAGCTTCAACTTCCAGTCAGACCTCAGGGCCTTCTAGCATTACTCAGCTGGCCCTGTGAGGCACTAATGATGCCCCCAGGACTTAAGTATTTGGTTTTTAGCCCATTATTTTGTGCTACCTTATGGGTAGCTTCATAATTCCTCTTCAGTCATTTTATATATGTTTGTCCTTTCTCCCCAGTTCTGAGCAAAGGGACCCATTTGCTCTGTTATTTCTTGTCAGCTACTAGTGCAAGCCACTGCGTCCGGCGATGTTGAGGCAATGTTGGTTGTTTTTCAAACTAATGTTTCTGATCACTCCTGAAGGCTGAAGCTAAAAGCCCTGCAGGAACTTCCCTGGTGGTCCAGTGGTTAAGACTCCATGCGCCCAATGCTCGGGGCCCAGGTTCGATCCCTGGTCAGGGAACTAGATCCCGCATGCCACAACTAAAAGATCCCACGTGCCACAACTAAGACCCAGAGCAGCCAAATATATAAATAAATAATAAATAAAGCAACACTATAAAAAAAATAAATAAAAGCCCTGCAGACTAAAAGTAGGGAAGGCTCCAGGGTCTGTGAGGTCTAATACTTATATAATTTGGGGGTTCCTCTTTAAGTTAAATAGTAAAATAATTATAGAATTAGGGAGAAGGACTTGGAAGGGTTCTGTGTAAGCGAGGGGATCTGACTCTTAAGTTTCATTAGCTTCATTGTAAATCTGTTTCTGACTGAAAAAAATGAAGCCTGGTTACATCCCGTCCAACTCTTCAGCCCTGATTGATCAGTCCTGGCTTTTCCTGTGGATATCCTGTACCCAGCACAACTATTCCACAAGAAGGTTCTGGCTCAACAAAATGGCCTTGGCAGCCAAGTCTCTCTAGTGAAAAAGTCCCAAAGGGCTGGATTAACACTCCTCCCACTTAGTAAGTTGGAGGCACTTAGAATAATGCTCCTTTCAGAGCAGGTGATTTCTTGCTATGCATGGTGGAGAGTGAGGACCTTGTATCCAATTCTTCCTGGAAGACCCTGATGGCTCAAAGCCTCGAGGAGTTGCGTTGTTATGCAGCAGAAGGGCCTGGAATGTTCCAGTACATTCCACCAGTGGCCTCTGTGACCCCTGCTTCTATTCAACTTGGGCAAAGCCTGGTAATCTACAAAGTAGCGTGTATTCTGCTGGGGTAGGAAGCAGCTTGGTCTTACTTCTTCCATGCCACTCTGATAGTATCATACAAGTTGGCACCTTCCTTGGAAGTCCCACCCAGAAGCTCCATCCAATTCTCTGACCTACTGGGTGTTTGCCCAGAATGTCAAGTCAGGGTCTAGATCTCAACCCTGTTGATTTTTTGGCCATATACACCCAATTTTGAATTCTTCCCCAAAAATTCTTCCTGGGATCTCTGAATCTGTGGTGGGCCTGCATTCCTCAGAATGCCCAAGAAGCTTGTGCCACCTGTGGAGACACTAACATCAGGGCCCCGGAAAGAAGGTCATATAATTAGGATGCTATAGACCATATGCCCCAACTACACAACATAAAAGAATACTTCTGCTTTCTGGGAGCTTCCTATAGGCTAAGTAATTTGCACACATAATATCATTTAACCCTCAGTCTTAGTTATTATATCCTATCCAGTTGGTGTAACTATCCCCAATTCACAGGTGAGAAAACTGAGGCTCAGGAAGGTTAGGAAATGTATTGGAGGTTATCTAGCTAGAGAAGACAGGTTCATCTGCTTTCAAAGACTGTGTATAACCACTACTGGGGGGTTCAGTGGACTAGGTCAGAGGGATGCAGACCTAGAGGTCCACCCTTATCCAGAAGTTGAAGGTCAGAGTTAGGAATACAGACCAGATCCTATAACCCACTTCCCTGCCTCCCTGTCCCCTCCCCTAGCCCTAAACTCTCTAAAACTCTGACTTTGTTTATAGTGCAGAGAAGCAGTGCTCAGAAATTATGGAGGTGAGTCTGGCAGGTTCCAAATGTTCTTGGTGAGGGAGTTGAACATTTTTTGGAACTCCTGCTTGAAAAAAGCACGGACTAAATGCACTTCCTTTCTCCAAGCTTCCTACCTTGGGGAAGGAGAGAGATGGGGAAGCTGGGGGATTTCCATTTAGGAGAAACCAGAGACGATCAAAGGAGGTAGAACAGTGGTGCTGCCCTTTAAGAAAGACTGCCAGAGCTCTGGAACTTGGACTCTTAAGAAACTTCTGTAAGGTGCCAAGTAAAGTGAGAAAGCTCTTCTTGGGGTCAAAAGAGGAGCTACAAGAGGAAGCCCTAGGGAAGACTTGGCAGAAAAGGGTGGGAAGGAAGTCAGACTCTATCCAGGACCAAAAGTGTGGTTTAATTCTGAACCCACCAAAACCAAAAAAAAGAAAGGGGCTCACCCCTTGACTCCCTACGTCCGGGGTGGGACAGCCAAATAAGGGGTTAGGAAATGCCGGACTGTGCTCTCCATTTTGACACAAAACACTGGCTGTACTGCCTGCCCAGCCTGCCAGAGAGCTGCTGGAAAGAGCCACTGACCACTGCATTTGGTTGATAAATGATGGGCACCCCTGCCTGCTGCCCGTTCTCTTTTTTTCTCCCTGCTTAGTTTGCAGCCTTCTGCCTGGCAGGGAGCCCCAGAAATAAGAGTGGGAGAGAAGGGTCCCCCAGACAGTATTTAATCCTTAGTGATTTATAGGCTGCTGGAAGGGGGTGGGGGGGAATGTCAGACAGGGGAAGCCCCTGGGACTAGTTTCCATTTTGCATCAGCACACCATTGACAAGAGTCTAAGTATTTTCCTGATGCCTGTGCCTTCGGGCCCATCTTTGAGAGATGATACAGCCCTTACCGCTCTGGTACCAGGTAGGATGAGACCAGCAGAGCTGGCTGGGAAATGAACATACAACCAAATCCTCAACCTTTACTTTAAGCCACACACTGCTGGGAGAGGGATGAAATAAGTGAGGATGAGCAGCTCAATTGTTGTTTTTGGAGGATTTTTTTTTTAATGTACAAGAATTCTTTTGAACCCTCCATGGCTCTAAGAAAAATTATTTGAAATGTCCCTGCTTAAGGGGCCGGGGTGGGGGGTGGGGGGTAAGTGCCAGGGATTGAAGGCTAAATGCCAGGGAGGCTGGTTGCAGGGATTCTTGGAACCAGGGCTATTGGCCTCCCTGCTGTGGGCTGAGGAATACCAGCCCCAGGCTCTGGTTGCCCTGAGAGATGCAGCCATTTTTACTTCTGATTGAAGGGCACCACCTTCTGGGATTTTCCCTTCTTTGGTGAAAACCTGAGTAGAATATGCCCAGGGAACCAATAGGGCATGTGCCCAAGAGTCTGGAGGGCACTGGAGATAACAATGCGAGAGGCAGGGTGAGATCAATGCTTTTTATAGTTTAGAGTTTTGTCCCTGTTGGTGGAGAGAAGATGCATTTTGTGAGAGTGTATGGTAATTGCCCTTCATAAGGATGGTCTCAAGAGGTCAAGGGATGGGCCTGAATAGCCCTAATGTCCCTGAAATAGTCTATTGTATAGCTATTGTCCATACATGTAAAGGAACCCTTCTTGACCCTATTCATACTTTTCTGCCTCTGGGATTTCCCAAGTGAAAATTGTATTCTACTTTATCCCCAGACCCAAGTCTACCTCTTTTAAGCTTCAACAACAAAATAGTTCAACATACATTTCTTGAGCTCCTACTATGTGCCAGGCATCGTGCTAGGTGCTGGGAATATAGAGATAACACACAGTCTCTTCTCTGGGGAGTCCACAGTCTAGTTTTTGAAAGATTTTCCTTCGCGCTGACTTTTCGGATTTGGTAAATAAATCTGCATCTATCCCCTTTATATTTTCATGTGCATGGATCATAGTCTCAGCTTCCATCTTTCCACAATCTTTAAAATTTTGCCTCATATGGTAACCTCCATTTTCCCCTTGACCAATTTAGATAACTTTCTTTGGACTCTGATACGTCTTCTTAGGAGTTGAGTGACCAGAATTAGACAGGATGTTTCATATACAAATGCTACATGAATGTGTGTATGAGAGTAATGCTATGTTGTCTAACTTCCTTCATTAATCATTATTATTGCCATTGTTTCATACATCCAATAGTTACTGAGTACCTCTTAAGCACTATGTACTGTGCTGGGTGCTGAGAATGCAATGGTAAGTAAAATGGACACTGCTCTCATGAAACCTAGTCTGGGTATGTGTTGGGAGGACAGAAGCAAAGAATCCAAACAGTCAGATAAATAGATATATAATTATAAACTGAGACAAACGTTATGAAGAGAAACGCCGGGTGCTGTAGCCGTATAGAAATAAGGGCTTTGGTCTAGTCTGGAAGCTTCGGGAAATAGTTTCCTGAGGAAATGACATTTGACCTTAGAGCTGAAGGATTAGTGGAAAGAGGTGAAGAAGAGAATGAGGAAAGAACATTCCAGACAGAGTCAAGAGTATGTGCAAAGATCCTGAGGTGGAAGGAACCAGGGGACTCCTGAGAACCGCAGGAAGGCCAATGAGGTTAAAGCCCAGAGAATGAGGTTGTGTGGGATAGGCTGGAGAATTAACCAAAGGGCAGATCATGCGGTCATTGCAGCCAGGTAAGAATTTCAGTCTTTATCCTACAGAAGATCATGGAACCAAAGTCTTTACAGAAGAGCTTTTTTTCCCAGATTATTAATGCTGCTTATACTTGTCTTGAAGGGGAACAGTAATGATAGTCTGAACTGTTAGGAACTTTCCCAGTTTCCTGGCATGGTGTGGCTATGTCTGGCTGGCCCTGGGGAGGCCCAAAGCTGATGAACCGGCCCCAGCCTGGCAGCCCTCAGGCAAGGGATGGACACTGTCAGTATGGACAGAGGGGCAGGGGTGGAGGGTGGGTGGAGTGCTTTGCCTGAGGTATCAGCCCCACAGTGACATTTGGAACAGCCCCAAGCCTATGGCTCTTTTTCCTCGATAAGTCTATCATGTGTACCCCCCCCCCCATTTAAATGGTCTTCTCACCCTGCCACCCTTCCTACAGCAGCTGTGTGCCCCACCCAATCTGGAGAAGGCCTCTGGATAAGAACTCTGACTCTGCCCAGAACCTGAGGTCTTGGCCTTCTGAGTTCAGGCCTTAGTACTGTCTGGAAACATGTATATACATATCCCTGATAGTCTGGAGTTATTAATGGAAGCCATGGGAGGATAGCGTCATGATGGTTGGACTTGGCCTTTCTGAAGCCCTCTCTGTCCTTCCAGGCCTATCTTTGGAGAATGTGGTCTGGTGTAGTGACATCTACTGGCAAGGCTAGGCAGGTAAAAAAAATGACCAGATGCCCACTCATCCTCAAGTAATTTCCAGACTAGTAAGAAAATCATCCTTAACTCCTGAGATTGGGTTGGGTCAGTAATCGCAGTTGGTTACAGCAAGACTAAGAAGAGCAGGGTTGTGAGTTTGGACCATGTTATGTGCTGATTTACCTTAAATAGAGAAATTATTTTCCTAGTTGTAGCTCGCATCCCTCACCCTGGCAGTTGACTCACATTTGGGTACAATTAGTCACAAGGGAGATTGACTGAGCATGTGTAAGTGACTCAGAGAGAACCATTCCTGGCCCCAGTTCCTGGGAAAGCATCTTCCAACAAATGAAGTGACCCTCAGTTTACAAACGGCAGAAGGCAGGGTCATTTTTCATCCTCCTGAAGTTGACTGGTTTGCGAATTTTTTTCCTAGTACTCAGTTTCTCCTAGGTCATCAGGAAAATAGTGTCAACACGACCATCTTCAAAGTTTCTATAGTGGGCAAGAGTGACTACAGCTTTTAAAGCGGCCCCTCAGTTCTTGCTGAGGTAAGACATAACCTGCCTCCCCACTGCTTTCATCCATGTCATCTACACATTCTGTTCATAATATCATTCTCCTTCTTAATAGCATGCATACTTGACAAAGAGTTTACCACTAGAGGTAATAGGGAAGCCAGAGAGAAAGAGTGAGGAGAAACAACTAGAGAAATCATTATGAAGCAAATCTTCTGCTTTCTTAGTAACACTGATTCCATAACTGAATATGGCTCAGACAAAGCATCTTTCACACAAACTTCAAAGAAAATCATCAAGACCTCAGTAGAGAAATGAGTAATACATAGGATTCCATGGAAGAGGAAACAGGACTAGTAAAGAAACACATGGAAGACTGAAGTCTATCCTAACTAGAAATAAAATGAAAAGCACATTTGAGGTGCAGTTTTCATTTTTTTACTAAACTTGCAAGATTTTATTAAGTGGTAACACTCAGTTCTGGGAACATCTTAAAATTGGTATCCTCCCACAATGATGGTGACACTTTAAATTTGGGCAAGTCTTTGGGGAAAGAAATAAAGCAACGTATAAGAGGCAGAAATAAAAACAGGAGAGCTACAGATGCATGCAGACTCTCACTGCAGCATTATTTGACTTAAAAGACGCTCAATAATCCCAAATAGGGGAGTGAGGGCACATTATGTCACAGAGCCACATTGCAATGGCACACGGCAATTACAATTACAATTATGAGGACTACAGAGAAACATGGGAAATATTGAGAATGTGTAAAAAATATGAAATTTCATGTAAACAATGAGTGCATTTATACAAAACGTGTACATGTAATAAAATGTACACATGTGGAGAAAAATTGGAAGGCAATATGCAAAAAATAAAAATAGCTCTATGGCACCAGTGAGATTAAGGATGTCTTTTATTTTTTCAGACATTTATTTAGTGTTACTATACTGTGTTAGTAACTTTTGAAGAGGTGGAGGAGGTTGGTGCCGGTGAACGTCATACTCCCCCAGCCCCCTCCTATACACACTTGTCCTAAGTCGTCAGCTGGAGGAGGAAAAGACCATGTGTGTTTATTCACAGTGTGCGCTCAGCTCCTACCCAATGCCTAGCACTTATCAGATGTTCAATAAGTTGAATGAATAAATGAAAATGTCTGCAGTCTAAAAAGTCTCAGCCCATGATCACTGAGTACATTCTATCCTGGGGAATAAAGAATTTGGTTTTGCTAGAATTAAAAATAAAAAAAGAAGGCCCATCCATAACAGCAATTCCCTGGTTTTCTTGATAAGTGAATTTGGGCATGGAGAACCCAGGGAGAGACAGTCTGTTCAAGCAAACCCAATTACCACCCAGGAACATATGTTGCCCTGAGGCCTCTGCTGCCATAACAACATTGCGTAACTATAACTACAGCCCTGGAGGCTCTGGCCCTGTCAAATAAGGAAAAGGATGTCTTCATTGTATGAGGGCTTTGTGCTCAGATTGGCTTCCCTAGGGAGCTTGGATGGGGAAAGGGAGGTAGATAAGTGGAAGAAAGGGGGAGATGAAGGGCAGGAGTGGGAGAAGAACTGCTACTGAATCAGGATCAGAGTGATTTTTTTTTTTTACTTTTAGCAATTTTCAAAATGCAGTTATTTGACTATTTAGTTTTGGCCGTTATTTATAACCCCAGCTACAGAGGTGGGCAACAGTGACTGAGCCTGCTGGGATCTGTCCAATACCTTCCCCCAGGGTGGGGCTGGGGTGGGTGGTGGATAAGGTGATCCAAGAACCAAATTAACAAGTGACCAAGAAGGTAAGAGAAGTTTTAGGCCATCTCCAGCAAGAATAAGAAAGGAGGGACCACTGATGACCTCACTGACTCTATTTTTTTCAATTAAAAAAAAGTATTTACTTATTTGTTTATTTATTTCTGCTGACTCTATTTTTAAGGCAGCTGTGAATGAAAAGATTTTAATATGAATTATGGTCACATCAGCAAATTCTGAGATTCTTGCAGAGGGACAGAGACTAGGCCAATACTTTTACTCAGAAGTTGCGAGATTGGCCTGGCTACACTAGCATTGTCTTTAAAAGGTCAAGGCATGCTCTCCCACCTTACAGGACAGTTATCTGCACACAGAGGAAACTGCTATCCCTAACCCCTCCTGGTCAAAAAGAGGCTTAGAGGTGAGAGGGTGGCTGGTTCTGTGCAAGTCTTTCCTAACTGAGCCAACACCTGGCAGTGGCCACACCATTTACTGAGCCCTTTTAGATGCCAGCAAGGGAGAAGCTGGAGACAATGTGGCCAGCCAGGCAAGGCTCCCAACCTCCAGGAACTCCCAGGCCTTTGAAGCAGACAATGGACAACTATACTTTGTATTTGAAATATGGTACCCACCATTTTACTGGCAAGGGGAGCATTTGAAAGGAAATTGAAGGATCTTTTAGGGAGCTTCAAATGTAACTGAGGAGACAAGATACAGGTATGAGAAAGAAACTTCATAAGAACATACACAAAAGATTACCCCCGCTACCCCTGCCCTGTTTGGTTCCTCCTCAGCTCTGGGTAAGGGTATTATTATGGAAGCATTCTGACTGGTCTCCCTGCCACTCTGATCAGTCCCCCTCACAGCTTTCAGAAAGAGATCTCTAAAGTTCAAGCCTAATCGTGGGACTCCTCTGATTAAAGTCCTTCAGAGATTCCCCCTCACCTCCAGCCCAGGCTCCTCAGCAGGGCATTCAAGGTTCTGCATGAACTGGTTCCCAAAACCATTCATGCCTCTTCTTATGTCAACCACTCCAAATCCAGTCAGGCCCTTAGTCACCCACACACCGTACTGCTCCACACCTCTGTGCTTTTTGCACATGCTGTTCCCTCTGCATAGAAAGCCCTTACTCTCCTTGTCCGCTGGCAAACTTATTCGTCCTATGAAGTTCTACTCGTTTCACCTCCTCTATGCATCCTTTCCTAAACTCTCCTGATAAAACCGTCCACTTCCTCCTCTGCAGCACTTCTGAACCTTGCTCATCTTTCTATTTTTCCATTAATACTCTTATAGTGTTTTGGAACAACAAGCTTACTGGCCTGGGGAAACACGATGTTTTATCCATCTTGCTTTGACTCAATGCCTGACATATAATGCCTGGGTAATCATCGAGACCATATAAAGCTATATTCACAAACATTAAGATGTTACTGCCATAACTAGGGTAACTGGAATAATAAATATCAGTAACAACAGCCATTTATTGCCAGAGTAGGAGCACTTACTCTGTCAGGAACTGTGCTAAGCTCTCTATAACATCATTTCCTTTAATCCTTATAACAACCCTGTGAAGCGGCTATGCGCATCTCCACTTCACAGATGAGAAAACTCAAGCACAGGTAAATTTTATAACTTGTCCAAGAGCAATGCAGACAGAAAGCGATAGAGCTAAAATTCAAATCCAGATCTGACATCAAACCCTGTACTGGACGCTAGAAGACCTGATGAGTAAAACAAAGAGGAGTTATGTTCCTCTTACTTTATAGGGAAGGAGAGAGGGAAACAGAACATCTACCAAACTGTATAAGGAAAAGTACACATAAAGCAGTAAGTGCAAAGTAACATAAATCACTATGCCCTAATACCTTAGGAAGAATAAATCAGGAAAGACCTTCTGAAGAAAGTAAATATTAAAGAAGGTTGCGAGATGCATCAAGGCAGGAAGAAAAGCCTGTGTGAAAGCATAAAAGCAGAAAGAGCAGTGGAGCTACCCATGTGAAGTCTGGCCTACGAGTATGGGCAGGGGGCAACTAGTAAAAGGCTTTGAAACGAACATCAGTTCCTGCTTTGAGCAATAACTGTATCATGATGAAAATAAAACTCAAAGTAAAGATTATGTTTGGTTCAAAAAAAGAAAGGAAGAGAGCAAAAAGCTTTTAGGATTTCCCCTTCCCCATTCTAAATATACCTAGCTAATAAAAAAAAGGGACTTCCCTGGTGGCGCAGTGGTTAAGAATCCGCCTGCCAATGCAGGGGACACAGGTTTGATCCCTGGTCCAGGAAGATCCCACATGCCAGGGAGCAACTGAGCCCCTGCGCCACAACTACTGAACTACTGAGCCCACGTGCTGCAACTACTGAAGCCCATGCACCTAGAGACTGTGCTCTGCAACGAGAAGCCACCACAATGAGAAGCCCACGCACTGCAACGAAGACCCAATGCATACAAAAAAAAAAAAAAATATATATATATATATATGTATATATATATATATATATACACACACACACCTAGCTGTTTGACTTTCATCTTTAGTACACACCTTTCTTACGATCACATTTCTACCTTCTTGGTGTTAGTTTTTTCATCTTTCTGCCAGAGGGTACACGTTCCCAGGACAAGAACCATGTCTAAAGGAAACTGTAAACTCTTTTAATGCTACCTGCAGTGTTTGAAAATTCAGTGTAAGGGATTAACTAATGTTGAACATCTGTAATGCTGGTGTTTGTATTTTGAATAGCTAAGTCAGGATTTTATTCTAAAACACTAATTTCTAGGGAGGGATACTTCACCATCCTTGAGTGCTACACATTCAGAGACTGTGAAACAGTAAACATATTCTGATTGACTAGCAAGAATTTACTGTACATAGAGCATGGTCTGGGTACTATTTATTTATTATTTTTGGATGCGTTGGGTCTTCGTTGCTGCGCGCAGGCTTTTCTCTAGTTGCAGGAAGACGCGGCTACTCTTCGCTGCGGTGCCTTCCCTTGCTGTGGAGCACAGGCTCTAGGCGCATGGGTTTCAGTAGTTATGGCGTGTGGGCTCAGTACTTGTGGCTTGCGGGCTCTAGAGCCCAGGCTCAGTAGTTGCGCACGGGCTTAGTTGCTCCGCGGCATACGGGATCCTCCCGGAACAGGGCCCGAACCTGTGTCCCCTGAATTGGCAGGTGGGTTCTTAACCACTGTGCCACCAGGGAAGCCCAGCTCTGGGTAATATTAAGGATGGTATAAAAGAAATGAGATATGCTCTTAACATTAGAGCTCCTTACCAATAGTCGGGGAGCCACAACATCCAAGAGTAACCTCAGGAACACTCCAGTAAGTGCAAAATAACAGTAATAGTGTGAAATTAAATGCTTAAGTCCTGAGGGGATACAAAAGAAGAAGAAACATGAGCCCTTTCCAAACAAGCTCTTATGTACAATTCAACCTAAGTAAATTATTCAAAGGTATTTATAGTAAACACTAAAAGCTAAACACTAAATACTAAAAGCTTCCTGTGTTAACACCAGCCCAGGATATCTCCAAGGAGAGTACTAACCAAGGGTCTGGAACTTCAATTCTTCAGAGTTCTCTGTTCAGCGCATTCATCAGTTGTTTACCTTCTGCGGCTTTGTTCCTTCGCTCAGCTCCAGGGGGAAATCTCCATCTTAGCTAGCCTCAGGTGAAACGGGGGTCCACGATGCTAACTTAATGACTGAGCTGGGCTGGATTCCACCCATGAGCTCTGGGCCAAGCCTTGGTCTTCTCAAGGCTTTTCTTCCAGCGAGGCTAAATCCTCAATGCCTGCTGTCCACTTCCCAGCCTTTTCTTACGACTCTTCTAGCCTTACATCTTCCAAAACTTCTCCTTTCAAGGCGCTCTCACTATTATTTAAAAATCAACGCCTTTCTGAGCTCCAGCTTTACTAAAAATATTCCTTCCTCCTCCCCCTTCCCCCAACTCCTGGCTCAAGCATCTGCATTTCGAGAGGTCACTTGGGCTAACGGGTTCAATGCTTCTCCGGCTGATATGGCGCACACAAAACACACGCACTCTCACCCTGCGGGCCACCCAAGGCTCTCAAACCCATACAGAATGTGCTCACCACAGAACTAAATTGGTAATTCTTTGGAGTTACAGCTTCTGGAGAATGGTTCTGTCTCCTTTCGCGAGTGAACGGATTAACTTACTTGCTGTTCGCTAAGGGCAAAGACAATGTCTCCTCTACCAGACAAGAAACTTCCCGATGATAGACGCTACCCTTTCGTTCCTTTCACAAGCCCCCATTCTCACCACTTTGAGACACAGGATGGTTGTTAAAATGTAGTTTCTTCTGCAAAATAGCCCTTCCCAACTTTGAGTTTATGTCATAAACGGAAACGTCCTTTAGCCAATTCGGCGACGAAGGGGTTAAACCTCAGCAACCTGATGGATTCTGGGGCTTTCCTTCTCCGACTTCGGAAATTAAAACGACCGGGAAGGGAAATGTTGCCCAAGGTAAAGATGAGAACCGTTAACTTCAACTGTCGGGCTTCTGCCCCAAACAGGAATGGCTACCCACGCCTACAAAGGGTGCCATTCCCCTAACTAAACACGGCTCACCCCGGTTTCCACCATCGGTGTCACTTCCTGACCAAGTCCAAAATGGCGCTCAGTAGCCTCACCGGAGGAACGAACCTCCCAGCATCCTCTCTGACCCGTAACGTCAGGTGACGCGAACCCCAGCCGGAAATAGAGGAAAAAGCGCCTCAGCCCGCGGCGCCTGCGCAGAAGGCTGTAGACGCTGTGAAGCAGGAGGCACTTGGGATCGTACGCAGGATTGGGACTGCTACAGAGGCCGCCACGGAGCCCGCCGGAGCCACCGTTCCTACTGCTGCTGCCGCCGCTGCCCGAATCGGAACCGTCGGGCCGCAGCCGCCGGCAATGCCGCGAAGGAAGGTGAGAGGAACGGCACAGGAGGGATGGCGGGTTTCTAAGGACAGTCTTTTGAGCAACGTGACGCAGTTGGCCACGCCTCACAGTGGTTGGATTCCAACTTCCCGCTCCCCCGAATCTAGCTCAGCAATCCTCTCTTCTGTCCATACCCAACAGAAATATGTGGGCCCGACCCTGGCCTCGGCCTGTGCTTGCAACTATTCCCGCCCTCTGCTTGCCTGGCTCGGAGGCGTTCTTCTCGTTAATTGGTCGCTGAAACGTCTAGAAGCATATTGATTGGCTGGTGACACCGCCCATTTGGGCTCAACGGTCACCTCCCCGCGTGTGGGGGCGGTGTCTGGGCCCGGCCCCACCGCTCTCCTACTGGCGGTAGAGAACGATCCCTTTTCTCTTGATTGGCTGGGCTTGGCAGTCTGTCCTGTGGGGGCGCGGTTTAGCGGGGCCGCGATTGGGTGACACGAATCCCCCTCTCTCCCGTCTGGAGATGCTCATAGGAGGAGAGGCGGGGTTTTGGAGCATCCTTCCTTTCCCCGCGGGGGACACAACAAAGCAGAGGACTGGGTGGTGGAGAACCAGCGCCCACTCTGGCCTGTTGCTCCTAAGCTGTAATTATTATTGTTTCCGTAGTTGGACAGCGCCTAGAAAATGCAGTTCGTAAAATCAGAAACTTTGTAGAATTAGATGGGACTTATGAGACCACCTAAGGACACTCCCATCCCTTCTTTTCTCAGCTAAACAGAGGCTTATTGGAGTGCCCCAAGCTACTCAATTAGGCAATGGCAGAGCCAGGACTATAGAACAAATCTAATTCAGTTCAACAAATGCTTATTGACTACTTGCTACATGCTGATTGCTGGGGATTCAGAAATTAATTAGACGTGAACCCTGGCTTAAGGAAATCAGAGTCTAATGGGGAAAACAGACATATAAATAACTGTAGAAGGATCTAGTAAATTCTCTATTTGGCAGTAATGTACAAAGCTTAGTGTCAGGGAAGTGGGAGAGCAATTAAGTCTGTTCTGGAATAAGATGAGAAGTAGATTGGTGAAAGCCAGAGAGAAGAACTGAGTTCTACAGTCAAGCCAGGAAGGGATGGTCAGAGATGATCAGGGATTCAAATATCTGGATAATTGGACTAGATGACCTTTAAGATTCCCCCTTTTATCCTATCAATTTTCTGTGACCCTACCTGGGGCCTCCACTCATTATCTGGGCAGATTAGACTTGAAATATTTGGAAGATTGGGTGGTATTGTTCACTTCTGAAGAAATGTTTCTCTTCACAGAGGCTTTCAAATGTTTACACTTTTTAATGTCTCCTAAAATGACGTACATTGACAGGTGGTATTTATGTTAAGGCTTACCAAATGCAGGAATAGTACTGGTGCCTTGGAATAGGCCCACAGTCCCCTTTCTTCAATTCCCAAATACAAAGAGCTCTTGAAAATGTAAATTTTCTAGTAACTTATTTGGTAACAAAACCTGTCCTAAACTGTCCTGAGTTTTCGTGTGTCTCATTTAGTGTGATTGTTTACATATTTTGCTGCAGAAAGGGTGTTATTTGCAGCATATATGCAAATTATTCCCTTTCCAAAATTCTAAAAAGTTATGAATTCTAAATACAGCTGGTCCTGAGGGTTTTGAATAAAGAATTGGGGACTTGTAATTTGAAACTTTGGTGTTCTTTTGTTTTTTAGCAAATACATTTCTCTTTCTGGTTTAGTAAAAGGTATAGTGTTAATGCTCGGTTGATAAAAGTTATCTTTATGGTTAATCATGCCTCAGGAGGCTCACAATTGACAAATAATTATTAATTTAAAAGATGATTTTTTTTTTTTTTTTTTTTTTTGTGGTACGCGGGCCTCTCACTGTTGTGGCCTCTCCCGTTGCGGAGCACAGGCTCCGGACGCGCAGGCTCAGCGGCCTTGGCTCACGGGCCCAGCCGCTCCGCGGCATGTGGGATCTTCCCGGACCGGGGCACAAACCCGTGTCCCCTGCATCGGCAGGCAGACTCTCAACCACTGCGCCACCAGGGAAGCCCTAAAAGATGATTTTTAAAAACCTTTTGTTTTTGCATACCTATGAGTCTTCATGTGCAAGCCGCTCCCTTCCCCCCTTTCTTAAAGCACTTTTGCCATTCATGTGGAGAAATTTCAAAAGTAGATAAGAAAGAAGAATGTTACTCTTTTTCTCCTTAAGTTCTTTTGGGATCAGAGTTGTGGACCATGACATTTTGAATTAGTGTGTAGTTTTTAAAAATGTAATAGCTGTTCATGGAGACTTTGTACAAAAGCTACTCTGAATTTCAGTGGGGTCTAGTACTAACGTTTTTCTCATTACCCTGGACTTTCTGTAAGTACATGGTTATGTCAACCAATCTGTTTTGAGTAGAATACTTTCCAGTTTGTGGTACTGACCTCCAGATGGACTTGTTTCAGAATTAACGATAATACAGTAAGAATTCTCTTTCTGTGTTTATTTAATAAGGGTGCATTATTTGTAGGTTGTTTCATTTAAATGCTCTAAAGAAAGGAAAGTTGTCTGTGGAATCCTTTCTTAGGTTTGAACTTGGTGTTTTCAGTATCACAGTTCGTTTTTTTCCCAGTGTTAATTCAAACCCACAGAGTAAATGTTTCTGTGCTAATGTTTGGATCTATGGTGTTACAGAGGAATGCAGGCAGTAGTTCAGATGGAACCGAAGATTCCGATTTTTCTACAGATCTCGAGCACACAGACAGTTCAGAGAGTGATGGCACATCCCGGCGATCTGCCCGAGTCACCCGCTCCTCAGCCCGACTAAGCCAGAGTTCCCAAGGTAAAAGGCGGCTTCCTTCTTCCTGAGCACACCTCACAGCTGACTGGACATCACATTATGGTGCTAGTTACTGTGGAAACTGGTCCCATGTCTTGATGTTGATGACAGAATCCGGTAAAATGCAGAGTAAATGACTGCGAAGTATCAGGTTTTTAAAAATGGTTCTGCTGGGGGTACTGTCCAATTTGTAGACCCAAAGGAACTATGTCTGGTTTACTAGGTGTGTGACACATGTATGTCCTGAGTCATTTAATTTTTTATAGATTACAGTTTCCCTATCAGTAAAATGAGAATGCTATCTTTTCACTTTCGTTAGAATGGTTTAGGCCTAGGGACTTAAAATAGTCTCTTGAACTTGTTATTATAGGAGGCCCAATACTTTTAAAGCCACGTTTAATTCTGTAATATGGTCAGGTACAGGTAATAAATATAAATAGTTGACCTAACTATCAACTGTAAATACCCAGAATTTTGCTTTGGTAGTAAAGAACAGAGAATCTTGGTGTCGGAAGGTTCTCTAGTGCAATTAGCTATCTGGGCTTAGATTTGGAGGGTACCCCTAAACCCTCTTGGCTCTGCTCTGGGGTTCGCTGGGGAAGAAAGAAAGTTGTAATGAATACAGAAAGCTGATGATCAACAGGCGGTAATAAGTTAAGAGGGAAAATATAATATACTTAGAGCGCTTAAACAGTGTTGATTTGGTTAGTGCTTTGTATAAGCATGTTGCAAAATGAGAGAAAAACATCTCTTCTTTCAAGCAAGAAAGTGGGAACATTCTCAGCAACTGTTCCTTACTTTATTTTTGAATCTAATATTTGAGCTGAAGTATAGATGTTGTCTCTTGATTTCTCAACTTTTAAGTTTTATCTTTTGGCATAATGGGAATATTGATAAATGGCTACTATAATTCAGGTACTATGCTATGTACTGGAATACCATGATAGAAAAATCATACTTCCTGCCCTCAAGAAGCTCACAGTTTAGTTCGGGATGTAAACTGGTATGGTAATGCATTGTGGAACGGGCTCTGAGAGAGGTTTGTATAGAGTACCGTGGAAGCCCAGATATGGAAATCTTACGCGACCTAGTAGGAATTTACAAGTTGAAAGATGGGAAAGTGTTATTATAGGTAGAGAGTACAGTATATGCAAAGGAATGGGCATAAGTGTTCTTAGAAAGTATAATTGGTCATGCCCTGGACACCTGAAAGTTGTAAATATTCAAAATAGCTAGGAATTACATGAGCTCTGGGTCTCTTTCTAGTTCTACTTTATGACCACTGAGTCGCACAACTCCATGGGGCACCGTTCACAGTGTGGTCCATGTAAGATGACCCTCTCTAAAGCAAAATGTAGACTATCAGTACATTGTGAATGGAGCCCCCTGGACGTATGCAAACTGAAAACCTAGCTGTGTGCTAACTTTTACACAAGAGTTGGAGAATTTCAGTTTTCTTCTTTGAAGAATCTGTAAGATACACATGTTAGGATTTTTTGTTGATTAAAATATGCTTTAACTTTAGCTCTGAATTTCTTTTATTCCTTTTTTGAGTGTCATCAGAGTAGAGATGAGAAAAGGCTACTGGGTGCTTCAGAATAGACTTCTCTATCCAAAAGAATTTTAAAAGTTGTAGTCTTGCCTTGCCCTTTACAAATCTAATATTATTTTGCTTTAGGGTATCAGATAGGGTAATCAGGAAGAAAAAAAAGAGATCCTTAAAGAAAGGAAATATTCGTATATTGATATACCTTTAGTAGTAGAGCATCTGTTATCTGGTGGGTTAGAGTAAAGGAAGAAAGAGAGGACGTAGCTAATATTTATAAAGCACTAGATTTAGCTACCTAGGGATCATGTTAGGTGCCTTACATGAATTATTCCACTTATTCTCACACAAAATGTATGAGGAATATGCTACTAGTTTTGCCCCATTTTTTATAGATCAGGAAACAGGCTTGGCGAGATTAACTTGCCCGAGATGCCACAGCTAGTTAGTATGGTGAAGTGGAATTGAATCACGTTCAGTCTTGATTCCAGAGCCTAAACTATTAATTCCTTGCTGTATTGCATCTCTATACCTGATCTATTTTGCTTGTATTTAGTTCAATAGAATGATATTTTGAGGATTTGTTGGATTTTGTGAAATATGAAGAGGAGGGCCTACGTGCTAATAAGTCATACCACTGGGAAATAAAACAGATTTCCTTCTTTTTTCTTTAATTGTTTTATTGTTTTTAAAAATCGGGATCAGATTCCAGTCCTGTTCGAAATTTGCAGTCTTTTGGCACTGAGGAGCCTGCTTATTCTACCAGGAGAGTGACCCGTAGTCAGCAGCAGCCTACCCCAGTGACTCCGAAAAAATACCCTCTTCGGCAGACTCGTTCATCCGGCTCAGAAACTGAGCAAGTGGTTGACTTTTCAGATAGAGGTGAGTGGGTATGGTATGATTTGGACCCATTACAGAGAGGGTCTAGTCAGTTTCCTCTTAAGGGAGGCTTGGAGCCACTGCAGATAGATAGATGCCCAATACAAAATTCAGCTAGGTGAATGCTGGTGTGTCTGATTCCTTTTTTGTGTCTTGCTGAGGTCAAGTTTGGTACTCTAGTGCTCTTGAGGTCCAGAGTAGCTGGAATATATTTGATTGGACCTGCAGTAGGCAAAAGGCACTGGGTACCTCTTACCCACAGACGCGGAAGGCTTAAAGCACATTTTCTTACAGCCATGCTTGTCAGTCCATTTATCTCTGAATTTCTGAAGAGGAGTGACCCATCAGTAATGGGGAATGGTAAGGTATTGAGGTTGTGATTCAGCAGCCCAAATCAGAGGCCTTAGATGAAAGGCTTTAGGCTTTTAGCCTGCCAACACCCCACGGCATGTGTAACCTCCCCAACCAGGGATGGAACCGGCGGCCCCTGCAGTGGAAGCGCAGAGTCTTAACCACTAGACCACCAGGGAAGTCTGGTCAGCTGGTTTGATGGAACCGTATTTACTTTTCAAAAAAAGTTTTGTTGCCAGTATTTGTAAAAACAAAGATTTCATGTAAAAACCTGAGTTACTAGTTTCTTTTAAAAAATGGAAAGCTCTAGGAACATTAGGTGGCCATTCACCACGTAATAATTGGCTGGAACTGAGTAGTAGTTGTCCCCTTGAGAGGGACAGTCAGCTCTCGATTTGGCCTTGCTCAGCCCCGGTAGGCATTTGGTTTGCAACCCCTAATTTAGAGTTAGGTCCATTCGCAGTCTCACACCAAGTCTGTTCAGTGTCATCCAGAAAGAACCATTTTCATTTATCTTCCATCCTGTGTATCTCCTGGAAGGAGAGTGGGGTGGTAATGTTTTTTAAAGATTTATCCCCATCCAGTTTTGATTACCCATGATTTGGGGCTTGGGAGAAACACAGATAAGTAAAATGCATTAGGTAAACTCCAAATGGAATTTTAGTCAGGATTTAAAGTTGCAAAAGAGGAATGATGTTATTAGTTTCGCTTCATTTTCTATTTAGTTTTATGGCAGATAAGTGGCTAAAAGTTACTGGTTAAATCGTAGAAAGAGGGTCTTGGAAAGCCCATAAGCTCTTCTGAATATAATAACCCTCTAAATAAAATAAACCCCATTCATGAGTTCTACCAATTGCTTTTACTTTAGAAACTAAAAATACAGCTGATCACGATGAGTCTCCACCGCGAACGCCAACTGGAAATGCCCCTTCTTCTGAGTCTGATATAGACATCTCCAGCCCCAACGTTTCTCACGATGAGAGCATTGCCAAGGACATGTCCTTGAAGGACTCAGGCAGTGATCTCTCTCATCGCCCCAAGCGCCGCCGCTTCCATGAAAGCTACAATTTCAATATGAAGTGTCCTACACCAGGCTGTAACTCCCTAGGTAAGTGTGCCCAAGCCTCATGACACCCTGTGATATGTGGTTCTCTCTCCCTCTGGAATTAGGATCACCCAGAAATGTTTAGTGTTCCATTGTGACTTAGCTTCTTAGGCTCTTCAGTGATCACTCCTCAGAATAACTCTGAATTGCCTGCTTGAATAAAAGCATCTCTGGGACTTCCCTGGTGGCGCAGTGGTTAAGAATCCTCCCGCCATTGCAGGGGACATGGGTTGCAGCCCTGGTCCGGTAAGATCCCATGTGCCGCGGAGCACCTAAGCCCGTGCGCCACAACTACTGAGCCTGCGCTCTAGAGCCCGCAAGCCGCAACTGCCAAAGCCTGCATGCATAGAGCCCATGCTCCGCAACAAGAGAAGCCATCGCAATGAGAAGCCCGCACACCACAACAAAGACCCAACACAGCCAAAAATAAATAAATAAATTTTAAAAATTTAGCCATTGAATGTGGCCACCAGGTTCAGAAAAAAAGTAGAACAGAGTAAGTTGCTGCTTTGCAGACCACCAGTACATTTTCCCTAGTATTTTATTTATTTGGATCTTTTCCTGATCTTACCAGCAGTTTCTTAGGTAATTTCAAGCCTTTAAAATGCATAAGTAAAGCAAAAGTTCCCCTGAACACTATACCAGTTGTTACTCAAGGTAGTTGTTTCAGGCCTAAATTAATTTCCTTGAGATAAATAATGAAAAACTAAGAATAGACAGTATATAAACACTAGTACAAGAGATAGCTAATATGCTTTCAGACGGTAAGAGGATCTCGTTGCCACACAGCAGGAGAAGGAATTTTCCTCAGCTCTGCTTGTTGCTATCCACGCATCCTTAGATTGTTACTTTTATTTTATGTACTATGTGTAATCAGTCATTCAATACTTATTGACTGTTTTAAATTCTGGGGGTGGAGTTGTGAACATGTCAAATTCCCTACCCTCATGTAGCTTATAGTCTAACTGGGGAAGGCAAAACAGATGTGTAATACATCAACTGGAGATGTATGCTGTGAAGGGTAGGATACCGCACGTACACACAAGCGTGTGTGAGTTGGGAAAGCCACTCTGATATGCTGATATTTGAGCAGAAACCTGAGATAAGTGAGAGAGTGAACCATTTGAGTATCTGGGGGATAAGCATTATGGTAGAGGGAACAGCAAGTGCACAGGGTCTGGGTCAGGAGAATGCTTAACCACTTTGAGGAGTATTTTTTTGGGAGGGTTGGGGGTGCTGCGCCGTGCAGCATGCAGGGTCTTAGTTCCCTGACCTAGGGATCAACCCGTGCCCTCTGCACTGGGAGCACGGAGTCTTAACCACTGGACCTCCAGGGAAGTCCCTTTGAGGAATACTTTAGGGGCCAATATGCCTGGAGCAGATAGACCAGAATGGGGAGGAGGAGACAGACCAGAATGAGGTTAGAGTGGGGGACTAATTCTGTGTTATTTATGTCCTGGACTCAGCACCCTTAATGTGGTGGACCAGAGGGTAAATAAAAATCTGTTGCATCACAGGAAAGTTTACTTGACTTTTGGTTTTAATGTATTGGCGAAGATTGAAAAGTATGAACCGGAGCTTCCAATATTATTCTGGATCCTGTTCCACTCTTCATCTTAGGCAAAACAGTGTCGTTAATTATTTTTTTGTTGGTAATTTTGGTATAAAAGTAGGATGTGCTTTTGAAAAACTAAAACCCTACAGGAGGTCTTGAGTGCTAAGTAAAAGTTCTCCTTCACTCATATCCCCAGAACCGTGCCCTAGATATAAAACTACTATTGGTAGTTTTTTATGAATGCTGCTAAGTTTCTATACATATATAGCACACGTGTATATGTACATGTATTTCTTTTTTTGTTATTTAGAAAAAGGAAAATATACAATGGTTTGACATCTTAGATATTTATTGGCACTCAGAGGTCCATCTGTTTAAAGGATATAGAGAATTCCATTATATTGAAAGTTCAGAAATTATTTAAATTGCCCTGTATTGATTGACATTTATATTGTTTCTCATTTTTTAACTTTTTTTTTCTTAAAGCTATTTTGAACAGTACTGTAATTGATAGCCTTATATGTATGTATTTTGGTGTCTCTAGAAAATCTGTTGGATAAATTCATAGCAGTGGAATTGCTAGGTCAATAGAACAGCTATCATTTTTAAACTTTTAATATAGACATATTGGTTGTAGTTTACATATTATAAAATAAAACAAACTTGAATAATTTATTCAGAAGTTACAGATGCATAGTATCTAAAAAGCTTGCCATAGCAGTGATACTTTACATTTTGTACATAGTGTTTGATCAGTGAGGGTAGTATTTTGTGTCTAAGATAAATGTGTGGATCTCTAAGATTACGTTTTAAATAATATAGTCCTGGAGAAATGGCCTCCTGCATATCATATATTAATTCCCCTCTCCCCCAGTACTTGGACTGTTTTTACCCTTTATTTATTTATTTTTTGGCTGCGCTGCAAGGCTTGTGGGATCTTAGTTCCCCGACCAGGGATCAAACCCAGGCCCTTGGCAGTGAGAGCACAGAGCCCCGACCACTGGGCAACCAGGGAATTCCCTGTTTTTACCCTTTAAAGCTTACTCTGTAAATCTTGTATAACTTTTAAATCCCTTTTAAATGTCTCCTTTACCCCAAGAAAGATAAAGGTTTTTGTAGATTTGCAATTTAGCTTAGCTAACTTATCTTCTTATCTCATTAGCCTTGGCTCATCATCCCTCTCAATCTTAGGTGTTTGATGAACCTTTTGATTGAAGGGACATATAAAAATGAGATAATCAATTCTCTGTGTATTTTCACAAACCCCATGAGAAATAGAAAAATGAAGAGATACCCCTTTAGATAAAATGAGCTTTCTGTATTGTTTTTCCTAATATCTTCATCTTCCCTTCTTAAGAGGGCCTTGTGCAAACTTCCTGATTAAAAGTTTGATTATGTATTTTATAAATAAATGAATGAATGAATAATATAAAAGTTTGATTATAGAAGAAGGCTAAATCTTTAAACAAAACCAGCCACCCCTCCAAAAGAATGAATATATTTAATCTGGTCCAAAGTTATCAAGGTATGTTTCCTTATATGATAGAAAAGGCCACTTCCTTCTCCATTTTTCATAAGTTTCTTTTGATTTTTGAAAGAAGTTCAGGGGCTTCCCTGGTGGCGAAGAGCTTAAGAATCCGCCTGCCAATGCAGGGGACACAGGTTCAAGCCCTGGTCCAGGAAGATCCCACATGCTGCGGAGCAGCTAAGCCCATGTGCCACATCTACTGAGCCTGTGCTCTAGAGCCCGCGAGTCACAACTACTGAGCCTGTGTGCCGCAACTGTTGAAGCCCGCGCACCTAGAGCCTGTGCTCCACAACAAGAGAAGCCACCCGCAATGAGAAGCCTGTGCACCGCAACGAAGAGTAGCCCTCACTTGCCACAACTATAGAAAGCCTGTGCGCAGCAATGAAGACCCAACGCAGCCAAAAATAAATAAATAAATTTATTTTAAAAAAAGGACTTCCCTGATGGCACAGTGGTTAAGAATCCACCTGCCAATGCAGGGGACACAGGTTCGAGCCCTGGTCCAGGAGTATCCCACATGCTGCAGAGCATCTAAGCCTGTGTGCCACAACTACTGAGCCTGCACTCTAGAGCCTGAGAGCCACAGCTACTGAGCCCACATGCCACAACTACTGAAGCCCACGTGCCTAGAGCCCATTTTCCACAGCAAGAGAAGCCACCGCAGTGAGAAGCCCGTGCACCGCAATGAAGAGTAGCTCCTGCTCACCGCAAGTAGAGAAAGCCCACGTGCAGCAACGAAGACCCAACACAGCCAAAAAAAAAAAAAGTTCAATTCAGGTTGGATAACATTGCATAACAGAAAGGAAAGTACTTACTATACATATGACTTGATCAGTTTAGCATAGGAAAGTTAAATTCCACCAAAAGAAAATATTCTTGCTTGTAACTTTGTGCTTTTTATTCTTATTTACGTATTTAAATTCGTTTATTTTATTTATTTTTGGCTGCATTGGGTCTTCGTTGCTGTGCGCAGGCTTTCTCTAGTTGCAGTGAGCAGGGGCTACTCTTCCTTGTGGTATGCGAGCTTCTCATTGCAGTGGCTTCTCTTGTTGCGGAGCACAGGCTCTAGGCGCACGGGCTTCAGTAGTTGTGGCTCGCGGGTTGTAGAGCACACACTCTGTAGTTGTGGCACACAGGCTCAGTTGCTCTGCGGCATGTGGGATCTTCCCGGACCAGGGCTCGAACCCGCGTCCTCTGCATTGGCAGGCGGATTCTTAACCACTGCGCCACCAGGGAAGCCCAACTTTGTGCCTTTTAAATAAGTTTATGGGCTTAATGACATTTTGGAATTTGAGAAAGAATTATCAGAAAAGAAGGAGCTATAATTTATACTGAATATATGCAAGTGTGTTCAAAGATTGCTAGATCCAACCTGTGGAAGAAAAAAAATTATTGTGGGTGCAAGTTATGACCCTAACAGCACTTACCTTTGATGGATTTAATCTGTAATCAGACATGTACGTGATAAAATGATACCGTAAAAAAAGGTAGAGAAAAATATGACTTTACAAGCTTAAATCTTTCATCTTGAGATTAAGTTTTTTCCTCCTTTAACAGGACACCTTACAGGAAAACACGAGAGACATTTCTCTATATCAGGATGCCCTCTCTATCATAATCTCTCAGCTGATGAATGCAAGGTAACTGTATTGTCATTTATTCAACATATACTTATTGAGTGCTTACCATTTGCCAGGTACTTGGCTAAACAACGGGGATACAGTGTGAACAAAATGGGCAAGGTCCATGTTCTTACATTCTAGAGGAGGAAACATTATAAAAAACAACTGTGTTTAAAACAAAAAAACAGACAAATGAATTATTCTACGTAGTGAGTGTTTTGAGAGAAATTAACAATGTGATTATCTATGGAATATTTGGGACATCATCCTCCAAGTGCTTTGATATTTTCTGTTGAAAATTGTCTTCAAAGATTGCTAGGGACCTTTTCCACTAAGGAATAATTTGCATAAATATGTGATCTCAATATTTATGCATTAGTTTCTCTTCTTATAAATCTATGAGGACATTTTGCTTTTTAAAAGTTTTTCAAAATTCTTTTCCTCTTTCTTTGTTTCTGTGAAATACTTTTCTTTTTGTTACTCTCAATCACACCTACTCTTGGCTAATTCTTGTCTTACATTCTTGAAAAATATAGTTCTAAATAACCTTTGGGGTTTGGAATAATGGATTTAGGAGTAGAGCCTAAGATCCTATTTTGTATGTTTCTCTATGGGTTGTTGCTACCAAGGAGGAACCAAGAAACTAATTATGGGCAAGCAGGAGTTGAAAATGTTACTAATTAAATGCATTGCTCAGGTAGTATTTGGACAGGTTACCCAAGTTGGTTAGACCAAAGTATTAATTGTCATTTTTGTAGTTGTTATTTTGCTAAGAAGGCCAGGATAACAGGTTTATGCCTGTTTGGGCCAGTTTCCTCCTGAGAAAAATGAGATTCCCCAGCTAACATTAATTCTCCCTGATTCAGAAATATGTTCTCTTATTTACAAGTAGACCACAGGAGGGAAAGTTTCGTTCTGTGTTGTGTTTAGTCTTTCAGCAGAGTAGTATACTTTCAGTGCTCACGTGGATTTTGAGGTTGTGGATACTTACTCTTACCTTCCCTCATCCCAGATCTCTAATATAAGCAAGGCAGTTTCTTCTGCTCTCTGTAGAAGTGGTAGGTCTTCCCATTATCTTCCCATTAGCGTGAGACCAGATCAAAACAGGAACAGCTCTTCCAACATCTGCATCAGAAGCTGACAAGTCATGAGGTGCTTCTTTCTCTGAAAATAACTGTGAACTCTGGTTTTCGAGAGTTGTCCGTTACCACTTGTCTTTAAATATAACGATCTGATACTACGGATGGTTTTACATAAAAGTCTTCTTAAGGTATAACTTTTTAAATTGTTGGCTGATAGCAGTATGAACATGTTGCCTTAAGCAATTTATTTTTAAAAAAGAAAAAGAGGGCTTCCCTGGTGGCGCAGCCTGCCGATGCAGGGGACACGGGTTCGTGCCCCGGTCTGGGAGGATCCCACATGCCGTGGAGTGGCTGGGCCCATGAGCCATAGCCGCTAAGCCTGCACGTCCGGAGCCTGTGCTCCGCAATGGGAGAGGCCACAACAGTGAGAGGCCCACGTACTGCAAAAAAAAAAAAAAAAAGAAAAAGAAAATTTTCAGTGTGGGGAAGAAAATTCTGAAAAAAGGAACGCATTTCCTGTACTTTCCTCTTTTGTGCTCTTTTTCACAAGGGGAATCAGGCTCAGCATAATCCATCTTTACTACTGGACCATGTGCTTGTGAGGATCAGGAGAATTTCTGAGAGATACATATTTTTATTACATTTAGAATCCCAAATGGAAAGATTAGGCTAATTCCTCACATTTACTAAAAACCCAGAGTTTTTAAAGTACTTGCATGTACAGAATTACTCTGAGTTTTCCAGTAAATGATTGCAATCAGTGATATTACCATTTTATATTCAGTCAAAAGACTGAATTCAATGAGTTTACATTTTCATGGGGGAAGGCAAAATCAACATATAAAATTAGTAAGCAATTAAGAGTTTCGTGTAGTGGTAATGTTGTGAGAAATGAAAAGGTTAAACAGAGTGACTGTTTTGGGGGTGACAGGGTATGGCCGTGCTTTTCCTTGGACTGTGGAGAAAGACATTTTATCTGAGCCATGGGTGACGGCAAAGAGGCAGTTAGTTGTGTCTAGGTCCTGAGGAGAAGTATGGGCAAACACAAAGGGCGTGAGCCAGGGATAAACGGTTGCATTTGAAGGGTGGAAAGTAGGCCAGTGTGGCTGGAATGTGATGGGAAATGAAGAAGCAGGATCCATATCATGAAGGACCTGTAGGCCTTGGCAAAAGGAGTATGTTTTTGTTCTGACGGCCGTGGGAGGCATTCGAAGGGCTTTAACAGAGGTGTGGTGTAGTATCATAAACACTGTTTAAAAATCACAGCTTGCTGGTATGTGGAGAGTGGACTGGAGGGGGCAAGAGTTGACACAGGGTAGATAGGCTGTGTCTGAGGCTTAGGCAGTAGATGGTGGCCTGGTTTAGTGTCATTGTCAGTTGAGATGGTCAGAATTTGTTGGACTCAGGATATGTTTTGGAGGGGGGCAGCCTGATAGAGTTGCTGATGAATTCATTGTGAGGTGGGAGAGAAAGAGAACAATCAAGCGTGGCGTTCAAGTTTTTGACCTGATCAGTTGTTTAGAAAGTGTTGCTATTTATTGCTACCGGGAAGATTTGGGGTGGAGCAGATTTGTGGGAGAGTGTCAGTCACTCTGTTTTGACCGTGCTGAGTTTTAGTGTTGATGTAGAATAGGGAGTTGGATATGAGTCCTCACTGCCCAGAAGATGAATTTGAGACTTGGAGAGCTAATGTGATTTGTCTAAGGTCATAACTACAGAGTTAAGTTTCTCTATAGACTTGATCCCAAGTATCTAACCTTTTCTTTGTACTTCTTTACTCTGTTCTTGCACTTCCTCACACATACTGTTGCACAATGGAATGAGTACAGAGGCTCAGAGTCATCAGACTTACTTAAAATCTTAGCTTTACCACCACCTAGCTGTAATTATTTCACTTCTCTGATTCTCAGATAATGGCTGAGAAAACAGAATGTGAAGCTTGCCTTATCTATTTCTTATAGAGATTGTGATACTAAATGTGAAGATCCTTTGAAAGTAAAAGTACAGTGTAAATTCAAGGGATTACTATCGTATTCTTGCACTTTAAGTAAACATAGTCTTAGAGGCAGGTGGATTGATTGACGTTGTTGATGGTTGCAGGTGAGAGCACAGAGCCGGGATAAGCAGATAGAAGAAAGGATGCTGTCCCACAGGCAAGATGACAACAACAGGCATGCAACCAGGCACCAGGTACGGGCCTTGTTAAAGCTCTGGCCATTTACAGTTGGAGAGCCAAGTCTTGGATCTCCTCTGCCCTGTCATGGTCTTTAGGTATATCCATGCCTCGTTTTCTATGCTGTGTCTGGATAACTGGTCTTCGGTCATAAACTTAGAATCGTACTTTTTCCAAATAGTGAATTTTCAAGAAAAAAGCTTCTACCTCATAAAAGAAGGAATCGTGCTACCTAGAATAATAATAATAATGGTAATAATAATATTAGTAATAATAGGTGATCTTGATTATTTGAAAGATGATACTTGCTGCTCTATTTCCTTATTTGCATCCATTTTCTAACCCATTATAATTTACTTCCAGGCCCCTCTGCTCTGGTGGTATGTTTCCAATGTCACCAGTAACTTCCTTAGCATTTGACGCTTGTTGTTTATGTCAGTTTTCTTCTACTTTTCTTTTCTGTTGGATTCCAAGATGGTGCTTCGCTCTAATCTTTCTGCCTCTCTGAACATTCATGCCCATTGATTACATTTAATTCCTTGTTCCCCCTGAATGCCTTTGGTCTTTCTCTTGCTGTTTTTCTCCCTAGAACTCTATACTTATACCAAGAATAGATTGTGTTTCTCCTTCAAGGCCTTGTGCAACTCTTAGCTGTTGTAGGAATTCTTCCCAAATCTTCTACCATTAATGAATTTCTTCCTCATGTATTCCTATTTGCAATGTTCTCAGATTGTAAGTTTAGCCTTTGGCACATATTATATACACATAGCTCATGATATGGATGTCTGTTTCTGTGGTTAGATTATAAGTGGATAGCAGAGGAGGCACGGTGATGAGGGAGAAGTTTGACTTTGGAGCCAAACAGATCTGGATTTGAATACGGCGATTCTGTTACTCTAGCTGTGTGGTCTTGGGCAGGTCAGCTAACCTCCCTAAACTTTATTTCCTTGAATAATACCTACCTGGCAGTGTAGTCAGCTAAATTATGCATGTAAAGTACCTGTTCCCAGTGCTTGGCAGGTAAAAGCACTCTACACTTGTCTTCATTGTCTATCTTGGGTTCTAAATCAGTTTTTAAATTTTTATTCATTTTCGTATCAGTACTTGGAAAACTGTAAGCATTCAGTAAATGCCTATTGAATTGAAATGATCTTTTATTCCCGTTGCTTCCATCCTTAGTTTATATTCTGTTTGGATCAATATTAAAGTATTATACATTTCCTGAGCTCGTATTAACTGACAGGGTAGTGTTCTAGGTGATGAGGGAACCCCATTTAGAGTTTTAAAATTACCGCATTATTCACAGGGCGCCCGTAATGCATCTGGCGTCCCACCCCCGCACCCCCACCCCTTCTTTGGTGTATGTTACTTTCATTTAGAAACTTAATTACATAATGAGTTTTCTAGCTAACTTCTCAATTTTCTCCTTCTTTTTAGGCACCAACAGAGAGGCAGTTGCGATATAAGGAAAAGGTTGCTGAACTCAGGAAGAAAAGAAATTCTGGGCTGAGCAAAGAACAGAAAGAGAAATATATGGTGAGAAAAAGTTAAATATTTAATTACCATGGACTCTTGCTATCACATTTGATTCCTTTTGGTTACTAAGATTATGCTTTTCACATTTGCCATTTGGTATGCTCTGTAAGTAACAGGACTCTGGCAGTCAGAGTTCACTCTATATAATTCCCCAATAAGAATGGAACTGGGAGTCCTCGAAAAACAAAATACTGTTAGAATTTAGATGAAAAAAAATTGAATCCTTTAGTTTGTAAACCTCACTTTAGGTTTAAAGGGTTAAATTTACCCACTCGAACAAATACCATGATGTTGGAGATGTCTGTGTAAGGAAGAGTATTCAAGCTAAGCAGTAGTGCATTTCCTTTAATGGAAGAATAAAATACCTACATGATAAAAGGTATTCATTGGGTGATACATTGTATAATAGGTCTTTTTGTAGTGTTTTAATTTATTTTTCTAGTTTTAAAAGTAGTGCACGTTTGTAATAAAAAATAAAGAAAGAAATATAGAAAAAAATATAGAAAAATTAAGGAAAGTATTCAGAAATAAAACACTAATCCTACTACCTAAAAATAAGCTAGCATTTTGAGATAAAACTTTCTAGCTTTTTACAATGCCTTATTTACATAGTTTGGATATTATTATAAGTACAGCTTTTAATTCTGTGTTTTCATTTACTTATCTTAAGCTGATTTCCCCGTTTTATTAAAAATTCTTCCAAAATTTTTTTGCACAAAATATTAATTTTTAAGTAAAGATTTATTATAAATATCTTCATAGCATTTACTTTGAAAATACCAACAATAGAAAAGAAAAATGAAAAAAAAAATCACCCTCCCAGATATAAACCACTGTTAATGTTTTGGCATCTTCTTCTGATGTGTATTTTTATTTTTTCATGGAGTTGGACTCTTTGTTTACTTAGTCATTAGAATAGATTATTAAAAAGTATGGTTTGTGAATACTTAGCATGGCTTCATTAAGACAGAAATATGCCCAACTATGTATTTGCTTTTGTAGCAAATTTACTACCATTTACTACCATCTCCATTTACTCATAAGGGTATCATTTTTAAGACAGTGTGGTAGTCATCACTGTCTTAAAAATGATACCCTTACGAGTAAATGGAGATGGTCCAATTTGAGATGTGTGGAGGCTGTGGGGTGAGTTTGTAGCTAAACACCTGCTCCAGACTGTGCTGGGTTTGTAGAGAGAGGGAAGGCTCGAGAAATGTGCTGTGGGGGGGAAGTTGTATGCTTCCCCTCTGTCTTGTTCAGTGTTTTTATCTACAAGTTGGGTAGAGATGTAATAATACGATAATACCATGTATTGAGTGCTAGGTAGGCACTGTGGTTATGTTGCTCCCATAACCTTTGTTACAAAGATGGATGGTATTTCACCTGTTTTATAGATGGGAAACTGAGATTTAGAGAGGTAATTTTCCCAGAATCATACAGGTAGAGAGAGTGTCTGAAGTAAAACCTCCTGAAATTTACCTTACATTTGCTTTCCACTAGTTTGGGCTAGGTTATTTGGACTGAACCTTCCTGGTAAAAATGCTGGATAGGATTTTTTTAAGCTTTTTAAAAAAAAATTCATGAGACTAGAAGAAATAACTTATACTTAAAACCCAAGTATTAGATAACAGCCCAAATTTAAAAAGATATCCATCAGATGGGCCCAGACTAAGCGGAAGAAATTTTAATTTTAGATTAAGCGGAAGAAATTTTAATAGATGCTGGTGAGTGGTTTCTTCATATGATAATATATGAGCGAAGTCTACTGAGTTCTTCCTGGGATGAGCCATCTGCTCCTCTTAACAACCATTATCTTCTGTTCTCTGGGTAGGAGGTGGAGTCTAGGACGGAGTGGGAAGGGCTAGAATCAAAGGTTAAAAGCGAAGTTTCCCCTGTGGAATTTCTTTCTTGTGAAAGGAAATTTGTGTAGTGACTGCCATGGTAAGATTTGTTACTTATTTAAAACTGGATTATTTCTATGATTCTAATTTTCTATGTCTTTTCTGTCCCTTGTTCTTGCTTAATATTGAGTAAAACATTTCTCAGAGGCCAGCCTTTTTTCCAGTGCACTTGGGCTGGAGTTCTAAAGTAGGAGCATTACGGTACCTTTGGTGGGTCGTGCAGTGATGGGTGCCGCAGCAGTTCAAGTGAAAGAGTTTACAAAAGGCTGCTTAGTTCAACTGCCCCTTCCTACCTGCAGATTTTATTCAGTCTAAAATCTTAGACTCGAAAGCATAGAGATTCTAGTTTTTATTTGGTTTTGTTTTTAAATGGGGAGTATCCACCAAGGTTCCTTCCAGATTTTAGGATTCTAGGAATTAGTAGTGCCTTTGGGTTTGTTATATTTTATTTCTTTGTATTGTCACGCACATTTTCAGAGAAAGAAATGGAAGCATAGAGTTCCAAAGAATGAAACTCACTTTTGGAGAGATTATAAGAGCATTTCCTTTCCAGGTTCACTAGGGTGGGTAGTGGGTGTCTTCTGGAATTAACCTGTCTGATAGTTTATTTTGTACTCAATCCCTAGTGCCTAGTATAATGCCTAGCAAATAGTAGGCACTAAATAAATAGCTTATGGTTGTCCTTGGCCCCCTGGTTGGCATCCATTGAAATGCAATAGATTAAGTTCTTAGAAGCAGAGAGTATCACGCTCTGGTTATTTTCCTAGGAACACAGGCAGACCTATGGGAACACTCGGGAACCTCTTTTGGAAAACCTGACTAGCGAGTATGACTTGGATCTTTTCCGAAGAGCACAAGCCCGGGCTTCAGAGGATCTGGTGAGTAGTAAAACCTCCAAGCTGAGGACCACTTGTGAGGGGCACTTGGAACTGCCAAGAAAAATGATTAGCAGTCAATTTGATGGGGATTAAATATACCTTGCTGGTTGACTCTTTCCCCTTCCCCCAGCCATCCTTATTTGAGACTTACTTCCTTCCCATTCATATTTAAAATTAATTACCCCTCCTCCTTTCCCTCGTCCCTTAAAGTTTTTCCTCCCCACCTCAACTCCTGGAAGGACCTGTTTTGTGGCGGTGGTTAGCTGGGTAAAACAACAGGTATCCCTTTGTGTCAGGTGGGTCATTTGCAATTCCGAGAACCTCTAGACTGGGAGATAACCCCTCTCTGTTGTCCTCTTAACCTAAACTGGAACTCCTCTTTGCAGGGTTGCCTCAGCCCTTCATTACAGTTATAAAAGAATAAAGAGAACGGTGAAGAGGAATAATGGACACAGTTGTTGTCAGATATTTGAAAATTATTCTTTGACACAGCCTAGTTTCATGTATTAAGATGGTTTCCTCTTCTGATTTTTATTTATAGTTACCATTTAGTTTTGATTCCCTAGGCAGAATTTTCAACAGTTTTGCTTTAAGAAAATTGTGATTGAGGGGTCTTGCCTGGTGGTCCAGTGGTTAAGACTCTGTGCTTCCACTGGAGGGGGCATGGGTTTGATCCCTGGTCTGGGAACTAAGATCCCGCATGATGCACGGTGCTGCCAAAAAAAAGAATTGTGATTGAGTTTACCTCGGATTTAATGAATTGAATGTCTTCAAGGAAATTTAGCTTGTAAAGTGAATTTCATCTTCCTCTTTAAAAAAATTATATTGAATACTTTATTTAAAAATTCTCGAAAAGACTTGTTGAAAGTTTTGTGGGAGGCAGGGTTTGATAGCTGCCCTTGGCTAGGCTGGATTGCTGCTGTTGGTTTTCTCTCTCCTACCCTGGAACAGAGCATTTCCTAGGTCAGCTTTTCACAACTCTTTACCTGGTTATTCAAAATTATTTCTGTAGCAAACTCATAGCCGCTGAGTGGGCACAGGCATCCAAAAATACTTTCTAGCTTTAGGTTCCAGAATTAAAGCATCATCCCTCTTTCAAAAATATTTTTTAAAGGACCTAAGTTGAGAGGATGGCTGCCATGGCTGTATGTCATGAAGATCCTCGCAGCTTTATAAAAGCTGCAGATATGTAAAGCACATTCTAGAGAATCTTTTGTTTAGTTTTAGAATGTTTCGTAAAGGTGTAGGGAGTATTTGTGATAGATTTGCCTTTTATCATTCAGTTTGGTTCTGGCTGGTAAAAATAAAATTTTACCAAGGACTTGTTCAGGAGATGAGGCCCAGAGTGTGGCAGGGAGCAGAGAAAAGCCACTATTGAGGTCTGTGCTCTGGGCAGTGCAGATAGTTACATTTTCTGTAAGCTTCCTAGTTCTGGTTATCTGTGCTCCTGTAGTTCTCTTCAGTGCAAGTTTCTCGTGAGATAGAAGCCAAATCTGATTTTTTTTTTTCTCATAGCCTAGCGTGGTGGCGTGCACACAGCTTAACAACAACAGAAATGATCAATTCTAATCCTCCTTTGACTTAATTTCTTGTCAACAATAGGAGAAGTTAAGGCTGCAAGGCCAAATCACAGAGGGGAGCAACATGATTAAAACAATTGCTTTTGGTCGCTATGAGCTTGATACGTGGTACCATTCTCCCTATCCTGAGGAATATGCACGACTGGGACGTCTTTACATGTGTGAATTCTGTTTAAAATACATGAAGAGCCAAACAATACTCCGCCGACACATGGTAAGTTGTTTGGGGGTCCATGACCGTGGTGGTGATGATAAGCTGTGGGATCTCTAGATTTAGACATCTATCTAAGCACCTCTAAGTGGTCCACAGAAATGGGACAAAGGCACAGGAAATTGAAAGCCACATTTCAGAGTCGGGATATACAGCCTGTGGCAAGCCTGGGTGGCCCTTAACCACATCCTGTCATACTCATCTCCCTGTCTTTTTTCTTGCTGCCTGCTCTTGTCTGTTTCTCCCTTGGGATGTGAATTACCTCTGCCCACAGTTTTTCTATGTCTCAACTAGATGAAAATAAATGGACTTCATCAGATAGACCTTCATTAGACAGAAATGGGACGTGACTCACCTTTTGTATCCCTAGCAGCTAGCATGGGCAGTTAATGCCCCATAAATGTGTGTTAAATGAACACTTGCTTAAGAAAGACAAATTACGAAATTAACAGAATGGGTCCTTAGGTCAGCCCCTCCCTTGAGTTGCTTAGTGTTTTCTGGTTTCTGAACGGTCTTATTCCTGTGAAAATAGGAATAAACACTTGAATCTGATTTTATTGTTGACAAATGTGCTCACTAGGTATTTTGCAGTTTTAAGCCATTTTTCTTTCCTTAGTTATGGAATGAAAAGGCTTGTCTTAAAGGGAGTTTCTGCCGTGGAGCAGGGATGGGGAAGGGTCAGGGGTGGAGATTAGTCTGTCAGGTGGGGAAACCTATCTTTTTTTTTATTTCCATAGTCACAACATAATTGTGGCTCTAAGGCCTTTTAGGGTGTCTCTTTTCCCTTCCCCTTCCGTCTTTATTTCCCAGGATTTCCACATGCTGAGAATCTATAACCCAGACTTCCTATGATTTCTGTCATAAGACTCTTCTCCCCAGTTTGGTGATAACTGCTTTTTGGTGTTCCCAACTCTGGAGTACGTAGTGGCCCAGAACTGCCACTGCTAATTAAGCCCTCTAGACTCCAGCCCAGAAGGC
>NW_020171981.1:5185416-5209302 GCF_003031525.2 Neophocaena asiaeorientalis asiaeorientalis
AGACCATGGAGATAACCTCATTTAGGGTTTGCTATGTGAAAGACTGGTATTTTTACTGATATGAACTGCTTACTATTTATGCCCTTTTTCTTTTTGTTTCTGTTTATTTAGTGGCACTAACCAATGAAGTAGCTAAAAGGCAAGAAATAGTAGTAGGGGGAGAAAACAAAGGGCCTAGATAAATCTGAGGATCAAGTAAACATTCTGAATATTTGAGGTTCTCTACTGTATTATATGAGTTACAAAAATTGAATTTCATGAAATAAAAACCTATTTTAATTCACACCTCTGAAGATTCCTATTGCTTTAGGCATAATCACAGAAATGGGCTTTCTTTGGCCATTTGGCCAACAGTTTGGCTTCTGTTTCTGAACAGATAATTGTTGTTCATTTGCTTATTGTTGGGAAAAGCCAACATGAATAGAGAGGTGGAGATAGGAACAAACTACAGGTGGAGCTTTCTTGAAACAAGACCAGTTACTGCATATGTGGCCTTACATGTGACAAATTGGGGCATGATTCTTGAGTTGACCGAAAGAGTCACGATAAAATGTAATAAAAAAATATTCCATATAAATATGCCTTTTAAATGATATTTTTAAAAGTATTTTACATAAAACCTTTTAAAAATTCACCCATTTACAGCAGTGGCCTCCCGGCTGCATTAAATCTATTAGCAATTGAAGGTGAGGAAAGTAGTACTTTGTGCCCCCTTGTGGCCAAGTCAGTGTCCGTTGTCCTGTCTTCCTCCCTCCTCCGCTCCCCCTGCTTTCTGCTGCTCAACCAGGCTTCCTTGCCTTTTTTTTAAGCCACAGAAGGACATGCTCCTATTTCATTACAGTATAACAAATGGAACACTTGGAGAGGGGGGCATGGTTTTTATCACTGGGTCTGTTTTCTAATCTGAAAAAAAGAAGACCATAATGGTTTAGGTGGTAATGAGAAGTTTCTGGTAAAGGTGAGAGTACCTTTACCTAGCAACTCTCAGCTGCTGGAAATAAGCTGCTTAAGACTTTCCTGTTGGCACAAGGCATTTTATAAGAAGCTAGGGGTATTTTTTAAAATTTATCTTGCTTTTACGTGGTAGATGATTTTAATCTCCTGGGTTGGAACAGTGCCAGAATATAATCCAGAAAACCTGTTCCAAACTGCTATAAAAATACCATAAATATATTGCAGTGACTTTAGAAACCTTTATTCGTTTCACTAAAAAGAAAATCTGTTTTGCTGTATGTTCTCAGGTTTGTCCACCTGTCCATCTCAGCTAACTAAATTTGACCTGTGATTCCTTTTCCCTTTTGAGCAGCATTCTTACTGGGAAGGTTTCTTTCTCTGATGTGAATTCCATTCTCTTGCAGGCTAAGTGTGTGTGGAAACACCCACCCGGAGATGAGATATATCGCAAAGGTTCAATCTCTGTGTTTGAAGTGGATGGCAAGAAAAACAAGGTAAAAAGTGCGGACATCAGAAAAAAGGGTGAAAGTGTTGTACATTCACAGGTTTCAGAAATTTGTTTTATGTGCTGACATCAGAAAAAGGGGTGAAAGTGTTGTACATTCACAGGTTTCAGAAATTTGTTTTATCTCCATCTCACCTTGTAAAGAAGATAGAACTCTTCTATTGGCCAAAATACACAATTTCTGCTTCATTAACAATAATGGTATGATCTTTAAATTTTAGGCCTTTATCTGATAAGTATAAGAATCACTGGCCCACACATAAACGTTGTTTCTCTACTTCCAGATCTACTGCCAAAACCTGTGCCTGTTGGCCAAGCTTTTTCTGGACCACAAGACATTATATTATGATGTGGAACCCTTCCTGTTCTATGTTATGACAGAAGCAGACAACACTGGTTGTCACCTGATTGGATATTTTTCCAAGGTCAGCAGGATCTGGAGATTAAGAAGCTGATGACCAGAGCAGGGTGATTGATGTTGGCATATGGTGACTCAGATCACTGATGGAAAGAGGCAGTTCCCTGGGCAATGATGACAGCCCTTCTCTTAAAGGGTGGCGGGGGGTGGGGTAGAAATCCACATATCAAAGATTATTTAATGAAAATGTACAATTCTTTATTAAAAGCTTCTGATTCATTCATTTCTGGACTTGTGGATTGAAGCTGCCCATTAATTAATGGCCAGGGCCCTGCCTACTAACCCACAAGCCCACATCTTGTAGTCAAGTCAACCAGCTGTCCTGGCTTTGCTCTTTTCTGTGTTATTAGCTTCAAACCAGGAATATGTTCCTTTTGCCTGGTTTTCTAGCTGGGCTCCTTCAGTTGATAACGCCACTGTGCCTTTAAAGACTCAAGGCCAGATTTTGCTTATGACTTTTTAATGTAACAACTTTATTGAAATGTAATTCCCCTACCGTACAGTTCACTCCTTTAAAGTGTATGGTGCAGTGGTTTCTGGTATGGTCACGGAGCTGTGCAACTGCCTGGCAGTCACCACAATCAGTTTTTGTTACCCCAGTACGAAACCCCATACCCATAAGTAGTCACTCCTCATTTCCGCTCATTCCCTCCCAGCCCCACTGTCTCTATAAGTTTGCCTGTTCTGGACATTTCACATAAATGGAATCATGCAGTATGTGATTTAATTGTGTTTTGACCCCCTTCCAGAATGGGGACTTACTGTTTGGATTCCCTCCCTTCTCCAGTAGGCAACACTCTTTTGAAATACTGCTTTTAAAGAGGGCTGCTCTAGACTGACTCAGCGTTCTAAACCTCCTTGCCTTGCTCTGTGCCTGTAAGGAACCCAGAGTCAGCCCCCTTAAGATGAGACTGGAAATCTTAGAGCTAGGGAAACCCTGGGATCATCATAAAGGGTGTGGATGTACCAGCTGTGAGCCTGACAGCCACCCCTCAGATCTAGCTAGCATATATTTTGCAGGCAACCTTGTTTTGTATCTGTGGGACTGCTGATACCTTTGGTTCCAAATTCTCATGACCCACTCATCTGTTTGCTCTTGATTTTAGGAAAAGAATTCATTCCTCAACTACAATGTATCCTGTATCCTTACCATGCCTCAGTACATGAGACAGGGCTATGGCAAGATGCTCATTGATTTCAGTAAGTGAGACAGGAAAGTCGTAAGTTCCACAAGCAGGGACCATGTGAATATTGTTGTTTGTCTTTTTGTCCTGTGATCTGTCTGTACAGTTCCTGGCATGTAGTGGAATTACACTGGCATTAAGTGAATGAGTAAGTGGAAGAAATCTGAACATTGTCAGTTGGCCTGATACACATTGAACACTCAAACGAATACAGGACCCTGAGTTGGTACCTAACGGTGGGAGATATAGAGGATAGTAAAGTAAGCTCTTTAGGATTACCCCAGTTTGAGACTTACCGACGGCACATACCTGCATAAGGCTTCAAATTTGTTCTTGGGTGTTAGGATTTTTTTTTTTTTTTTTTTTTTTTTTGGGTGTTAGGAATTTTAGTTTTGTAAGCTTTTGTCTAGAGGCAGTCGTCTTATTAATCATGGATTCTGTATTTGGGGATTTGCCTACTCATTAAAATTTATTCATAAGCCCAAAATCAACCAACATGCCCATGGCAGCAAAAAAAAAAAAAAGTCACCATGCATTCCCAGATGAAGTTAAACAAGGTGCCTTGTTTCGGCTCTCTGTGTTTAAGCCAGTGTCCTTTTCATGGTCTATTAGTGCCATGTCATTCATATTTTTGTGCCTTTTTAAAAAATCTTTATTTATGTGGCTGCGCCAGGTCTTAGTTGTGCAGGATCTTCATTGCCTCGTGCGAGATCTTCGTTGTGGCGTGCGGACCTTTAGTTGCGGCATGCATGCGGAATCTAGTTCCCTGACCAGGAATCAAACCTGGGCCCCCTGCATTGGGAATGTGGAGTCTTAACCGCTGGACCACCAGGGAAGTCCCCATATTTTTGTGCTTTTTGTTATTGATTTTCTTTTCTTTTTTTTTTTTGGCTGCGCCACACAGCTTATGGGATGTTAGTTCCCCGACAAGGGATTGAACCTGGGCCCTTGGCAGTGAAAGTGTGGGGTCCCAACTACTGGACTGCCAGGGAATTCACTGTTGCTGATTTTAAATGGTCCCTAAGTGTAGTGCTGAAGTACTGTCTGGGAAGGCTGTGATGTGCCTTACAGAGAAAGTGTGTTTTATAGATAGGTTTTATTCACGCATACATTATTGTGCTGTTGGCTGTTAGTTCACTGTTAATGAATCAGTGATATGTATTAAATAGGTGTTTTTAAACAGAAGCACATAAAACGAGGTTATGTATTGATTGGTTGACAAAAATGTGACCAGCAGCCTACAGGAACCTAACCCTGTATCTCCCCTAAGAGCAGTGGTTTAATATTCGCTAATTCAGTGTTCACTGTGACTTTGTAGAATATAACTACTGTAAATAATGAGATTCAACCGTGTTTTATTCGATATTCACTGTAACATGACATATTTTAGTCAAATTAGAATTCTTAGAAACAGCTTTGTGATCCTTTTTTTTTTTTTGCGGTACGTGGTCCTCTCACTGTTGTGGCCTCTCCCGTTGCGGAGCACAGGCTCTGGACGCACAGGCTCAGCGGCCATGGCTCACGGGCCCAGCCGCTCCGTGGCATGTGGAATCTTCCCGGACCGGGGCACAAACCCGTGTCCCCTGCATCGGCAGGTGGACTCTCAACCACTGCGCCACCGGGGAAGCCCCCCCCCCTTTTTTTTTTTTAAGCCATCTGATAAGAGATGAATCAGGAAATGGCATAATCCACTAAGGGTTGAGGGGATTGTATATCTTTGAATAGGTAACACCTGTTTTATAATTGATATTGCAAAGCAGACTCTGCTCCTTAAATCTTTTTCCTTGTTGGTACATTGTTCTTACTAGGATGAGATACAGTGTCTGTATTGTTCCCTGGCAGGTTATTTGCTTTCCAAAGTGGAAGAAAAAGTTGGCTCCCCAGAGCGTCCACTCTCAGATCTGGGGCTCATAAGCTACCGCAGTTACTGGAAAGAAGTGCTTCTTCGTTACCTGCATAATTTCCAAGGCAAAGAGATTTCTATCAAAGGTTGGTTTTTGACTCTTAGAAAATGGTTGTTACTCAAGATGTTAGTTCCACTGAATATTCTGACTTTTCTATTTGGCCCTGTTCATGCTTTGTAACCTGCAAAGAAAATAACCCCATTCTGTATTTCATCTGAATATGAGAGCAGAAGGCCCACTAATGTGGACCACTCACTAAAGGTACCTAAGGATTCCAGAGTGTTTGGCCCTTGGGACTGATTATATGGTTTGGTTTCTTGGGACTGGTTATATGATTTGGTTTCTTACAGAGAAAATGTGGTGGGGTTTTTTGTTTTTTTAATTTTTTTTTTTGAGTTTTGAACTTTATTTATTTACTTATTTTTGGCTGTGTTGGGTCTTCGTTGCTGCACACAGGCTCCCTCTAGTTGAGGTGAGCGGGGGCTTACTCTTCATTGTGGTGCGTGGCCTCTAATTGCAGTGGCTTCTCCCGTTGCGGAGCACAGCACGGGCTTCAGTAGTTGTGGTTCGCGGGCCCCAGAGTGTAGGCTCAGTAGTTGTGGCACATGGGCTTAGTTGCTCTGCCGCATGTGGGATCTTCCCGGACCAGGACTCGAACCCGTGTCCCCTGCCTTGGCAGGATGATTCCTAACCACTGCCCCACCAGGGAAGTCTGAAGATGTGTTTTATAGATAGGTTTTATTCAGACATTCGTTATTGCGTCTCAAATCTCAGGTTGCTGACACTTTAATTCTCCACAAAAGTCAAGAAAGAAGAAAAACTTCAAGTCTTTTGGCACACACAGGAACTTCTAACATCCCTGAGTATTTGTGAGGATGGGAGAATTTAGTTTGGTCTGTCTTTGACCTTGATTTCTATAGGGGCCAAGTGGTTTCCTGCTGTAATATCCATCTTCTGTAGTTATTTTAACTGGTCAAATGAATGCTTCGTAAATTTCTTCTGAACAGCTTGGGTCAAGTAGTGAAGATTCCAAACATTTGGAGTCTGCATCTAGATTTCCTCCAAGGCAAAGGGGGCCTTGGTGGGGCAGGGCGGGGGTGGTGTCTACATTTTGGCCAAGTTCTCAGTAGCTCTTCTGTTTCAGAAATTAGCCAGGAGACAGCTGTGAATCCTGTGGACATTGTCAGCACTCTGCAAGCCCTTCAGATGCTCAAATATTGGAAAGGAAAACACCTAGTTTTGAAGAGACAGGTAAAGTTACTCTCAGCCTCTTGCTCATTGCTTAATGTCCCTTGAGGCCTAGCAGAGCAAAGTGGGGCCCTCACACCTTACAGGTAACCTTGCCTTAAAGGAGTCTGACTTTATGCATCCTTTACTTGGTCTCACCGTTAGGCTTATCTTAAGCTCCTGTCTCAGATTTGATGGCAGACGTGTAAGCAGCTCCAGTTAAGCAGCTTTACGTCGCACAGTCGTACTTCTATCCTTTGATGATTTTCTTAGATCGGATGAAGAGTGCCCATCTGTGGAGGAGAATCTTCATAAACTCCAGGGCCTGTGGAAGTGGTTTTAAATTCCTTTAACAAATGCCATCTCAACTCATGCCAATTTAAAAATTTTTTAAGTTGACTTATAACGTTTACTGATGGAATATGAATAATGATTTTCAGGTCTTACCGAAGGCATAGTAAGAAGAAATGGATTAGGTAGGAGAGCACTAGGTAAATCAAAAGATAATTTTTTTTTATATACCTGTCTCACACCTTAGTACATTATTAAATCTTTGGCCATTTCTTCTTTGCTAATAATCATTTTGGAATCCACTTACAAACATGTTTTAGTTGAACGTATATAATAATTTTTCCCATTGTTCTCTCTCAGGACCTGATTGATGAGTGGATAGCCAAAGAGGCCAAAAGATCCAACTCCAATAAAACCATGGATCCAAGCTGTTTAAAATGGACCCCTCCCAAGGGCACTTAAAGTGACCGGTTACTCCGAGCCAGCGAACCCCAGCAGTAGGAATCCGTACCCTAGGGATCTGTCTGTCATTTCTGTTGCTCTTGTGATTGGCAAGTACGGTATCCTTTGGGAAGGCCATCCCCCTCAGGACTGTCCTGGCTCCGACCTTCGTGTACACTGCAGACGCTGGTTCTGAGGAACTGTTGTTTCGGCCTCAGTGAGGTTGCCTGGATGGGATCTGTATTAGACTTGAGTGCAGATCCCTCGTGGCACCGACCCAAGGTGTTCTGTTTTGGTACTGTACCTGTCCAGTCACTGGTTCTCTCCTCTGGCCCCATGAGGTTGTGTCGTGTCTTCTAAACTTTGTAATAGTGCTTCTTCTTGCCGCCCAGTCACCAGACCACCAACTACGGTTACTGCCACCAGGACATTCCCAGTTACTCCTTACCTGTGTTCTTGGAGGGGCAGGGAAGAGGTAACACTTCTGAGTGTGTGTGTGTGCTGGGAGGGGTCCCTTCCCTTTGGATTTCATCTCACTTTAAGTTTTTTCCTCCATTTTTACTGAAAGACCTGTTTTTGATCAGTATCAGGCTGACAAGAGCCAAATACTTTTTTTTTTTTTTTTTTTGCCGTACGCGGGCCTCTCACTGTTGTGACCTGCCTCGGCGGGCGGACTCTCAACCACTGCGCCACCAGGGAAGCCCCGAGCCAAATACTTTTGAAGACTCGCAGGGATTAGTCTTGGTTACAGCACATTATCTGAGTGAGATGGAGAAAAGAATGGAGAAGTGGTGATTCTGTATTTGGATTTGAGTTCACCTGTGGGCAGTGGGCAACGTCTTGGTGGAAGGGAATGGAATACTACTTTTTGCCTCACCAGAAAGTGCCCAGTGGTAAATGTTTTCTTCTCTTTACTCCCTGCCCGTCTTTATGTTTGCAGGTGCCAAAATACTTTCCAGTTCTCCCTTTCATGCTGCATGTTAACTGGTTAATTATACTGCAGAAACCTTTTCACCAGTACCAGTCTGATATAGCATACCTGTACTTCCACATAAGTTACACTGCTTTTGTCTGAACATCCTTGGAGAAGTGATTGAAAATGACTTCCGTGTCTCAGCCCATGACTCAGCAAGGCAGAATGGCCACCCCTGCCAAGGTCTGCTTCCCTTTTCAACAGTGCCTCACCCTCCCTCTAAGACTGAAGTGCTTATGCCCTTCCAAGAACTCCTCCTCCATTTCCTTTTTGGGATTTACCACCATCCCCCCATTCTCTGGTCTCCTATTTTTGGTGTTGTTTAAGTGAAGGAAGAGATGCTCCCTCTAATTTCTCTCTAGCCCATTATAACCTGCTATCTTGGGGCAGCTTTTGATGTATGACATGTCACCCTTTCCAACTTGGTCTCTACAACACCGCTGTCTTCATGTGGAGCCCTCACCACAATCCCAACTCTGGTCGTTTGTGCCTTTCTCTTGTCGTCTTTGTACGCAGCTTATACTCACTGTGGGTTGGGGGGGAGCTAATTTTAAGCATGTTCAGTGGCAGCTCCCTGCCAGTGTCAGTGTCACTGTTAAAATTCATCCAAAAGCAACTTCACTGGGGCTTTTCTTAAGGGGTAAAGGCCTTTTACAGAAGCTAACCCTTCCCCACACGTGGTAGAATGTGCTGTTCTATATCTACTCCTCAATAAAGCATGTTCTCTGCTCAAGTCTGTTTCACCTAGGAGATCTCATTTGAGTAGAAAATGGTGCCACTGACCTGCTGCTAACAGGTAATGCGCTTGGGATTTATTTTCCTAGCAGTAAACTGACTGCTGAGGGACATGGTTTGTGGCTGGGGAAGGTTGTTTCTTCCTCTGTGATGCAGGGTATCTATGGAGGGAGTGCTTACTCTGAGCTTGTTTAGCTGATGGGATAAACTCTCCCTGCCACACTCTGGTTCCAGATAATAGGCATGCATAGCAATAAGTAATCTGTATTATCCATTCTTCCATTAAGTTCAAGGACAGAAAACCCAGCAGGAAGTTACGATATGTGGGGTACAATCGATAGCTGTGGGAGGTGGGAAAAGGTGGGTCCCTTCTTGTCTCCAGGCTTATTTGCCAGTAGTGAGCAGTGCCACCTCTAATCATTGTCTGTCTCAGGTTGAGATGATTTCTGAAAGTAGCTGCATTTTCCTGTAGCATTTACCTAGAGCAGGAAAAGGGTGGCCGGGCACTTTGCTATATGGTGGAGAGGAGGAGGGTGGAAATTGTATTTGCTGGGGTGATTTTGCCCACTGTGGCCAGCATGGTGAGAACCTCTCCTGGCAGACAAACTAAGGGTCCTCCTTGGTAAGGTTAGAGTCCAGTGTGTCACTTGACTGGGGGTGGGAGATGGGATGGAGAGAAGCTCAAGCTTATAAAAAGACCCTTCTTACACATCTTAGAAAGATGTGTGCCCAGATCTCCCTGTTATAGGTATTCACATCAAAGGGAAATTCTCTCTCACACATTTTGAAAAAATTTAGGTAGTTAATATGGACCACGAGAGTGGATGCTGAGAGGTCAAGGCACTTGAAGTTTTGTGCACAGTGCGGTCCCAAGCCTGCACCGATTGCCGCCCCCTTTTCCTCACCTAGAAATCAAAGGAAGATTTCTCTGGTTTAAATCCTTACAGGTATGGGAACAGACAGTTCAGGTCCTTGGCTGCTTTGAGTCAGCCTGTCCCCGCTGACTCCTTTTTACCTGCACAAAAGAAGCTCAGCTGCTTAGGCCCCTTCATTAGAAGAGCAAAAGTCTGGAGTCATTCCTGGATCTAGCTCCTGAAACTCTCTAGGTGGAAGCACCTACTCTATTTCTGGAGGGAGGAAGAGCCCTAGCGCGAGCTGGTTGCTTCCTGTCTGCTCAGCACTCTGCTGGGTACCTTCACACTGCCTTGTTTGACCCTCACGTTAGCTCAGCGCAATGGAAATTCACACCGCTTTTGCAGAAGGAAACCTAGAGCACAGGGTGACGCAGGAAGCGTCAAAGACAAATATTTTGGTCTGTCCAGCTTGAACCTATATCATTTGCTTTCTTGGCTTTTTTGATTCCTTAATGATTTATCATCTCCCTTCTAGTTAGATTTCCTTGCTTCAACTGTAGACCCCCATGCTTCTAGTGGCTTCCGCTGCCAGAAGGATGACAACACTGGTGAAAACTTTAAGATGAAAGAATTGATTTTAGTTGCTCCTATAGGCAGCATTTGGAGGCCAGAGACCTAAGCCAGGAAACAAAGATGTGCTTCATTCTGGCTCTGCTTCCGATTTAGGAATAAACTGTTTAGCAAGCACTGTCTGTCCCTTTACTTACATGGTTTCCTTCAGTCCTTACAACGCCACCGCTGTAAGGTGAGTATTGTAGCCCTTTTCCACATGAGAAAATTTGAGGCTCAGAGGTCTTGCTGCTGGGTTATAGAAACAGAATGAGAGCCTCGCTCCTCTGATTCCAAATCTCGTGCTTCTGACAGCACTACTGTGAGTCATCCGATGCCTCTGTGCCCGCTTTCCCATTTCTCACAGGGGGAACAGTGAGTCATAGTAAGTAACTTTTAGGAATATGGTGTGCCCTCTATAGGGAAGATGATGCTTTTGACATGTCCTCAGCTTTGGTTTGTCCCTGTGGTTCTGGGCAGGTTGCCTCGCTGGGGTTAGGAATGGCCTCTAATGGAGTTCATGGGAAGCCAGTATAGAAAAGTACCACAGCTTGCTTATAGCACACATTCCTTCTGGAATATGAAACCAGTGAAAAGCAGCTTTTTGAATGTCTATTAGTAACTAGTCGTGAACGTGGCTGCCTTTTCCTCTGAAGAGCAATTGATACGCCAAACATTGAAGAAGTGTAGTTTGTATGAAAAGTGCTAGGATCGAGCAGTGTGGCTCTCAGTGATCCTCACCCTTTTTACTTTCCTTCTGACCTTTTGAGAATCTAATCAAAGCATCGAGTCTTTTTTAAAAAATGTACATAAATGCAAATATGCACACATTTGTCTACAGTTCAGGAAATTGAGCCTTTGAAGTCCATTTCTGAACTGGGGTTAGTAAATAAGAAACCCTGGTTTGAGAAAGCTCCGGTGAAAAGGCAGGAACCCCACCTACCTGCCTTCACTCCCAGCCCATGACTAGTTTGTGTAAGATGACAGGTCCCGTCAAGTGAGGTACAGTGATGACAGGGAGGAGGCCTGGCTCACTGGCTCAACGTTCGGATCCTCACAGGTGTGCGTATATACACAGTGCTATACAGGGTTTTGCATGTTCAGAGAATAAGGTGAAAACTCTTGCTAAATATATATGATGTATGCTAGGAATTCTAGAAACTACTTTTTGCTATTCGTTGATATCATGGAATTGTAGAATTGGACCTCCTCTGGGTTTGCTCCAGCACTTTCTGCTATAAATTTGTATGACTGTCTCTTCCAGACTGTCTCCTGCTGATGGGGGCAGTTTAATTGCCCACATCCTTTGTGGTATCTTCAACAAAATGCCAATGAATGTCACTAAGAAGAAAAAAAAAAGGCTGCCCAGTGGCGAAAAATGCCCCTTGCTGGAGTATCAGTTTGTCTCTTCCGTCTTGTGCAATACGTGTAGATGCAGGTCACGCTGCTACCATTCTGGGGTTTGGGAGTTTGTTTATTTGTGCCCAAGAGTGGAGAAAATAACCTGTGCTGTTGCACAACTTTGGCTCCATTGCTCCTCCCAGATGTTCTATGTGAGATGTAAACACCTTTATCCTTGATAAGTCATGTCCATTCCAAGAAGTCAGTCTTTCTCAACTGGGTATTTGTTTCTGGAAACCACTCACCTTATGTTTAATCAGTTCCAAAGTTTTTAGGAACCTATACCCTTATCTCACAAAAAAGGTGTGGTAGATCCCCTCCAGAGATGGCCACCAACAATTTCTCCCGTCTCTGGATGTGTGTGCCGCTCCTTCCAGTAAGAGCTAATTTTCCTTTGGAGTGTGAGCTGGACTTTTTTTGGGGGGGGTGCTGGACCCTGGGAGGCCTGCAGTCAGGAGGCGGCTTGCACCGCCCCCTACTCCCACATTTCTCCCTGGGCACGGGTAAGGGGTGAGAATGAGGAAGAGAGACGCCTCACGATGAACAGCCAGTCTTGAGATGGAGACTTTCACTACAGGTCAAACAGAAGAATCTTAACTGGTTGTGCAGGCACCGTCTGGCCTCTCAGGGCCTCTGCTGTCACTAAAACCTTCCCTGGCACCCAGATGAAGGGCCTGGCCTCTCCACCAATGCCTTCTTCCCCTCCTTTTAAACAGCCTAACGACCCCACCCCCAAAGAATCAGGCGCCCCCCCAAGCCCCTAACCCATTTTCTTTTTGGAAAGAGGGACACAGAAGCTGAATGTTACGTAGCCCAGTGAATTAATGAATCGCCCTTTACCGCCGAACCCACACAACTCCCAGCTCAGTCCTTTGTTCACCTAGGTTTGGCCCCTAGGATTTCATTCTAGCTCTTTCTAAGCATCCTAGGGTCCTTTGTGTCCCGCCTGCCTATGAGCCACTGGGGCAGGACAATGGTCTCCCCGTCAGAAGGGGGGGTGGTGGCCGCTCCCTGAGGTGGGACCTGTTTCCTTCCTCTAGAGCTCTTCCCAGTGCTGGGAGCATGACTAGATGCCTGTGTCCCCAAAGCAGAGCAGTCAGTTGACGGGCCGCCTCATACACAAGAACTGATGAAGGACCTGGGACCCACTTCTGCCCCTTGAGGTTATGATGGTGGGTAGGGAGGGGGTGCCAGCTTTCAGGCAGGGGCTTGTCACCTTTACCTGTGTCCCAAGTCTGTTTTCCCACCTCGGGTGGGGAGCACAACTGTTCAGTATTTCCCTTAACAACCCTGCAAAAAGGTCTCCCAAATGCTGACATGCCAGGCCCCTGGGCAGGGTGCAGAGCCCAGGCCATCCCTGCCCTCTGCCCTGCACCAGAGAAGAAGCCATCCACTGTTCATTGGTTTATTGAGCTCCTGCTGTGTTCTGGGCACAGGAGATAGGGGAGTGGGGGAGACTCATCCTGCTGTGCAGTGAGGTCCAAGTGAGGGGGGGTGCGGGCAGGGTCACTAGTTCACAGTGGTGACAGCAGTGCACTTACGCACGACTGCTGCTTGAGACCGAGAGTCCTGGGAGGAGCCCCAGTGATTTCAGTGAGGGCCTGGTGGTAGGGACATGCTGGCGATGAGCCCAGGAGACACGGAGGCTGGCTGGTTGGCTGTCACGTCCAGGTAGGGAGAAAGGGGTTTTTCGTCCTCTGGGAAGCACGTGGCGGGGGCTCTCTCTCTGACCAGTGGTCCTCATCCTCTCGGCCTGGGAAGAGTGCTGCACGTGGCCGGCGGTTAGGGGAGACTGGTCTGCCTCCTCCACCCTCGGAGCCCTTCCCTAGTCATCCACCCAAGGCCCTCCACGTCCCTAACTCGCGTTTCTCCAGCTGCAGATATCTAAGGCAAATTACAGGTTCATCTGGCACAGCTTCCATTTTTCAACCATAAACGCCTCCAGAGCATGGAGGAGCCAACCCTCACTAATCCTCTAAAGAAAGGGAGTGGTAATCCACCACTCAAAATTCCAAAGGCCCTCCTGGGGCCACGGGAAGTGCCCTGGCCTAGGGAGCAGGACACACAGTGTTTAGTCCTGGCTCTGTTATCAGTTCAGTGTGTGACTTTGGGCAAATTATTTCCATCCCTGAAAAATGATTTCTAAGGCTCCTGCCGACACTCTGCATGGAGGGACATTCATTTCCACATTGGCATTGGGTTGACTTCCATGGCCCTTCAAGTGGAATGGCTCAGACACTTAGGAAAAACTCTTGGGGGAATATAGAGGACTTTCCCATCTTTATTCCCAAGAGCCTATGTTGGAAGGAGCAGGTATCAGGGAAGCTAGAGAGCAGTCCACAGGTCTGCGGCTCTGGGGGGAGAGGTCAGGATTAGGAAAGCAGACTTGAGCTTGGCGTCTTTGATCAGCTGCGACACCCCCTGCCCTTCCTCTTGAGCTGACTGGCTTGAGCTATGGATCCTTCCCCAGCTCGATTCACTTATCTACTTTGATGCGTGTTCATTTATTGAACGTCCCCTTGAACCCCTTTGGGGTTGTGGCCCCTGCCAGTAGGCGTTAGCTGATAACTACTTAGGGTGTTACCCCTCCCAGGGCCATTTGCCTTTATTTATAATCGTTGAAGATAGGAAATACCTTAAGACTTTCTAACAACGATTAGTAAGGGAATATGGGGGATGTTCCAGGGTCTGAAAAACCACACATTACTCTAGCTTCAGCTGGCCCTGAGAGGGGGGTGCCTGGGTGTGTTGGGGGTAGAGAGGGTGCAGCTTCAGGGCTACGGCTGTTACAGGCCTGGATCATCAAAGGGATCATGATCTCCCTGCACCTCGACTGCTCTCTTCCGTGGGGCCTCTGCCTAATAGCTTGTGGGGAACCTTTCTGTCTGGCCAGCTGCCTGGCCCCCACTGTGGAGACTGGCAGAAATGTGTCTGGTCACTTTCTCATTATGCCCTTGCAATCCAGTAGAAGCTCTCCTCTACCTTCTGTAGATGGTCCTCCCCTGCCCAGGTGGCCCTGGACTACTGGTCCTCGCTGATACCCTGGTGGTGAAGAGAGGAGATAGAGAAGAAAAAGAGAGTGCAGTAGAGGAAGGCTGTCTTGGGAACCAAGAAAGACAGGGCCAGAGCTGCGGCCTCATGAATGGAGTCTCTTCTCAATCAGTCTAGGAGCTGAGGTTCATTCATTCACGGATGCATTCACTGATTCCTTCCTCTTTCTCCTCCATTCTCCCTCCCTTCTCCCCTTCCTTCCACAAACACCTTGTGGGCACCTCTAATAGAAACTGTGGGGACAGAGGAGATGGCAGACCTCTACCTGCCTGTGGGGTAGTTCCTGCTCTGGGGACACCAGCCATGTGACCCAGCAGAACAGTACAAGGCAGTGTGCCAAGGAGGGCACCGTGCCCAGGCTATGGAGACAAGCTCTGGGTAAGGCAGGCAGGCAGGCAGGGAAAGAGAGGAGCTAGGAGTCCTGTCAGTGAGGGCGCCCGGGAGGATGTGGTGAGTCTAGGGCGTTAGGTTTGCTCCTGAGAGCACTGAAGGGTGGTGGGTAAAGGTTGGTTTGTTTTCTTTTGATATTGTTTTTCCCTTTTCACCAAAAGGACAACTTTTCACTTTTAAGGTCCTTCTGGATTGATTAGTTTCTCCAACTCCAGGCTTTAGTAAGACCCAAGGTAATTTTGGACCTTTGGCAGAACTAGGTTCATCCCCGTATTTTCCATATCCCTGCAGCTACTCCCCAGGTATGCACAGACCGCCTCTCTAAGGAAACAACCAGGGAGCCTAGCATGCGGCCAAACCATGCTGCCCCGGTCCTCCACAATGCCAGCCTGGTGCGCCCTGGCCAGAGCAGCTCTCCCACCTCCCTGGACAACTCGGTTCTCCCTAGGGAGCATGCTGGGGGAAGGTCTGGACAACACTTACCTCTTCTCTCTGGCTGGATGGGAGGTATTCCTGGGGGAAAGAGAGAGAAGGAATGAGGGCTGCACCGCTTCCCTGGGGGCCCAGTGAGGTGAAAGGGCTCATGGCTCTTTGGGATCCCGCACCTTCGGTGGGTCTTCAATGGAACTCCAGTCACCCCCTGTTGTCCTGGTGTGGCTGGGCCGCACAAGGTACACTCTGGGTAGGAGGCAGTGTGGGGTAGTAGGAAGTGCGCATACTTTGGAGTCATTGCTCCTGGCACCAGCTGGGCATCCTTGGGAAGGTATTTAGCCTATCTGAGCTTTAGCTTCCCTGCTGGTGGTAAAGGGGATATTGTGAGATTTAATCACATGTGAGCACAGTGTTCAATAATTTTTTTTTTTTTTTTGGCCATGCCACGCAGCATGCGGGATCTTAGTTCCCTGACCAGGGATCGAACCTGTGCCCCCTGCAGTGGAAGCGCGGAGTCCTAACCACTGGACTGCCAGGGAGTTCCTCAGTAAATATTTCTCATATAATCCCTTCCCCTGCTTCCTCATGGGTTGCTGGATTTGGAAGAGAGCTCTGAAACGGCCCAGTCCAAAACTCATTTTGTAGAGGAGGAAACTGAGGCCAAAAGTGTTTGCTCACAAGTTGATTTCCTCTATTTTTTTTTTTTTTTTTTTTTTTTGTGGAGGTACTGGGAAGGTTTTCTCTATTTTTATACGCATTTTTTAAGTTACAAAAGCAGTCTCTGGGGACTTCCCTGGTGGTCCAGTAGTTAAGACTCTTGTGCTTCCACTGCAGCGGGCACGGGCTTGATCCCTGGTCGATCCCATGCCATGTGGCATGCCCCCCGCAACAAAAAAAGAAAAGAATAAAAAAGCAGTCTCTGAATAAATGCCCACTATAAAATGGTAATGTAGAGGATAGTGTAGTAAAAGTCCCTCTTAACTCTCTCCCTCACCTCCACTTCCTATCCTAGGCGTAAACACTGTAGACAGTTTGATATTTATCCTTCTGGAACTCTCCCTATGTTTTCATATATATATCTGTGTAAGTATGTAGTGTTTCTTTTAAACAGGTAAACTCCTATCTTACATATTGTTATATAATTTGCTTTTTCCACTTAACCAGTATCTTGGAGATCTTTATCTTTCCACAGATCTGCCTCATCCATTTTAATGGCCATAAAGGGTATGGATGTGCCCTATATATATATATATATTTTTTTTTTTTAATATAAATTTATTTATTTAGTTTTGGCTGCATTGGGCCTTTGTCGCTGTGCGCAGGCTTTCTGTACTTGCGGCGAGCGGGGGCTACTCTTCGTTGCAGTGTGCGGGCTTCTCATTGCGGTGGCTTTTCGTTGCGGAGCACGGGTTCTAGGCGCACGGGCTTCAGTAGCTGTGGCACACGGGCTCTAGAGCACAGGCTCAGTAGTTGTGGTGCACGGGCTTAGCTGCTCCGTGGCATGTGGGATCTTCCCGGGCCAGGACTCGAACCCGTGTCTCCTGCATTGGCAGGTGGATTCTTAACCACTGTGCCACCAGGGAAGCCCAAAGTGCCAGTTCTTTCATATCCTCACCAATACTACTTTAAAAAATATACAATATTGGCAATAAGAAAAAGAAAACGGCTCTCTGTTCAGACTGTTCTCTCTTTGTCCCCCCAGGACATGAATCACGGGTCAAGCGTGCCCTCAGGGAACATAGGTTCATTTTAATAATTCTATTTGAGCCAAAGAGAATCAACTAGAAAGCTTAGCGCATGCCTTTACTCACATCTAGAGGCTGATCTTGAGCACCACCACCTCTCTCCAGTCATCCATTGTATTGAAGGAAGGGCGCCAGCAGGATGCAATGCATTTGTCCCCACCCTTAGGGTGACTGCACTCCCCGGATGCTGGAGACAGCCCTGGTTTGCACCTGTTGCCTGGCATAATTACCACTCTCTGAAGTATCCTGGTTTGGATGATAATTGACATGGACACTCTATCCCATCCCATCACATGAGCGCCCCCTACTGGACTGGAGTAAGAGCTGCTGTAAGCTAGGGTCTCTGCTTGGTGTAACAGAACCCACCCAGAAGCCCTCCTCGCTGGGCACCCGCCCACTTCTGTCACTCACCTCCCACCTGCTTCCCCATCAGTCCAAAGAACTGGCTCGCTTTGCCCCTCTTCACTTCCCAGAGCTGGAGCTGAATGCTGGGCACAACATCTTCCCGAAGAAGCAGAGAGTTCCTTAGAGTTGGGGCAAGGAGACAGCCTGAGCAATAACAATCTCAATAACACGGGCTCCGTGCTGCCACTGAGCTCCTTTGCACATTTTACACAATACTGTAAATAATAATAATAATTAATAGCTAACATTTTACCATGTTCCTAAGCACTTGCATATATTAATTCACTTAATCCTCACCAAAACCACATGAAGTAAGTACTATTACTGTCACCATTTTACAGATGGCAACACTGAAGCACAGAGCAATTACCAGCAAGGATGTGAGATGAAGCCAGAACTCAAACCCATGTCATCTGGCTTAAAGCTCAAACACTCCGGTCACAATCTCATTTACTCTTCGCAACAACCATATGAAGTAGGGGCTGATTTATCCCTGTTTTACAGGTAGGGAAACTGAGACTTTGGGAGGTTAAGTGACTTGTTCAAGGTCACACAGGAAGTGGTAGAGCCAGTAGAGCCACTCAGGAAGTCTGACTCCAGAGCACAGGTTCTGCTCCATCTTGGGAAATGTCTCCAATATAGACAAGGAGGGGGCAGCTGATGAACTTGGGGTGGGCACCCAGTTGGCGAGATGAGACTGCTTCCCCTCCAACCCCCTCTCTAACTCCTGTTTTCCTCTCTTCCCCCGGCACTACCACCCTTGTCCTGGATTTATCCTGCCCTAGAACCTGGGCATCCCTGTGAGGATAATGGCATGTGGCTTGGGGTGGAGGCCACTCCCCTGGGCAAAGACATTTTCATCCTTGAGCTGATGGGGTGAAAGTTCTGGACTAAGGACTATAGATTTAAGTTCTCATTCCTCCGTTAACCTTTGTGACCTTGGCCGAAGTCCTCTCCTTCTCTGGCCTTAACTGCAGCCTCTGATGAAGGCCCTGCTTAGTTCTGCTGAGAGGGAGAGATGCTTACTAGTGGAGAGAATGACAGTGGGTGACGTTCTTTAGACCGTCTTCACATCTCTATATCCCCAGTACCTGGCACAGTGCCTGGTACACACAGGAGCTCAGCATGTGTGGGATACAGGATGCTGAATGAAAGGTCCTTTCTCTGATAGTCTGGGAATAGGGAAGAGGATGGGGTCTCCTTTTCCAGGAAGGCTGAGACAGGTGAACAGAGCCCTAGAGTAACACAAGCCACCTGCCAGGAGGCTGGCAGCTGGGGTTGGGTCAGGGACTTGCTCTTCCATTCCCAGTTTCCCCAGGGACAGAACTGGAGCTTCGGGGACCAGCAGGGACCTGGCTGGGGTGCAGTGGAGACCCCTTCGCCTCTCACAGTTCGTCCCAACTTTTGGGATCAGGAGTGAATTGTTTTCTAAGCTTTGGACGAATTCAGTCACTTCCAATCTGTCTCCTCCCCAGGACATCAATGGCTGGGGCCGCTGTCTCGGCCTGGAGTCGCCTAGCCTGGCCAGGAACCGGAAAAGTGTCTTTGGACCCATTTCTGAAAATCGTATGGAAAGCACTTTGCCTTGGTAAAAGGCAGTCTTCAGATGCAGGCTGGAGAGAATGGCTTTTTATGAATTAAATAAGACTCACCTTTCTCCCACCCACTGGGTTTCTGGGGGGCCTTTAGGAGGCATCTTTCACTCAGGAAGGACTCTTGCCCTCACTGGAAGCCCTCCTTATCCATTTAGCCCAAATCCCCAGCTCCAGGGCTAACTGCAGGCGGGGAGACCTGAGAGCTAGGGAGGCGGTCGGATCATCCCTGACAGAGGCACCGTTCCTCCCGTCACCTCACTTGGATTAATGGTTCCTGTATCCCAAGCCCTGTGTCTCGGGAAGCAGAGGGATGTTAAATGAGAGTGAGCAGAGAAGAAGCATCAGAACCAGGTGAGGTGTTTGCAGGTGCCCAGCAGTACCAGTTGAAGTTGATGATGATGTTTCCCATGTGGCCATGTAGAGAGGCCACCATCACACAGCTTCCCTGGGCCTGGGCACAGACTCCATGTCAAAGCTGGAAAAAAAAAAAACCTTGGGGATCATCCTCTCCCCACTGCCCCCATTTTACAAGTGAGGAAACTGATGTGACCTTCCCCAGTTCGCACAGAGTCAGTGGAGAAGGTGAGACTTGAACCTGGGTCTCTCCAGCCTGCTGTCTTCTCAATGGCACACACTTCCACATTCAGACAAACCAGGAAGGAAACCTGCCATGAAGGAAACCCACCAGGAATGGCTGTTATTCGATGGCTCGTCCTGTGGCCCCAGTATGTTCACCATCCCAGGACTTGGAGGAGCCAGGCCCCACCCAGTCCCATCTGCCCTCCTGGAGGCCTTCCCTGAGCACCGGGCCAGTTTGTCTCTGATCCACTGGCCTTGCTCCCCTGTCTGATTGGAACTCCCCAAGGTCAGGATCTTTGTCTCCCTGACCAGACAGGGTGGGGCGCAGATGCTGTGTCTCTAACTTTGAGATTTATTCCCAGTGACAGAACTCAGGTCAGTTTAGTAGGAGAGACTGGCAGTCAAACCAGTACTTGTCAGGAAATAAGAGTTTCTGCGTGTGAGACAAAACAGTGATCCCGCCCCAAGTTGACCCCCTTGAAAGGAAATGCTGGACAATGTCCTCTGAGGCACAAATACACAGAATCAGACCTTGGGCAAGGTGTACAGTTGTGACTTTTTTAAAATAATAATTAATTTATTTATTTTTGGCTGCGTTGGGTCTTTGTTGATGGGTGTGGCTTTCTCTAGTTGCGGTGAGCGGGGGCTATACTTCGTTGCGGTGCGTGGGCTTCTCATTGCGGTGGCTTATCTTGTTGTGGAGCACGGGATCTAGGCGCGTGTGCTTCAGTAGTTGTGGCACACAGGCTCAGGAAGTGGCTCACGGGCTCTAGAACGCAGACTCAGTAGTTGTGGCGCATGGGCTTAGTGGCTCCACTAAGCATGTGGGATCTTCCCGGACCAGGGTTCGAACCTGTGTCCCCTGCATTGGCAGGCGGATTCTTAACCACTGCGCCACCAGGGAAGTCCCTGTACAGTTGTGCTTTTGAAGCTGCATAACCTTGGACAAACTGCTTGACCTTTCTGTGCCTCAGTTTCCTTATCTGTGAAATGGGGATAGTAATGGTACCTTCCCCACCGACTGATATGAGGATTACAGGGGTTAATATTTATGAAGCATTTAGGACAGCGCCAGGAACATAGTATATGTTAAATAAGTGTTTGTTAAATGAAGTGTGAGTGCATGCATGCACGCGCGCACACACACACACACACACACACACACACACACACACACACTGTTGCTTCCATATGCATGCAACTCTTTGGAGGTCTGCCAGGCCAGGGGCCATGACCTTGAACCTGCCCAGGGAGGGAAGGCAGACACCCTGCCTTGCAGTGTACAACCTGCTCTCCTGGCAGCCATAAAGGGGATCTTCTGCCCCCTCCACCATGTATCATCCCCTGCTTCTCCCCAAAGGTACCTACCTCCAGGGTCACGGTCCCCCAGGACCCAGCTTCAGCATCAAGTGCTAATTCCTTGTCACCTGCCACAGCGCAAGCAGACAGCCCCGTCAGGAGAGGCAGGATGAGGCAGAGCAGCAAGGTGAGCACTGCTCTGTCCTGGGACCCTCGGGGAGCCCCTCTCAGTCCACAGACCGCCGCTAGCAGGCTCCGTCCTCTCTCTCTGGCTCCTCTCGGCAGGTGGGGGAAACTCCACCTGTTCTGTCCTCCCAGCTACTGGCTTCTTCCTTCAGCTTATCTGACCCCCGGGGCCATTTCCTGTGACTGCCCCCCGCCCCCACCAGCTGGAAAAGCCAATGATACCACGAGCTGCCCAGAGAAGGGACCAGGTCTCCTCCACTGCCGCCCCCCCAGCAGTTGATCTCTTGCAACACCGCCTCACCGTCGGCTGCATTCCCCTCGGGAGGCAGGTGTACAATGGAGCAGTGCGTGGGGCCTGGTGCTTCCGGCTTCCCGACTGGAAGCCCCGAGCAGGCAGCGTCATCTTGGAAATGGGAAGGGGGAACTGCCTGGCTTCTCCCTTACCCTGTAAGAGAGGCCTCTCCCCAGAACTTAGTATTCTACCACTAGTCTCCCCTTCCAGCCACTGCACCCCTTCCTCGGCATTCCCCGCCATCAGTAGTCCTCATGTGAACATGGTTGCACATGTCCTGCCCTAAGAGGTAAGACAATACGTAAAGAAATAAGGCTCCTCACAGGCAGGAATTGGGATTTGCCAGAAAAATGACCTCCTGCTCAAGTGTCGTCAGCTCTAAGATATCTTCCCACTGCTGGGATCTTTTCAAAGCCCTAACCTGACCTATCTCTCCCTGCTTGCAACCTTCCAGTGTCTCCCCACTGCTCCATCCATCTGTCCATCTGTTAGTGTAGAACAAGGGTCCTGTGGTCAGAGAGCCCTGAATTCCATTCCTAGCTCCCCCACTAAATAGCTATGTGACCTTAGGCATGTTACTTAACCTTTCTAAACCTTGGAATCCTCATCAGTAAAATGAGATTATTAATAGCACTTATTTCCAAAGTTGAGGATGAAATGGGAAAATGCATGTGGAGCACTTAGCACAGTACATGATGGTAAATATTTAATACCCATTAACTATCATTCCTATTACTATTATTGACACTTGGGTGAGGCACTGGGCCACAGAAGATGAATAAGACACTGTCCCTGTCCCTGTCCTACAGCATCTCACAGTCTCTAGGAAAGGAGACCTCTGGTTGGCAGATAAGCTGTGTTCAGTTTGCTCTGTGCTGGCACAGAGGTGGGGGCAGGAGAAGGCCGCGCTGTCACCCCCCTTCCTAGTCTGCCCATTTCCTGCCCCCAGACAGCTTCACCACCTGCTCCCAGACAGGACAAGTTTCCCTGCTTCTATGCTTTGGCCTCAGCTGTTGCCTCTGCCTAGACTTCCTTTTCTACCTGGTGAACTCCCACTCATCCTTAAAGGTCTGCTTAATGATCATCCCCAGTAGAGTTTCTCTCTTTTCGGACTCCAGCAAGAATTAGTTGGCTCCTTTCCTAGGCTTTCCCAATATCTCCTACTCATATCTCTTGCAGCTCTGCACAGGCTGTGGTCAGAGGCTGTGCAGGTTGTGTCCTGCACAGAGGAGGCTGCCGACGGGGGGAGTGAAGGTGGAAACCTGCCCTCACTCTGCTCACTGCGCCACACAGCCTGGCAAGAGGCTTCACCCCCTGCAAGAAGGTGCCTGGCTCCATTTCTCCCAGAGGGGCCAGCTGGGCTGAGGACAGCCCTGCTAGGCTGCCGTATTATGTCACGAATGCTCTGAGAGCGGGGCTGTTATATATGTGTGCTTAGCACACAGTGGGTCCTTAAGAAACGTGCAACTACCCTTAAGTCCAGGCCAGTGAAGGCAGAGATGAATAAGGACAAGTGTGGAGGTTTGGGGGAGGACAGCTTCATACACACCACGTCCACCCCCTTCCAGGAATCTCTTTGGTGAATCCCGACCTGATGGTTTCAGAATCCCTGCATTTGCTAAAATGCAGGTTCCCCAGCTCAGCCCTTTTGACACAGCCAACTCTAGTCTGTGGGTCTGAATCTACACAGCCCCTGGCTGAACTTTCCCAAGGGCAGGGCACTTAATAGCTCACAATCCACTTAGTTTTTCCACTGTTGTTAACAAGTTCTTCCTTGTTAACAAGGGATGAAGGGCCCCTTCACTTTACAGATGTAGAAACTGACACTGGGTTTCACAAGCCAGCAGGTTGGGCTTGCTCTAGGTTACACTGAGAATTTGTGGCGGACTAGCATCCCGGGTCCCCAGTCAGCTGCTTCCCACCTTCCCACAAGGGCAAGCAGCATATGGGTGGAGGCAGAGTAAGAGCATGGCCCTCTGGATAGGGGTGATGCCTTCCCATTCTGCAGATCCAAACCAGGTGACCCTAGGAGCCAAGGAACCTCTCTGAGCCTCAGTTTCTCCATCTGAGGAAGTTGGAGCCACCCCTTATCTGGTGGTGGTAAAGGTTTCATAAATGCCCACCCTTAAAGAGCTCAGCAGAGTGCCTGGCACATAGTATGTGCGCAATTAACCCGAACTTATGTGTTGTGATTATTCGACCTCTGGAACCCTGGACCTCAGCGCTGGTCTCCTGGCCCCAGCTGCGCGGGACAAGTGTGGGGGGTGCACAGCGGGGAGGGGGCGGGGCCACGGGGCAGAGGAGAGGGCGGCGGGAAGAAGGGAGAGAAAATCCCAAAGGCCCGGAAGGCCGGGAGGGAGGCCGGGCACGGGCTGGAAACCGCGGCTATTTGCAGCTTTGCCCTTGGGCTGAGGTC
>NW_020171981.1:5209630-5216756 GCF_003031525.2 Neophocaena asiaeorientalis asiaeorientalis
TTCAGAGCCGAGAGGAGAAAGGGTGCAGGAGGGAGGAGAGCGGGGAAAAGGGAAACACAAGCCGAGGGCGGGATGAGGGCGGGAAGCTGACGTTTCCTGAGCGCCGACTGCGTCCAAAGGAGGTGGGATGACTGGCCCCACATTACCGGCCGGCTCGGGGAGGCTGGGTGCCTCGGACGAGGCGTCCAGCTGTGAAGTAGCAGAGTCGGGAGCCTGATCAGTCTTTCCCCACGACTGAGAACGCAAACGCGAGCCGGGGAAGGGCGGGGCGGGCCGGGGCGGGAAGGGGAGCCGGGGGCGCTGGCCTTCTAGGTTTCTCTGCCCCAGGTGACGCCGCAGGGACCCTGCGTCAGTCTTCCCCGCGCCCGTCCATCGCCCCCTTGTGGAGGCTCCTTCTGAAGCCCCATCTACCCCACCCTACCCCGCCTCTGCGCGCCCCTTCCTAGAGCTCGGAGTTGGCTGACCCGGGAGGGGCAAGTGCTGGGTCCAGTCTCACGGCCTGCCCCTTGGATAGAGGACGGGAGGTAAAGGGGAGGCTGGGTGCCCAGAGGAGGTGAGCCTCCTTCGGGTGGGCAGTGCGGTCCTTCCAACGGAGGGGGCAGGGTGGTGGGTAAAAGTAGCTCGGAGTGTGTAACTGGGGCAATAGTCTTTGCACCCTGTGCTAGGACCCTTTCGGTGGCAATGACTTAATTCTACTGCGAATCTTTGAGGTTACATTCATGCATTCATTCATTGATTCTGGATTTGCTGAGACCTTACAACACGGGAGTTGCCCCAGAACACAGGTGAAAGAAACAGACAAGCATTATAACACTTTTAGCAGCGTGGAAAGTGCCATGACGGGGGTATCTGGGGAGAGAAGAAGAATCCTGGACCCCCTTTACCCACATTTACAGTGTGGGTACACTTCAGACACTTGTCCTAGACAGAACACTTTGGGTTGGAAAAGTGGGTCTCTACACACGGATTGCAGATGGAGCAAATGGAGCCATAATCCTCTGTGCCCACAGGTTGTGTAGGTATGGCAGACAATTTGGCCCAAGCCTGCCTTGCTTTCAGCACTTCCAGCCTCTTAATAATATCCCAAGTATCTCTGGGAGGGCCTGAAGATATAGGTAGCCCAGTTTCAGAAATTCTCAGAGTCCTGAGGATGATTCCAAACAGTCCCTGTCCTTGCCCTTTTCATCAGGCCCCTTTCCCCCCACCAAAGGTGCATCTTGGCCCAGGCCTATGGCCCTAGGAGGTTCTCACGCCATCTCCCTTCCTTCTCCATCACCTTTCTTCCCAGGGCCCTGGCCCCCACCTACCTACCTCCTTTTTGCAGTTAGATTCTATAAGGAAAGACAAACGTGCATGGTGGGGGCTTGTTTGTCCATAAGAAGGATTTAAGTCAAGAGTAGAAGCAAAGTGTAGTGTCTAAGGATAAGACTCTGGGTTCGAATTCTGACCCCACCACTTACCAGTGTGTGACCTCAGGCACCTAACCTTTCTGATTTTCACCATGAGATAGGGATAATAATATACTTTCTTAAAAAGGTTGTTGAGACGTTTAAATGAGATAATGCATAAAAGAACTTCATGCGGCCTCAGGCACATTGTAGGTCTTAGTAAATGGTAGCAATTATTATTGCTATTAATAATATAATTAATAACACTCATCCCTATTTTACAGGAAAGCCAGATTAAGAAAAGTCATTTTTGTTATTCCCTGATATTTTGTTATCAGGTGAAGAGTTTCCTAAGGACAGGAACTGGGTCTCTCCCGTCAGACTAGGAGCTCCCTGCAGCCAGGTCTCTCAGACAAGGTTCAGTGAACCCAACCTTAAAGTTAGGGTTCAGCAGCTTCAGGCCTGGGTGCTGAGGGAGGCCTGTGGGGCACCCCCTTGTTAAGGGGATGTGGGTTCTGCCCGGCCCTTGCCTCACGTGTGGCGGTGAAGTCTCGCCTGTGTGCCTGTGTCCCCCAGAGCTTCTGTTCAATAGAAGCCGCCAGAGTCTGACCCCATTAGTGGGAGAGGTGAAGCTCGTGACTCCAGTCAGCCTTTGCTTCCTGGATCTTGGTTAGCGAGTGTGGCAGAAAAGTACACGACGAATTGAAAGCATAGTTATAATGCACCGTCCTTTGTCCACCAAGTGGTGCCTCCAGACCCCACTGTCTGAAGAATAGTTTGTTTCTCAAGTCAGGGAGGACGCCAGAGCCGGCCACTCAGAGATGGATGGAGATGGTACCCACGGGTGGGGTAACTTGGTGGGGGCGGGGCACGAGACTCAGCATTGACTCCTGTCCTGCTCTCCCTGACCGTGGTCTGGAACACCTGGGCTCTCAGAGGATTGCTGAGTTCAGTGAGACTCTGTACAGGCTGCCTGGGGACTGGAGAACAAAGAGATGAGGCCTTGAATGCCAGGCTAGGGAGTGTGGCTTTTATCCGGCAGACACTGGTGAGCCACTGAAGGTTTTAGAACAAAGATGTTATGTGGGATTCTGTTTTTTTCCCTTCGTGGGCTCCCAAATCCTCCTCACCTCAAACACGTGTATGTTAACGCCTAGAAAAAGGGCTGGCAGAATACACATAGGTGGTTGTGATGCTAACTTTTGAGATGGACAAGGAAGTAGAGGGAGGTGTCCATCATCTATTCAGTACCCTATATGATCTGAATATTTTACGATAAGAATATACCTTTACAATCTAAAACAAGATGAGAAATAATATAAATGTCCGTTAACAGGAAAATGGATAAGTCCATTGTGGTAGTGGAATACTACAGAGCAGTGAAAACGAATGAATTAGAGTGAGTCTATCAACGCGGATAAAACTCATAGAATGTTGAGCTAATAAAAGCAAGTTGCGGCAGGATTCCTAGAGTATGAGTCCATCTATGTAGAATTGAAAAACATGAAAAACATATCCATATTATAAATGGATATATACACATGTAGTGAAAATATACATGGGGAGGAGGTTGGGGAGAGAACACAGGTGGCTTCAATTTTCTCTGTAATGATTCCTCTCTTAAACTAGGTAGTGAGGGAATTCCCTGGCAGTCCAGTGGTTAGGACTCTGAGCTCTCACTGCCGAGGGCCGGGTTTAATCCCTGGTCAGGGAACTAAGATCCCACAAGCCACGCGGCCAAACAAACAAAAAACTAGGTAATGAGCGTTCAGGTTTGCTGTAGTATTATGTATACGTTTTTATGTTCCTGATATAATTAACACATTTTGAAAAAGGAAGATTAGAAGAGAAATAGAAAAATATGGGGAGAGGTTTTATAGGAAAGAGGGAAGGGTCAACAGTATGAAATGCAGAGCAAGTCCTGCAGTGAAAGAGTTGGGGGCAGAGCCTGGCCTGGCCTGAGGTAGGCGAGCTCCCACCAGCGTTTTGGGCCCATAGGCTCAGGGTCTGCTTTTGGTTTTCCTGTTAAGAGTCCTGCCAAGAGGGCCCTGAAGCCCAACAGCCAGTGGGCCACCTGGGGACTTCCCACTGTGGTCCCAGCCCTGCCGCCTCCGGGACACGCGAGGAGCCTTTGATGTTGCTGCTGATGATACAGTGAAGCTGTCCTCGTCTCTTACCCAAGAGTAAGTGGAGTCATCACCCTGGGAGAGATTTGTTTGAGGACCCAAAGGGGTGACAGTGGCCAGGCCAGGCAGTGCTGCTGGAGGTGTAGGTTGGCCCCGAGGCAAGGGGATGACCATGCTGACTTTGGCAGGAGCCAGCAAGTCTCTGGTGCCCAGGGGGTGGGGGGGGCGAGGATAGTGTTGAGGCCTGAAGGTTTGGGGAGGCAAAAGCCAAATCCTGGTGCCCAGGCATGGAGAGCGGGCGATGCCCAGGCTTGGCAGACAGCAGACTGAAAGATACCATGCCAAGCTGGGGCTAGGGGCTGTCAGGGTTGGAGATCAGAGGAGCGGATGGGGGAGGGCCGGGGCACTGTCAGGGCTTGAAGCAGGAGGCCGCCAGGGGCAGGGTGGCAGTGGGTGGAGTGTGGAGATCAGTGAAGACAGAGGGTCACCGGGAGGAAGTGGGCAGTGCCAAAGGAGCAATGGGAAAGAGTCAGCGCCAACTTGGGGCTGGGGGGCAGGGGGAGGGAGCCCTCAAACTTATTCTTTTCCCAGGTCTCATTCAGTTTGCAATAAAAACAGAGGCCTTTATTGGTGAGTTATAAACCCTAGAGTTCAGGGTTCAGAGGCCTCAGGGGTCATCTTTTCCAATTCGTTCTTTGTACAGATGGGCACTGTAGCGATGCCCACAGTGGGGCGCTGGCCTTTCTAGGGCTACCCAGTGAGTCGAGAGACGTGAACTGGATGGAACCTGCCTGTGTGTCCAAGTCTGTGCCACACCTGTGTGGTATAGGGTGGGGAGCTGGAAGTTGAGGGGTGCCGAGAGTGAAGGGCTCCAGTCTTGACCAAGGAGACCAGTGGTCCTTGGGGAGATGAGGCCAAACACATCCAAACCCAGGCAGCAGAGAAAGGCCATGTGCGCCCCTGGGGAAATGTTCTGGGTCAATAGTGGAGCGCACCTCCTGTGAGCTGGGACCTTTGGGAGGGATTCCATGGAAATTGTAGTTTTGGTGGAACTCCAAACAATAGGGAGGTATTTAAAACCATTAGGAATTTATTTTCAATGGAACTCAAATATCCCACAGTACTAGAACGGATTTTACAAGACAAAAATACATCATGAAGGTGAGTGCCAAGTACCTGGAGCGGACCTTGGTTACTCTGCTGTCCAGGGAGGTCAGGCTGTGGGTCCCTCCTACGGGCAGGTAATCCCAAGGCCTGCAGGTCTGTTGGGGGACATTGCTGAGGGCTCTGTCATTAGCTGGAGGCCCAGGAACAGGTACTGCAGGCCAAGGCTGAGGTCAGTTGGGAAATGCCCCTGGGCGACATTGATCCCTCTCCTCTCATTTCACAGTGGAGCAGACTGAGGTCCAGGAAGAAGTAACATATTCTCCAGCACGACCATTTCTGCAACATTCCATTTATTTCTGAGATGTGTTTGGGAGTTGCTTGGCCTTCCGGGAGGGCGTTGGCCTGAACCAGGATGCCCCAGAGGGCAGGCACTGTTCCTGGATGGGTGCTCAGAGGATTGGGCCTGGCTGGGCAGAGATGGAAGGGGCCATCTGCCCTGTTGTCCTCTGGTCAGGGGAGGGGCCGGTTGGGGCCTGAACCTCAGTATCCACCCATCCTGTTTGCCTGGGAGTGCCTGATTGCTTTGGAAGGGCAGCCCACCGTCGGGGGTAGGGTGGGGCTTCCAGCAGCTCCTGGGGGCTGCAGGATCGGACCCGTCTAGCCTCCGCAGTCATCTGACCCCCATGACTCAGGCCTGGCCCTGCGCTTGGAGGGCATTGGGCCAGTCTGAGCTCATCACCACTGCCCGGAGCAGAAGTGGTAAACAAGTTTGCCCTCTGCCTCCCAGCCCTGAGAGGAAGCGAGGAAGAGGGTGAGGTGGGGGCCCACAAGCACCCCACCAGGGCCAAGCCATCTGCATAACACAGGTGCGTGTCATGGGTGTCCACGGGGCCTGGAGGATGTGTGCTGGGCTCTTGCAGTGGGCCACATGTACAGAAGCGTGTTTGCTTTCACATGCGTCCTTGGGAGAGCTGTGGCCAACCTTTTCCAGGGACCAAGTTGGCCACGGAGCAAGGGACCTTTCACCCCATCCCTGGTGTCTGGGGGCCAACAGCTGAAGGCTCATGAGGCTGGGCCTTAGAACTGGGGGTCCCTGTGAAGGAACAACTCGTTTGACCTGCTGTTTCTCAGCCTCCTGACTTTCAGGTCTCATGGATCAGACTCGGGTGCTGGGGTTGGAGCTGGGGCCCTGTGGCCCCTGGGAGACTCTGAGAGACTGCAAATCTTCTTGGGCTGCCGGAGCCTGCGGCAACATCTGAGAGGCACAGTCCTTGGCATCGCCCCTCTTGCTGTGGGCCCCTGGCCCCATCTTCTCTCCTTCCATCTCAGTCCCTCCTCCCCTCTCTCTCCCTGATGCCTGTCTCTGTGTCCCTCCTTTCCTTTTACACCCACTTTTCTGCCCTCCCGTCCCTCCTCCCTCTCTTCTCTCAACCCAGTAACTAGCATTGCTACTTGTAGCCACCAGATGGCACCAGTGCACCATGTGTCCCATCCTAGACGAGCGTACCGCTCCCCCCTCCCCCCAGCCCAGGGCGATTAAACACCCTTAACCCTTCACAACATCCACACCCTGCCCAGCGCCTTCCTGGGACTTTAAACATGGAGGAAAACAGATGCAGCAAAATATGGGCAGGGCCAGGGTGGGGGTCCGGAGCTGGAGAGGCTCTAATGCCCCTCAGGGTAACGTCTACCTCGCGAAGGCTGTTCGCACACATCACAGCATTCCTACCTCAAACCCGTGAGGTCCTGCGTAGCGTGCGCTGTGCACATGAGGCGAGTGAAACCCAAAGGAATGAAGTCAGTCGCCCCGGGTGGGACATCAAATGTGTAGTGGGAGGGAACTTGAACCCCAGCTTTGCAGGTTCCCAAAACTTGGGGCTCTTGGAGTGGGTGGAAATGGATGGTGCGAGGGTCCCCAGAGCAGGTGAGGCCCTTGAGCACTTTCTCCAATGCTAAGGCCCGTTACTGTCCCTTTGGTGTCTCTTGGTTTGTTTCTTTCAAACCTGACACAGAATGATCCTTACCCAGGGAAGTGCCTGCTATTATCTTAGCCTCTGGGTCTTCTCAGAGTTGAGGCATCTTTACACTAACCAGGTTCTCCTCTTCCTTTTGGTCTCTCTATGTATATTCATGCTCTGTCTTTTCTAATAAGGCTGAAATGTAGAAGAGGCAGCCCCTCTCTGCCTTCTGGGGAGCCCCCAGGATAGTGGGAAACACAACCCTGCCCCAGAAGCCTATTGAAAGGGGGACACAGAGCTGTAGCTTTCTGGGAGCCCCTACTGGTATAGAGCCAGAGCCAGGTGAAGGTATTCAAGGGAGGCTTCCTGGAAGAGGCAGGGGCCAGGACTAGGGAAAGGTAGGCTGAGTGAGGGCAATGCCCTCCATGGCAGCTGCTGAGTGATCCTCATGTATGGGGAGCAGAGCGGGTGGTCTGTCACAGCCCTGGAGTCAGGGGAAGGGCCCACGTTGGCCCTAACTTGGGCTAAACTCCCCGACTGGCCCATC
>NW_020171981.1:5216874-5228813 GCF_003031525.2 Neophocaena asiaeorientalis asiaeorientalis
GCCTGCTGTGGGCTGGGACAGGAGGCCCTGGGTGGGGTCCCTTCCCCAGGGCCGGAGCAGGATCCTGGGCCGGCTGTGGCAGTGCCCAGGAGCCAGAGAGGAGCCGCCGCCCCCCACCCCCTTGGGCCCCTCTGTAATTAGGGCTATTTTTAGCCCCCTCTTCCTTCCTATTTCAGGCCTCTGGACTGGGCCGGAGAGTGGGCTGTCCTGGGGCCGAGGGCTGGAGCCGCTAAACTGGGCCTCAGCGTGGGAGCTGCAGCCACAGCACAGACCACAGCCCGGGGCGGAGTCCTGGCAGGGGGAGGGGAACAGGGACGTGGCCAGGCCCGGGGCAGGGCCCGGTGGGGGCGTGTCCTTGGCTCATCTGACCCCTCCCTGGGCCCCTCACTGATCTGCCCCCCTGGGCCCATCCCTCTGCCCCCTCCCTGTAGCGCTGCTGATTTGAGGCAGTTAGCCCTGGGCCTGCATCTGTGTGTGTCCAAGAAGGTGCGGCCAGAGCACCTCCAGGACGGTGTGTCGTCCCAGAGGGGTGCCCAGAGTGTTTATAACCATTTATTAAGTGCCTACTGTGCCAGGTGCCGACCCAGCACCTTACCTGTATTAATTCATTTACTGTGTACAACGACACTACGGGGTCCGTGCTATTTTACAAATAGAAAAGCTGAGGCCTGGAAGGAACCCATTTTTCGTGTGCCAGGCTCGGGGAGCACCCTGATCTTTTCCGATGGTGGTTTGGGGGCGGGATGCTGAGAGACAGGGCTTTGTTCTTCATCTACTTCCAGGCTCCACTCCTTGGATCCCAACACTCTATCCGGCGCAGCTCCGGGCAGCAGCCCGTCAATCTGCCTGTCCCTGGTCTGATGGCCGATGGCCTGTCCTGCAGGCGGAAGGGTGGGTCTTGCCCAGCTGGTTCCAGTTAGGCACAAGAAAGCTGGCAAGGGGTATATTTAGCCCTGGTTTCTGGAGGAGCCAGAGGTCTTTCATCGTTGGAGGCACTGGCCACAGCCGGACTCAGCTTGCCAATGCTGGGCTCCTGGGCTGCAGGGCAGACAGGCTTCGGGCAGGGAGTGGGGTCAGGGGGGAGAAGGGGCAAATGTGGCCGTGTCCATCTTTAGGGCTGGGGTCGGGGGAGTGTTAACGCCAGTCAGGACCACTCAGTTCTGAATGCCACGCTCAGGATGTGTCTGTAGGTTTAAAGGTTCCTACAGGCATTGGAGGGCAGGCCTGGGAGAAGACCTGCTGCCTGCCCCGGTGAGCCCAGGCCCAGCCGAGGCCTAGAGTGTCTGTGGCACGGGGCTTAGCTGGGCTTGGGAGTCTGGGGGCCTGTTCTTAATCAGGGAGGTGGGCAGGGGGCAGAGTTCCAGGGACAGGAAGGTGGTGGCCTTTCCATTCTTTCTAAGGAGACTGACATGTTTGGGCGTCAGTGTTTAGAGAAGGTGAGGAGGGGGCAGGGATACTGTGCAGGAGGGAAAGAGAGGCGCACAGAGAGGCAGCCTCCTGGTGCCGAGTGATGCTGGGCGTGCGGAAGGCACACAGGTGTTCGCCTCATTGCCACGGGTTTCGGGGTGGTGGGCACTCACTGTGTGCTGGGGCCGGTGGGCTGGGACCCGTGTGGTGTGGGTGACTGCATGGCTGGGCTCTGGTGGCACACGGGTATGAGATGACCCACCGGTGGCTATGGCATTGCTCCACTGTAGGTGACTAGGACGGCATGTGATCCCGTCATGACGTTTCTGTGGGGCAGCCTAGGAGTATGGTGGTAGATGAGGGACTAGGGCTCTTTTAAACTGTCCAGCTCTGATCCTGTGGGGATGTGTAATTATCCCCCTGGATGTTGGTCTCCGTGTGTGAGCCTGGGAGTAAACGCATGTGTGGATGCAGAGTTTAGGACTCAGGCTCTGTGTGTGTGTGTGTGTGTGTGTGTGTGTGTGTGTGTGTGTGTGTGTATTGTTTTTCTGGGTGTGACTGGGTGTGTGAATGTGCAGCGGGGCTACCAGTCAGTCACCCACCAGCTTCCCACTGCAGAGTCCTGCTCCCACTGAGGGTCATGCCCCTCTGCCCTGCTGGGGACTCCTACCCCAAAGCCACAGGCCCTCTGGGCTTGAGGGAGGGAACCCTACAAGTCGTAAGCGCCTGTCTCTCTCCTAATCCTCTCACCCCCACTCCCTCCGACCATCCCCACAGACGGCAGGCTTCTACCTGCCCCCGGGCGTGAGGCAGGGGAGAGAGAGAGGAGCCTGCCCGCCTGCCCGCCGCCCCTCTGTCGTCTCTTCATTCAGACAAAGAGCTCACCCTGGTCTCTGTGGGCGTCTGGGAGACGCTGGGGGGATTAGCTGCCCGCGCCGCCCTCTCCCCACCTCATGCCAGCCCACCCGGCTGGCACCGACGCCTCTGAGCCCAGGGGCGGTGCCCTCACCGCAGCCTCTCCAGCCCCGGAGGGTGTGTGTGTCTGTGTGTGTGTGTGTGTGTGTGTGTGTGTGTGTCCCCTGCCTCCACACCTTGGTGCCCCCATGAGAAATGGGTCCTGAGGTACACACACTGCTGGCAGGGCCATGTCTCCCCTGGGTTTCTACTTCTCTGTCACTCAGCACGTGCTCGGCAGGCCTACATGTGTGTCGGCACCCCTCTGTCTTTATGTGTGTGTGTGTGTGTGTGTGTGTGTGTGTGTGTCCCCTGCCTCCACACCTTGGTGCCCCCATGAGAAATGGGTCCTGAGGTACACACACTGCTGGCAGGGCCATGTCTCCCCTGGGTTTCTACTTCTCTGTCACTCAGCACGTGCTCGGCAGGCCTACATGTGTGTCGGCACCCCTCTGTCTTTGAACCTCTCATTCCTGGCCCTTGCACCCCTCCCCCACAGTTGACTGCAGCTCCGACCTCCCATTCCTTCCCCTTGCATTCCTGGGGGGAGGCATGATCCGGCCAGTGAGCACTGAAAGCAAGAGAGAGAAGGCAGTGGGCGCCCCTCTGGTGAGGGCTTGGCCCACCCTAGCGAGGCAAAGCTGTTTTGGTGTGGGGTCAAAGGAGCTCGATGCAGGAGACTTGGGAATGCCATTGGGTCTCGTGTTTCTGTGGCTTCTCCATCAGGAGACTGACTAGTCTGTTAGTCGTGCCTGCTGACGTTGAGGCTTTAAGTCTAGCCTTTTTCTTGTATTGTGCAAAACCAGAAGTGATTTTCAAAGTTCTTTCACGTTTACTCCCGTGGATTTTCTCAACAGGTGGGGCAGGTATTACTATGTTTCCTATTTCAGAGGTGTTTAGATCAAGGCTCTGAGAAGTTAAAGGATTTACTCAAAATCACACAACTGGTGAGCAACAGAGCCGGGATGGAGCCCAGGGTCTTGCTCTGTAAGTGTCAAGGGAGACCCTTTGGACCCCTCCTAATCCCCACGGCTGGGCCTCTGCCTCCTCAGTACCCTGTCCCTGCCACCCTCGAAGAGTCTGCTGTTTCAGGAAACTATGGAATGGAGATAGGCCAGTGGGAGCTGGGTGAGATGACCTGGCCCCGCCTTGAGTCACACCCCACCCTGAAGCAATCAGGGCCCCATGGCATGGACAGTCCTTGCATCCATCCTGTGCTTTTGCAGGTATTTATGGATGCTCTACCAAAATATTATTCTGAGGTTTAGTCCCCTCCTGTCTCCTTTTGTTTGGTCTTCAGTGGAGGCAATGAGGCACCAACCCCATTCCTTTCACTGAAGGGAAGCCGCCAAGCATGCCAAGAAGGAAGCTGGGCTTTCCCAATGACTGGGAAAGGGCATGGAGGTTAGGGGTCTGGCTCCGTGCCTTCCGTATAAGAGATGATAAACATATGAAGATGGAAATATAGTGCTGAGGGGGTGGATGAATATATAGAAGAGGGTGAATGCACAGGTGAGTTGGGTGGGGGATGCATGTGTCAGCTGGCGGGTGAATGGATGGACAGATAAGTGAGCAGGTGGAATGTGTGGATGGGTGAGTGGGTGGTGTTAGGATGGATGGGTGGGTGGGTATTTAGATAAATGGATATATGAGTGAATGGTTGAAGGGATGGCTTATTAGGTGTGTGGAGGATGTTGGACGGATAGATGGATGGAAGAGTAGGTGAATGGATGGATGCATGGAAGGATGGATAAACAGATGGATGGATGGACAGATGGATAGATGGATGTATGGAAGGGTAGAGATGGGAAATTGGGTAGATAGGTGTGTGAGCGGATTTGTGGTAGAGATTTGGGAGCTTGGAGGAGCCTTTGAAAGACAGGCTATACACAGGGAATGAATTTTTCACAAGTATCTTGGTTTTGGTCAGCCCTCAATTCATCTGAACTGATGGAGAGAAACCATGTTATGGAAAAATCTAGAAGATGCTCGTTGGTTGCAACCTGATTTATGTCACACTCAGGGGTGGATTTTGGCTCTCCCCTGTGAAGTCTGAGGGTCTGAGCTTTGCATATAACGTGTCAGTCATACGCATAGGTATGGCTCATCCTGGGAGTCCAGTTCCTGCTTTCCTCACAGCCTGCCATCAACTTTCTCCCTCCCGTGCTGGGCAGGATGGCATCTCCTCTCGACACTTACAGAGTGCAGTCAGTGTGCTGTGATTCTCCTGTAGCTCTCTGGTGGGCTCACTCCTTCTCTAGGGTCAGGGACAGTGACTGGACTTCCTGAGGGTCTAGGGCTGTTCCTTCAGGTTTCTCTGATGCTTAGTCAGCACTGGAGGAGCCCAGGATCACAGAGATTAGCCTGGCATCTGCCAGGTGGTGGGATGCTGACATGAACTTGATAGCGGCAGTGCTGCCCTGACTACAGAAGGTGGACACTGACCTGCTTTCCCGAATGAGAGGAGGCAAACGGAAGCTGTAACAAGACACATGGAGGTTAAATGCCAGGAGGGAGCATGCTAATTCTTGGCTTCAAGAGGATTCTCTTTTGCCCTCCTCTTGGGGAAAATCTTCCCTTGGGGACTCTGGATGGCCTGGCTTCCATGACAATTATAGGAGCCTCACACATTGAGAAGCTTCTGGATGCCAGACACTTTACATACATCATCATGTTTAATTCTCACAGTATCCTTTCAAGGCAGGGAGTATTTCTCCCATTTTACAGATAAGGAAACTGAGGCCCAGTATGATTAAAGAATGTGCCTGGTATTACCCACCAAGGAGGTCGTAAAGTCAGGATTCCTATTCAGGTCGACCTGACTTCTCTGCCACATGCCATCTCTCATGTCTGAGCCCCCACCCCCTCCCTGCAGTCTGGTCCAGCTGGTTAGAACGGGTTCAAGGAGCAGCAGTTGGAAGGACACACCAGAGGGATGTAGGTGAGGCCCCCAGAGAATGAGAAGGTTCGAGACCAAGGAGATGGGCTATAGCCAAGGACCTTTAAGTGTTTCTAGGGCTCTCGTACAGAGACCTGCTGGCCTCTATTTGAAATAAGAGGCAGCATGAAGGATTTGGGTGAGACTACCAGCAGGACTTTCTGGCCTAGAGGGCTGTAGAACTCTGAAAAGGGCAGAAGAGGAAGGGCAGAAAAATACATTCATTGCAGAAGGTGACCTATGGTGGTTGCAGCACAGCTGATTTGCTGACCTGAGACAAGGGGTGGCCAGAAGAACTCATCTTGGGACATCCTCTTGCAGCCAAAAGAGGTCACAATGGCCTGGCTGGGAGTTGGGAGTCTTGAGAGCTGGAACTCTCCGGATCCAAGGAAAGACCAATCATGGGGACTGGTGCTGGGATGCTGAAGCTGGAGCAGTTCGGAGCCCACCTCAGGATCCCAAAAGTGGGGGCTGGGAGATGCCAGGACATATTTCTGGGGAGACAGGAAAGGGGGTAGCTGCAGGAACTAGAAGGGAAGCCTGCCCCTCCCCAAGCCAGGCAGTCCCTGAGGCCAGAAGCCCGCCCTGCCCCTGGCGATGCTGAGAAGGCAGCAGGGATTTGTGGCAGCCTGAGCTCCAGGCCGGTGACCAGGTGGCCAGACCTCTGGCCAGTCCCGGGAAGCTGGGTGGAGGGGAGCTGGCAGCTGGGGCAGGGAAGGGTGGAGCCTGGGAGGTCCAGGTGGGCCGTGGCAGAGGGTGGCCCCTCCTGTGTCTCCCCTCGCCTGCTGGCCTCCCCCTTCTCTCCCTTTGATGCTTCTCACCACAGACTTCAAACAGGCTGCCCTCTGCTTCTGCCCGCCCGCCCGTAATTAGAGCCTGACTCACGCTGCCTCTCACCCTCGCTCCCTTCCCTGCTGTTGATCTGGCTCAGGCTCTCTGTCTTGCCTCTATCTCTCTACTTTCTCTCTCTTTCTCCATCTCTCTCTTTCCCTCTCTTCCTGGTTCTCTGGCTCTCTGTGTCTCTGATCCTCTGTCTAGATCAGGGACCAGCTCTAGTCTGGGCCCCAGGCTGCAGTTCTCATGGACGCAGGCTCTCTGCCCCGCAGCCTCCCCTTCTCTGTCTCCTCCTGTGTGCTCTCACTCCGACTGGAGACGACTTCTCCGTCTTTATTGCCATACCTTCTCTCCATCTCTACCAAGCTCTGTCTCCGTCCATCTCCTTTTCTTTCTCCCTTATTTCTCATGGGATCTGCATCCCCTCGCCACACTGAACGTTGTCCTTATCCGTGCCCCTCCCACCCAGAACATGGGGCTCGGGCCCCACCCCCTCCCTGGTGGAGACTGCCCCAGTGCAAGCCCGCAGGGCTGTGAGCTGGGCCAGCTCCAGGCTGTCCGCCTCCTCCCTGGTTCGTGCCCTCAGCTCCCAGCACAGCCCCCGTGACTCCTGCCCCTCCCTGGACTTCTTTCAGGCCCTTCCCGCATCTGGTTTTCCTGGCCAGGCTGACCTCCCACCCAGCGAGCCCCCTTTGCCGCCCTATGGCAGGCAGCGCCATGTCCATTCTCTTTCCCGGGAGAGGGCGGGGCTTGCTAGGAGCCTCTCCATGGCCTAATACGGGAAAGAGGGGATTAAGAACCCTACAGATCCCCTCCCCTCCAAGGCACTGGGGCTTGGGCTGCACCTCGACCCCTGCCGGGGCCCAGGTATCTCTAGCAGCATCTGCCCATGAGGTGTAAGGGCTTCATCCCCATCAGAGAAGAGGCTCCCACTCCTCTCACTGTTACCCCCAGGGCACCTGGTGCCACAGACCCAGGTCCTCTTGGAGAGACGGGCCTTGAGGGGCAAGGCTTGGGCAGTGAGTGGTCTTGGTGTGGATAGACCCCCCAGGGCTGACAGAGCCCTCCCTTGACGCTGCAGTTCTGGACTAGCCCCGGGGCCTCCCTGGGCCTGTTTCGCAAGGATGCCATGAGGAGGGGTGGTACTAAGAAAGACGTGACTAACCCCTAGGTTGGACTCCCTGTTTTCCAGCTGACAGTGCCCTTTCCTGGTCACGTGGAAGCCTCGTGACCCCTGACAGGGGCGTGGAATGAGGTGACCCCATCTTTCTACAGATGAGGACACTGAGGTACAGGGATGCCACGTGCCCGATCCAGGACCCCTCCTCAGGGGGAGGCAAGCTGGCTGGACTGGGGGCTCGGGGCCCTGTGGGAGTCCAGGTTCCGGACAGTGGGGGCCAGGCAGGACACATGGCCCTGGCTGGGGCCTCATGTCCCTCAGGCCTGGGTAGTTCTGGCCAGTTCTAGGTTCTAGGCAAAGATGGGTGCCCACCAGGTGGCTGTGAGCTCATGAGTCAAGGGGCTTCAGCAGGGACCCCGACTTGAGGCATTTCTGGACAGGACCCAGGAGAGGCCATGCCTCAGGGATGCTCAGGTGATCAGGATCTCGAGAGGCTGCAGGGACACCCCCTCTGAATTGGCAGCCCAAGCATGCGTGACTCTGTGTGTGTGTGTGTGTGTGCAGGGCTGTGAGGGGGTGTGTGATTCCGGGTGCGTGTGTGAGAGTGTGTACACGAGCACGAGTGACTGTGCGTGTGCGTGCACACGCTGTGTGCCTGGGAGCGGGGGTGTGAGAGGCTGTGGCTCGTGAGTGCCTGCAGTCCTGTGAGGTCATTTCAAACGTGAATGAGCGAGAGGGTTGTGTCAGCGCGAGTCCTGAGTATGCGTGACGTGTGTGTGTGAATTGACTTGGGCCTCTGATGTGGGAGGATCTATGTACACAGGTTTATATATAAACGTGAGCAAGATCAGGAGGGAACAGACAGGTGCGGGTCTGCGTGCACGCGTGTGCGGCCGTGTGGGCGGCGTGACGCCCAGGCTTTCTCCTCATCAGCGTCAGCAGCATCACCTCCTCCCTCCCTCCTCCGTCCTCCCTCCCTGTCCGCTTCCTTCTCCCTTCCCTGCTCAGCCACCCTTTGGGGATCAAGTGTCAGGACCACTCCCCAATTCCAGAGGCACCCTGGGGACACTCTTTTCTCCCTTTGCCGGCAGGAAGGGGTCCTCAGAGCCAGGGTCGGGACGCAGGACGTGGCGGCCCTGTCTCTGAGGCCTGGGTCAGAGGAGGACTGGAGAAGTGCCTCCTGGCCTCTTTCTCCCCTCACCGTCCTGAGGCCCCGGGTGGGAGTGCGATGACAAGTGATTGTCCAGCGCCAGTGTCTGGGTCCCATTGGTCAGGGAGGCGGCTCCCAGGCCCGGGCGCTGGCTCCAGCCTCTGCCCTGGCAGCCTCACCGGCCCCTGCCTCTCCGGGCCTCAGCCCCTCACCTGTGAAGCTTCTCCTCCTGCTGCCTGGGTCTCAGCCTCTCCCCCAGCTGCCGACTTGGCAGGGCCCCCAGACTGAGGTCCTTGGCGGGGGAGAAGCGTGGAGGAGTGAGGGAGGGTCTTCTTTGCCTTTAGAAACCGGAGATTCGGGCTGGGGTGGGTGTGCTCTCCCCAGATGGACTTGTCCTAGCACACCTCTGCTGCAGGGGGGATGGATCCCCGGGGTGGCTGGGGAGGGAGACGTTGCAGCACTGGTTCTGTGGAGCCCCCACCTGAAGGCGGAGGAGCAGCCGTGGCCCGGGGAGCCCCTCAGTTTGATGGGAGTGATGGGACACACTGGATACCCAGAGAGATGGGCCCACACAGTAAAATAAGGACACAGTTCCCAGCCGGCCAGAACCACAAGATCCACAGTACTTACCGAAGGCTAAAGACAGCTACGCAATTCTTTGAATAAATGAAAGGAAAGAAAGGAAGGAGGGAGGGAGGGAGGGAGCAGGGAAGGAAGGGAGGGAGGGAAGGGACAGGCAGAATTGAGCCGGGAGGCCCTGGGCAGCTTCCTGAAGGCACCTGGGGTGCAGGGGTGGCCAAGTCTTCACCTGAAACTCTGGACGGTCAAGGCCTCTGGCATTTATTTTGAGCATCGAGGCCTCTCCAGGACCCTGGAGCCCTGCTTAGTTCATTTCTCTTTCTGCCTCAGTCTCCCACTAATATTTTGGAGACACCCCCTCCTGGAAGCCCAGAGGGCTGTAAAGGGTCCCCTCATGCCCCTCCTAGGAGAGGAGGCAGTGTCCTCAGCAGGGGTGGTGCGGCCAGCCTGGGTTCTCTACCTTCTCAACAGCCACTCACTCCCCTGGTCCCACTCTCTCCCTCCCTCCCAGACCCAGGAAATCTTGGGGCAGGCACCTCGTCCCTGACACTGTCCAGAGGCTCCAGCCAGGGAGGCAAGGGGGTGAATGCCAGTGGAATGGGCCCCTGGGTCAGCCCTGTAGGGGGTCCTGTTGGGGAGCTCAGGAGGACAGGAGCCCCTGGGGGTGTCTGGCCCCCACTCATCCCCAGGTAGCCTGCTTGGCTGCAGCCTCAAAACCAGGCTCAGAGAACTCCAGAGGTGAGTGGGAGGGTGGAAAGCAGATTCCAGGCCACTCTCCGCCCCCCTGAACCGTCCCAACCCCCACGTGGACCTGCTTTACCTCTCTGTGCCCTGCTCTATGCCCTGGGCCTTGTCTCCAGATGGTGGGAGCGGGTTCTGAGACCTGAGGCTGGTCTTCCCCAATCAGCTGAGAAGCTCTGGAAGCAGGGAATGTGTGCCCCCGTCTGACTGGTTCCAGGAAGAGGAGGCGTGTGTGACCAAGGATAGGCAGATCTAGAACTAAGTCCTGATGGTAGATCAGCCCATTCCCTTCTTAGTAGAAGAGCAAGTTTCTGTAGGGCTGAGCGCGGGCTGCCCCTTTGCCAGGTGTTCAAAGCTCGTCTGACCCAAACCAGCTTGTATAGCAGTAGCTCCAATAGCTATATTTGCACTTGATTGACGCAACACATCTCAAGTAGGAACTACTTCAGTTTGTGATCACGTCACAGTTTGCACATTCACACACCCGACCTCATTTTGAGCCCCTGGCAACCCTGAGACTCAGGCAGGAGTGGGGCCGTGCCCCCATCTGCGGGTGAGGAAATGGAGGAGGAGAGCCTTTCTCGTTCAGGAAGTGTGCCAGGTTCTGGGATCTCAGGCCCCCTCTTCCCCACTCTCTTATTATTTATCGCATTCGGGAAATAATTCAGTTTGGTCCTCGGAGCCAGGAAGGCCTTGGGTCCCTCGTGGGTAGCCTGTGTGTCTGGTTTCGACCAGGGGGACAGGGCCAGGGAAGAGTGGATGGGCTCACCTTGGCTGAGCGCAGACCCCTTCCCATTCCAGCACAGCCGTCAGCCCCTCAGGGCCGGGGCCGCGGCAGTCTCAGGACTCAGGACCCCTTCTGAGGAAGTTCTGCGTGGTCGCTGCCCTCTCTCCTCCAGGGACTGGGCCTGGTGGCCCCGGCCAGCATCTTGTGGGCTGCATCCTGGCTCTGGGGCTTGCTGGGGCCTGGTGGGAGGCACGGGGTCCGGGTCTGGCCCCAGACTGGGTGGGCTGCCTCTCCATGGGTGAGTGGGAGACGGGATTGGGTACCATCTTACTCTGGAGGCCGAGTGCCAGTGTGGCCCCCTGCTGGTGACTGGCCAGGCCATTGCAGAGCACATTTTTCTCCGGGTGACAGCCTCCTTCCCCCCCTGACCCTGGCAAGAGACCCCTCCTCTTCAGGCCCACCCAGCACCCCAGCCACCTCAACTCACCACCTCAGAGCTCTCCTTCCTCCTTCTCGCTTCCTGCTCTGTACTGAGCTGCTACCGGTGCCTGACACCTAATAGGTACTTTACCCAGGTGATCTCAGTAACTCTGCCGGAGAAGACGTATTATTAGCTCCCATTTTAGGGATGAGGACCTGGGGCCCAAGAAGGTCACGTGACTCACCCAAGGTCACACAGCTAGGTTGCTGACAGAGGTGGGATTCAGTCTGTCAAGCTCCACGGAGGGTGTAGGTGGAAGGAACGCTGCAGAGGGAGCTTGGAGCTTGGGAGGGGCTCTGACTACGTCGATGAGAAGCTTCAGCTTGATTTTGTAGGTGAAGGGCTTTTAAACAGGAAAGTTACACAGTAAGAGCCGAGACCCAGACTGCCTGGGTCCAAGTCCTGCCCTGAAACCTAGCTGTGTGACTTTGGGCACGTTATTGAACCTCTCTGTGCCTAGGTTTTAATTAGTAAAAAGGAAATGGTAAGTGTCGACCTCATAGGCTTGCTAGGAGGATGGAGTCCGTGAGCCTAAGGTGCTCTGGGCAGAGAGCGGTGCGTGCTGCCCAGTACGCACTAGTGCTGCTGGCTCCTAGCCGGACCCCTTCCTTCTCCCTTTCTCACCCCCTTGCCCTGTCCCACACCCACCATCCTCTCTGAGGAATGAGAAATGCTGCCCTGAGCAAGGAACTGAGCCCGTGACCTGCCATGGGCACAGGCCCCCACGTGCTCTGCCCATCTTTGCTATGGCCGCTAGGTGCCTGGTGGGCAGAAGGTATGTATACTTGACTCAGATGGGGAAAAGGGGCCAAAATGGAAAAGTCTGAAATAGCCTTCCTAGTGCATGGGCGTGGCTGCCAGGGTGCAGAGGAGGCACGAAGGGGCTGCCTCCTTGTCCAGGCTGTGGAGGGTCTTCAGCTATTGGGTGAGGGGGAGTTGGGGCTGGCTTCCAGCAGGAGGACATGGGTAGCTGGGCTGAGAAGGAGGGAAGGGTAGGAGAGGGAGAGG
>NW_020171981.1:5228824-5231758 GCF_003031525.2 Neophocaena asiaeorientalis asiaeorientalis
TGATTGAAACCTGCTCTGGGGTGGGAGGCTGAGGACAGGCCTGCAGACAGAGGAGGCTTGGTGAACAGATTGATGGAGACACTGCCACCGCCCAGATGTAGGGATGAAAGTGTCCACAGAGGCTCCCGCACCACCCTGGTGTGTCCCCTAATCCCTACTCACTCCTCCAGAGGCTGGGGCATTCTCGCCCGAGCTTCGTGGCTCCCTGGCTGGTACCCTCTCATCACTCGGGAGCACGCCCCACCCACCCCCAGCTGGAGCCAGGAATGGGGCTGTGGGCAAGGGGCTGGTCTCCTGGGTGGCCCCAGCTGGAGAGGTGTCCCTGAGGGGCACCTGGCCATTCTTGATGGTGGTCAGGGGGCAGTGGGGTGAGGGGGGCTGGACAGGACCTCAGCTGCAGGAAAAGGGGGTTGTCCTCAGTGGGAATCAGTAGAAGAGCAGCTCGGTCCTTCTCTTCTTCCCTCCCTCCCTCTCCCTCCTTCCCATGTGTTCTTTTTGTAGCTCTGACTATAGTGCCGGACCCGTAGTAGACATTCAGTAATTATTCGAATTCATAAGTAGAGCTAAGGATGTGAATTCTATGGTTTCTGCTGATGACCTAATGCCAGGATCCAGTTCCTTGGGCCGTGAGGAAGTCGGGACAGGAATGGGGGTGGAGTTTGTGACGGGGCGGGGGTGCAGATGTAGGAGTGAACTCCGGCTTGAGACCCACCAAGAATGAATCACTTGCCCAGGGTCCTTTCTCATCAGCTGGGACTGGGCAGAGGAAAGCGCGGGAAATGGGTGGAGATATGAATAAAAACATTCTTTTATTTTTAAATTAATCTTCACAAACAATTAAACAGATAAGTAATTGGACATAAAATTCCAATCATGTCCCTTGGATTCAGTGCTTCCCACACTTCGGCTGAGGGAATGCCACTGGCCTGATTTCGGCAGTGAGAACTTTGAAGTTGGCTGATGCGATATCAACCCACTTTTTAAACTTAGCTTCTCCACCACTTCCTTCCTAGCTGTGTGATTTGGGCAAGTCCCTTGATCTCTCCTTACCTGTTTGTTTCCTTACCTGTGAAATGAGGATAACAATAGTACTTTTCTCATGGGGTTACCATGAGGATTAAATGAGTTAGTGTTTGTAAAGCAGCTGGAGGAGTGCCTGGCTCACGGAAAGGTCTATGTAAACGTTTGTTAGATAGAATGAGTAAATAAACACTTCTGAGCAATGACAGCTGTGAAGTTGTGGTTTGGTGCACCAGTTAGATTTTCTTTTCTTTTCTTTTTTTAAACATTCAATTTTTAAAAATATATTTATTTTAGGCTGCGTTGGGTCTTCGTTGCTGCGTGCAGGCTTTCTCTAGTTGCAGTGAGCGGGGGCTATTCTTCGTTGCGGTGCGTGGGCTTCTCACTGCGGTGGCTTCTCTTGCTGCGGAGCGCCAGCTCTAGGCACCCAGGCTTCAGTAGTTGTGGCACACGGGCTCAGTAGTTGTGGCTCGCAGGCTCTAGAGTGCAGCCTCAGTAGTTGTGGTGCACGGGCTTAGTGGCTCCGTGGCACGTGGCATCTTCCCGGACCAGGGCTCAAACCCGTGTCCCCTGTATCGGCAGGCGGATTCTTAACCACTGCGCCACCAGGGAAGTCTACCAGTTAGATTTTCTCACACACATTAAAATAGAGAACTAAAGTTCCAGTGGTTAGGACTCAGCGCTTTCACTGCTGTGGCCCCAGGTTCAATCCCTGGTTGGGGAACTAAGATCCTGCAAGCTGCCAGCTCGGCCAAAAAAACAAAAAACAAAAAATAGAGAAAACTATGAACCATTAGTATAAAATGATCTTCCATACCGCCAATGGGACATTGTCCCAGATGGACCTTCCATGCTGTCTGGGTGCAAGTATATTTTACGTGGTTTAATTCAGTCCCAGTTGTAGCCCATACTCTCTTCCTGGGGGCACCATCATTGCATCTTTATTGGCCTCTTTGTCACCATGGCTTTGTCAGCGCACCTCTGCCATGAGACGTCAGCGCTGTTTGGATCCCATGCTCGCTGTGACCCAGCTCATCCGTGGGAAGTCGCTGTTCCCAACGAGGCACCGAAGCAGGTGGGCCATCTGTGCTAGCGATCTTTCTTTCCCAGAGGTAACTACTCCAGATCCCAGAGATTCCATGCTCTGTCCCAGCTGAGCCCCTCATTTCAAACTTTTGCCTCTTATGAACCTGGGAGAAAAGGGAGCCCAGGAGCTGGGAATGCGAACAGGATAATTCCGAGGCCTGGGCAGCTTACCTTCAATTTACCCTCTGGGCTATTTGATTGGCTTGAGGACCTTAATTTGCTTGTTGTTTGAGGTTAACTACCTTCCTTAATGAAGCTGGGGGCAGCGGAGAAGGCAGGTGGGAAGAGAAACCCCTGAAGGTGCCAGGGTGTGAGGATTTCTCTTGGAGGCCCTCCTGCGAAGCAGGAGATGGCGCCTGCCAGCACCCATCTCATCCTCCCGTGTGTGACCCATGGGAGCACATCCTGATCGTTGTGGGGTGGTGGAGGGGGGAAGGCCCTCTACCTTCCAGAAGCTCTGCCCAGAGGCAGGATTTCAGGATAGAAAGCTGGTGTTGCAGCAGGAAGACTTCCCACCAGACCAGGGTGGGTAGAGGGGCTCAGGGGGGGATTCTGAGGGGATGGGAATAGCTGTGTTGGTCAGACCTGGGTGAGAATCTAGGCAGCCAGATCACATCTCTTTGATCCTACTGTGGGTTCAAGTTGGGAGGACAGAGTCGGCGAGGGGACAGCTGGGCTGCTTTCCTGAATTTGCGGCCGGAGGTCTGCAGCCCTGGTGTGCAGGACAGTCAGTTTCCACATTCAAGTCTACATGTCCTGGTGTGTGTGTGTGTGTGTGTGTGTGTGTGTGTGTGTGTGTGTGTGTGTGTGTGTGTGTGTGTGTGTGTG
>NW_020171981.1:5231779-5240901 GCF_003031525.2 Neophocaena asiaeorientalis asiaeorientalis
CCGTAAACTGGGGGCTCCCTGAGGGCAGAAGCAGTGCTGCCTCAGTGATCCATTCCTGCTTCCAGAGGGTGCTCACCTGCCGCTCAGAGCACGGCCCCAGGCCCTGAGCCCTGCCCTTGCCTTGGCCCTCTCTGTTCTCTGCCTGCCCATCCCGCTCCTCCCCTCCCTCCCAGCAGCCATGAAGTGCTGTGGAGTGTGTTGTTCTTAGTACAGAGTAAACAGGCAGGCAGAGCCGAGGTGGGGCCCTGGTAATGAGGCTTTTCCGGGGGAGGGGGCCTGAGTGGGCTCCCATCAGATAAGTCAGTCCTTCACTACCTTCCATTTGCTAATCTAATGAGGGACACAGCTGAGGGACCGGCAGGTCCAGGTCTAGCTGGGCACATGGCACCTGCCTTCTCACCTTGGCTGAGCTGGGCCCATGTGGCTATATGACCTCTGGGGTCCCCCCGATGTCCTGTGTCCGAGAAAGCCTACGACAGTTCCTCCCACCTCCAATCGAAGGCAGGAACTGTGGTTGCCTTTCTCACCCCGTGTAGATCCTCCGCCATGCTGTTAGAAAAGCCTTTGGGTCAGACTCCGGGAAGAAGCTCCCAGGTCATGGGGGTACATGATAATACACCTGCCCGATCCGAGTCTGCGATGGGGCAGAATTAGGGAATTAGCCCCCTGCTCCAGGTCTTCGAGGGCCGCCCTGCTGGCGTGGCACTAAGCAATTTAGGCAGGCGGCCAGCGGACAATAGAGGGAAAGAGGCACAAGGGTCAAGGGTCAGCGCCACAAAAGACCTGAGGGCCAGGCCCTTGAACACAGGAAAAGAAATACCCCTCGTCCTCTCCTGGCTCATTTTCCTCTCCCAGGCATAAAAATCAGGTTCTGTGAAAACACTGGGGAGAGAAAGGCCAACAGTGTGGTGAGCTGAGGCCTGGCACCTTCAGCAGTGATTACGAGAGTTGTACTCTCACCCTAATGGACACCTAAAGGTCATTCTACTGGTCCCTCGAGAGCCGTCACCGGAGGTCGCCCCACGCGTGCTCCTGTCTCCGGACTGTTTCACCGGAGGCTGCCTCTGGAGTCAGAGCCCCTGGGCTGGAATCCTCGCATCCCCCCTTGGTTACTGAGTGGTCTTGGACAAGTGGTTGCCTCAGTTTCCCCATCTGTAAAATGAGGATAAGAATGAGAGTGGGAGAAGGGATGATATTCCTGTAAAGCTCTTTTCACAGAGTCTGGCACCCACTGGGCTCTGGCGGCTCCTCCAAAGGCCCCTTTCAGGTGCTCATTTTCACAGCCCTCCTGGAGGTTCTTTCTGCTGTCTGCCCACCACCCCTCCTCAGAGTACGACGCGGTGTCACCTTCCCAGACTACGTGGGGAAGCAGGCAAGGGGGCCTGTGGGTCCTTTCTGCCCTCAGTTTCTCCTTAAATGCTGCCTCCCCTCCTCTTCCCCTCCCTACCAAGTTACTTGGAGGAAGAGGCCAGACAGTGAGTGACCAGAGGTGATTATCTGGCGTGACTAAAGCAGTGGTTTCCCTCCCCCCAGCCCAGGCAGGAGGGAGGGGGACATCTGAGGTCACGCTCCAGAAGGAACTTCCCAAGAAGGGCTAGGACCCAGGGAAGCCGACCTTGGGGTGAGGGAATGGGGGAGGGTGGCAGCTGGGAACTCAGCTTCAGGTGGATTTTCGCAGGAAAAACTGCCACTGCCAACAACAACTCATCCCTTTCGGGAGGGGTTTTGAGGCAGGGGGCCGGCCAAAATGGTCGCATTCTCCCCTTGAACAGACACCCTGTCTCCAGCCCTCAGCCTGCCTCCTCCCTGGACACTGCTGTCCACCCTTGCCCTTGACGCCTGCCCTCCTCCGCTCCACCTCTCAAGTGCACCTGGCTCCCTCCCAGCACCTCCTTCCCATCCTGCCCTGGGGTTCCCGCTATGGCGGCCCAAATCCAGATGCCCCTCTGAGCAGCAGAGCTTCCTCTGCAGGAGGATGACCCATGTTCTTCTCACTCTGTACCTCCTCTGCCCGCCCTACCCTCCGAGGCCTGCAGAGGACCTGAGAGCTGCCCACCGCGGGTGGGGCTGGACAGCTGGACTCGCGTCACCTCCCCCGGCCTCCTGTCTGTGGAGTGAGCCAGCAGGCGGGAGGCACGCAGTTCCCATGCAGACCTCTGGGTGCTGCCCAACAGCTGTGGTTGGCCCTCCCCTGGAGGACCTGGCAGGTACTCACCTTCACTCCTCCTGCCCCCCCAGAAGGGGCCGCCTTCATTCGGAAAAGAGAAGCAGCTGCTGACATTAATATCTTCATAAACATCATCTCTTTGATCCTAGTTATTAATACCACCGACTCCCATTTTACGCGCGGGAAAACTGAGGCACAGGGAGGCCATGCGGCTCGCCCTGGGTCCCACGGAAGGGTGAGGAATTCTGACAAAGCCTTGGGAAGTCAAGAATGAGCCTGCAGAACTGGGGTAGCCTCCAATGCCTGTGTGTGAGAAGCAGGTCCTCTGGTTTGCTCTGGTCTCTTAGTGCCGCAGAGAGGAGAGAGAGGGGAGGGCGTGCCTAGCGGACGGAGCCCTTGGGTGGGTTTCCAGCCCAGCCTTTGCTGTCGTCCTACTTCTACGTGCCTGGAGTACGGAATTTCTGTAAACAGTATGGAAGTCTATAGAATACAAAGCACTCCATACTCCTATCCCTACCCCCCGCCGCCCCGGTCAGGTAACTGTGGTTAATGCTGGTGTGCTTCCTACAAGACCTTTGCAAGCATTCAAAAAACTTTTTTTCAACACAAACAGGACTTTACTAACAAATAGTAATAAAACAGACAGTCCCTTGACTTGTGTTTCCATTGTTCCCATCCGCATTCACAGAGTGATCTCACGTTTAAGGCTGCACAGCACCCATCGTGTGGATGAAATCTAACTTGGTGAGCCTTGCTTACCAGGAGGCATCCGGGCAGTCTCATCACAGGTAACGCTGAACAAGGATGCTTGTCCCTTCGTGGTGGTGAGAGCGTGCTTCTGCAGAACAACTGCACGTGCGCCACCATCCCTAGAGGAAGGCATCCCGTCTCCCCCTTGGTGATCTGATCCTGGGGGCAGGGTCTGCCCATTCAGGAAGACCTTCCTCAAGTCTGACCCAAATCCCAGGGGGTGGACTGAGCCGTTCCCTCCTCACATCTCCTGGGCAGGGTCTTCCTTTTCAGGGCACCATTCATTCAGCTTGCTGGGTGGTCTAGGGAAGGCTCTGCTCTCCCTGTACAGTGGTGTGAGTGCACTGGGAAGTAAGGGAGCATTCCTGTCCTCTCCTTGTTGGAAGCTTCTTGCAGAAAAGGGGAGAAAGACCAAGGAAGGTCTGGAGAATCAGCAGTGACATGTTCACTGAGGGCTGGGGGTTGTGGGCCCAGCAGGCACCTTTCCGCCTCCTGGGTCTTAATGTCTGGGAAGTGCACAGAAGTCCTTCCAAGGCTAGAAATTTCAAAGCACTTCCCAGATACTACAAAAGGTTCTCTTGGGAGATTTGGGGACTGTCGCTTCCACAGTGGGGAGGTGGTGGGGGGAGCAGACCCAGGTGTCCCCCTCTCCTTAGCTGCTTCCGGCACTGGCCCCCGCCCCGCCCCTTTGGTCCAGCTGGAAGACTGGAGTCGTCCTGTATGTGCATGTCTGTCTCCACACTCACCTGGCAACTCAGAATACCTGGGTTCTTGGGACTCGGCAGGCCAGAGGAGTCAGCATTAACCCTTCATGTGTTAACCTGATCCACAAGGCTGTGGGTTCTCAGCCAAAAACCAGCCAATAGATCTAATCAAAGGCAGAGCCTTCAGGGCAACACCCAACCCCTTCCGGAGGCTGTTACTGATTTCACTCTTAATCTTTGCGCTGAGCACTTATTCATACAGCAAACCCTTACTGCACACCCAGGTGCTGAGATCCACAGTCTCATGTATGTACTGTGTGTGTGTCCAGGAGACCAAACCCATACAATGTGACAGGTGCTTTGACTGGAGAAGCTGCAACAGGAGAAATGAATGACTAGAAACTCACTCACTGTTGTGCTGTTAGCTCAATTACCCCTAATTGACACTGTTCCTGGCACGCTAACGAGCCAGGGGAAGTCCCAGGTGCAAGGGACAAAGCCCTGGGTGGTTTTCACCAGGAGCTAGAAGGCTGGATTTGAACTGCAGACCTTCTGACTGCAAAGCCCTTGCTCTTTTCATCCTTCTACTGCAGGCAACAATGCTGGTGATTGGAGAGGTTCAGGACAAGGACCCTTGGTACATGTGTGGTGCATGAGTGCGTGAATGATTGAATGTCTGAACGCCCTGGATCATAAGTGTCTATTTCACGCGAGCATCTCTTGATGGCACAGAGTACGTCTTATCCGTGTTTGAGCCCCAGTCTTGAACAGAGGAGGGCCTGGTGCATAAATGAATGCGTGAATGAATGATGAAGCCATCAGTGAGTTCCACTTTAGTAGTGCTTCCTCAGGAACCTCTCAGCGGGATATCAGACTACAAGGCTAAAGGCCCTTTCCCCTCCAAGAGGTCTGGCACCTTCAGGAAATTTCACTCTCGTCTGGACTGGGCGGCGCTGTGAGGAAGCAGAGAGAAACCTGGCCCATCCTGAGAGCCGGGGAGGGAAGGCCAGGCAGGGATGCCGCTGGGTCTCCAGGGGACATTAAGAGGTCATCATGTACATCCTCCAGCCCTCACCCCTCCTTTGCCCCTCGGGCAGGTGAGCAGGACCTCTTCTAAAATGACCAGCCACGCACAGTGGTTAAGAATCCAGCTGCCAATGCAAGGGACACTGGTTTGATCCCTGGTCCAGGAAGATCCCACATGCCGCGGAGCAACTAAGCCCGCGAGCCACAACTACTGAAGCCTTTGTGCCTAGAGCCTGTGCTCCGCAACAAGAGAAGCCACCACAATGAGAAGCCCACGCACTGCAACGAAGAGTAGCCCCCGCTTGCCACAACTAGAGAAAGTCCACGCACAGCAATGAAGACCGACGCAGCCAAAAATAAATAAATAAATAAATTTTTTAATTTAAAAAAATAATAAAATGACCAGCCACGGCACGTAGCACTTAGTGGGCTCGCAACAAAGAGTATTAAGTGAACGTCAAGTGAAAGGATAGAGACATTGGGGAAAGGTCTTTGTTACTCAGGTCACTTGTCAGGGGGAAGTCTCCCCTCCAGTCACACTGTTCTCCCTGGGGCTAGAGAAAAGCTTGAAGGCTTCTGCCCCCCAAGTCTGAGACCCCCAAGCCCCACCCTCTAGCACCTGCTCATTGGGCTGGTCCTTTGCAGAAATTCTTAAACTTCTCAGAATCACTCATGGGCTTGGGGTGGGGACTTTGATAGGGAAAGCAGTATAAAATGTTGGATTCAGTGAATTTCAACGGGGAGACTGTGGGAACATTTCGGACAAGTGCTCCCCTGATTCTGAGGCAGGTGGGTGATCTGTGGTCTACATTTTGAGAAACAAAAGCTCAGAGCCTGTCTCCCTGAATGCTAGGAAATGACCTTGAGCAGAAATTTGGTCTTTTTCGCTCCAAGAAGGGCTGGGTTTTATTTCTAGGGAAGAAGTTTTATGGACCAGCCATGGAAACTTCGGGGGCTTAGGCATGGTCCTTTAGAGCAGGGGTCCCCAACCACCGGTCCTCAGCCCGTTAGTAACCAGGCCGCACAGCAGGAGGTGAGTGGCGGGCTAGCGAGTGAAGCTTCATCCGTACTTACAGCCGTTCTGCATCCTCCCATTACCACCTGAGCTCCGCCTCCTGTCAGCATTACAGTGAGTCGTATAATTATTTCATTATTACATTATTACAATGTAATAAAAATAAAGTACACAATAAATGTAATGCGCTTGAATCATCCCGAAACCGTTCTCCTCCCACCCCGCCACCCCGGTCTGTGGAAAAATTGTCTCCCACGAAACCGGTCCCTGGTGCCAAAAAAGTTGGGGACTGCTGCTCTAGAGCCCACCTCGCACTTACTGGGACTACCCTTCACCAGCACCACAGCAGGCCCGGGGAAGGAATGGGGCGGGGGGACCCAGGTAACCAAGTGAGAATGTTCTGAGAAGAGAGCTGGGCTTGACATGTCCCCTGGGCCAATTTTGGGACTTAGCTTTGGTCACCAGTTTCCTTCTTCGGGTCTACACTAAATCTCTCTTGATGCGAAGGATATTTCTATAGAGGTAGCACTAGGGGCTGGAGCTTTTCTTAGGTCTAACATGGCCTAGGGTCCTGGGAAGCAGCAGGGTTCCAAGAGGATAGTAGGAGAGCACCCCCTCCACACACACACACACACACACACACCCCATGGTAGGGAAGGAGGAGTTGGTGAAGGGCCAGTCAGCACATACTAAGGCTGCACTTCCTGGGTTCATCCCAGGCTGAAAGCCATTCTCTCCTTTTTTCCTTAGAGAATACTTCACTCCTCCCTCACTGCCATCTAATTCATCCAGGGGGAAAGTTCTTTTTGATGTCTATCTTCAAGCTTTCCTGCCTAGAAGTAGGACACCTCCCCTGTCAGACTGGGAGAGGGAAAGGGATCTGACCCTAATCTCATCTGGCTTCGGAGTCTATTAAAAATGCTCCCACCATCCAGTCAAGCCACGCTCCGCACTGGCCAGAGAAGCTCCTGTCTTGCTCCTCTTATGTGCTCCCCCTGCCTTCTCTCCTCCCCAGCTCCCCACCCAGGCCCATAAGTGTGGAATGTAGGGAACCTCCAGTTCCTGTGACACCCTCTCCTGAATCCTCAAACTCCAGGCTGGTGTGTATTGGGGGGGCAGGAAGACCAGTTTTTCCAGCCCTGAGACCAGCCTGCCCCTGGGGGCACATCCAAGCCCAGTAGGATGGCAACCTGGGCCTCTGTGGAATGTGGCCCATCCGGCTCTTGCTGCCTAGCTGAGCGAGGTCGAGTTCGGATGTAGCCCGAGTCCAGGGCTGGCGGATCCAGAGACATCCCCTCCCACTCAGGCCAGGAATGAGTGCCAGCAGCATCCCTCCCACCACCAGTCCCCTCCCCTACTCTACCCAAGGCTCTGGCCTTTCAGATCCCGTTGCACTTGGCGAGGCCACCCCTCCTCTCCTTCCCCCCGGTTGGAGGAGGTCCTCAGATTGGCCTGCTCTGCCCTCCCACACTACCTTCTCCAGCCAGTGCCCCTGCCTCCTTACCCTCCCTGTCTCTAGGAGGGCTTCTCAGATTGAGGGGTCACTGCTCCTTCCAGATTATAGGTGCCCCAGCCTCAGGGACCCTGACTATCTCGGTCACTGCCTATGCTCAGGGCCTGGCAGTCAGTGCCCAGTAAATAATGCCTACCTGCCTGCCAAACTGCTGAATTAAATGCACACGGGGATGAATACATCTTGCAGAGGCATGGACTGGCTGAGAAGCCAGGCTCCCCGCACATGACATGAGCTGACATGGCTCATTGGTACCCAGCCTATCCTGGCCAGCATAGGGTCTGGAAAGAGCCAGAGTGAGGTGCCCTCACCACTGCCCTGTTTGCTGCTCTCATCTCACTATCCCGACCCCCTATTGCATTCCCCCAGCATCCTCCTCTCCTAGCCCCCTTGGTCCCCATCCTATCTCTGGTCCAGGATAAACAGAGCCACTTCCCTTGGTTATTCCCATTGCTCCTGGGAGTGAGGCCTTTCTGGAACTCGATTGGCTGAGACTCTTTCTCTGGTGCCCCTCTCTCCCCCTGTGAGTCTTCACCATATGTAGCCATGTGCCCCCACAGACCATTCCTGCCTCTGCCTGGGGGCTTGGAGTCCCTTCTAGTAGATGGCTGGGTCAGTCTGAGTCCTGGGGGTTACCCTGGGGCGAGCTGCAGGTGGAGCGGCAGGTGCAGGGGCAAACACTGATTCGCACAAGACCAGGACCCACTCAGTTTGCAAAGGTCCAGTCTGGTCCATGGCATATGTGGTTTGCCATGTGTGAGCTCCCTGAATACTATTAATACTCATATCAACGACACCTGCCATTTATTGAGCACCTACTATATGCCAGGCTCTGTGTCGAGAACTTTACATGGTATTTCATTTAATTCTCACAACAATCTTATGTGGTAAGTACTATTATTTTTTTTTGTAAGTACTATTATTATTCCCATTTTACACATCAGCAAACTGAGGCTATCAGCTTCCTACGGGAAGGAAAAAAACCTGTCTTCTTTTAAGTCCTCGCACCTAGCATAGTCCTGAGCACCTGGTGCTGCGTGCAGGAATGTGCAGATGTTCATCTGACATATGGTCTGGTTAGGGGGGCAGAGACCTCCATGCAGAGAAGGCGGACTAGGCCTCCTCTCTCAGGTCCAAGGGCTCCATAGCCCAAAGGAGCTGGTGCCAGACTGGGGACTGGCTTACCCTCTGCTCATTTCCTAAGAATTCCAGGCAAAGGGTAGACAGCAGGAAGAACTTTTAGACAAAGCTAGGTGTAGCCTCTTGAGGCCCTGGATCCAGTCTGTGTCCCTATGTGGCCAGAGAGCTCTGTGGGTGTGCACATGGGTGAATGGGTGTGTGGAGGCTCAGGGCACTGGGGTGGGAGGAGGACGGCTGGGATGACCTGCCAGGCCCTCTGTGCCTTGAATCCTGGATCCTGTGTCTCAGGTCTTTCTCCGGAGGCCCTGGGGAAGTCTCTGATGGGTGGAGCTGCTGTCAGGTCTGTGTCGTGATGTTCTGGGCAGAGGGCGGGGTGCAGTGCAAGCCCTGACCTGGTTGGGCAGGTTGGCCCACCCTGAGTGGCACCTGTGACCAGGCGCCAACCCCACCCACCGCCCTTTGAAGTCATCCAGCCTGCACTCAAGGCCCAGCCCCTCTTCTGGGTCAACTCCCTGAAAAGAATTGGGGTCCTCTCAGGAGAAAGCTCCTCTTGCCTGGGGCCAGCTCCAGAGAGGGAGGGGGAAACCGGCAGGCCTGGGCCTGGCTGGAGGAGGTGTCAGCCTCCTTGTTTTGGTCTCTGCAAGGATTGGCAGGGGCCGAGGCAGAGGGGCCGTGTGAGGGAAGGCTGAGGCTGAGGGAGGAGACTGGTAAGGGGGAGGGGGGCTAATGAAGGGAGAAGGCTTAAAGTGGGGGAAAGCTCAGTGAGGGGGAGGGGATTCTGCTGGCGGCTATGGGGGCTTGGGGGGG
>NW_020171981.1:5241316-5281067 GCF_003031525.2 Neophocaena asiaeorientalis asiaeorientalis
CTGCTGGTGGCTCTGGGGGCTTGGGGAGGAGACATCCCTCCCCCCACGCCCCAACCGCTCACCCACTCAACCCATGGAAAAGTCCTCTCCAGCAGGACATTGGGGTATTTTAGTCCCCCGGCCTCTGCCCCATGCATTGCTCTGCAGTTGGCATCTGTGTCTTACGTAAAGTATCGGGCAATCGCAACTTTAAGACAAGCCCCGTGATACCCCCTCCCCCCAGCACCTTCATTTGGGTCTCCATCCCTTCTCAGTGCCTACAGCCAGCAGCCACCGGGCGCTGGGTTAGCACGAAAAGCCACCCCAACTCCTGGCCCGACTCTGCACATGCAGGGCCCTGGCCTATCCCACTCCGAAACCCGGCTCCCTGTCCCGCCGCGGCGCAGCGGCTCCGGCGCGTCCTTTCCCCGCCGCCCCGCCCTGCTCAGAGCAGACCTCTAATCCTCCAGGAGCCTCCTCGGAAAACCATTAGGCAGCCGGGCCCCAGCCCTGCGGGCCTCCAACCCGGCCTCGCCCCCCACCTCCCACCACCTCTCGTCGACACCGCCCCAACCCGGCAGTCCGGGGCACCGGGCCCAGGCGGACCCCTTGGTTTTGGCTCCATCGCCTGATTTCTACTGCGGGCGCACGTATGCCTTAGACCCGGCCCGAGGCTGGACCACACCTCCCACCTCGTCCCGGGGAGCCTCTGAGGAGCGCTGCAGGAGGGAGCTCACCCCTACGTCTAGGCCCCCGGGGTCTGCCACGTCCTCCTCCAGTCCCGCCAGTTTGGGGGTGGCTGGGGACGCGCTGTGGGCCGGGCGGGTCGAGGGCCCTGGCTCGGGGTCCCTCCTGGGCTGGGTTCACCCTGCCCCGCCCTCAAATCCCGGCATCCCGCAGCCCGGACCGAATCCGACCCCGGCCTCCTGCCTCTCTGCCCCTCGCCGCCCCCTTCCCGGCCCTGAGCCTCTTCTCCTCCTCCTCCTCCGAGAAGCCTGCCCAGAGGGCCACACCTCCTATCCTGGCGCCCAGGCTTCAGCCACCGTGGCGGCGATGGAAGGGCGGCACGCTCAGCCTGAGTCACAGAGACCCGGGTTTCGTTCTTGCCTTGGACGAACCAAGCCGCTTGACCTGCCTGAGGCTGTTTGCCCAGCAGTAAATAGGACTATTAACCCCACCTGCCGCGTTATGGTGGTAGATGAGGCTGACCCAGTAAGTGTTTGATGATCTTACGGTGGAGCCACGAAGGGCAAGGACCTGTCTCTCCAAACTGGTCAGGGATTGTCACCTTCCAGCTTGAGTCCACAACGGGCCCATTGGAAGAGGGGGTGAGGGCCGCGGGGGACCCGTTTGCCTCACGGGTCATACCAGACATTGGAAGCAGGCGTATCTCCTGTCCTCACTGGCTGAGACAAGGAAAGGCCTCATGTGGGTTTGGGGGCTTCTCAGCAGTTGGGAAGGTAGGGAGAGGGTGTAGCATCCTTCTTCCCAGGCCCTAGGTTGACATGACTGCAGGTTGGGGGCGGGGGAATCCCAATGAGAGGCAGGAGTCCCCTCATGGTGCTTCGTCCATGGCCGTCTCTTTATTCAGGGCCCCTGCCAGGAAGAGAAATGGCTCCATTTGGTCGTGGCCATTGCTGTCTCAGCTCTTATGATCACTTAGCAGTGCTGGGGGCAGTCACTCCCCCCACCCCAGGCCCAGGTGACCGGAGAAGTGACATCTCACTGATTTCTTCCAAATTGCTCCCTCAGAGGTTGGATGACAGGTGCTTAAAGAAAATGAAGAATTAGTGATTGCTGAGCAGGCTGATTTTGGAGCACATGGAGTAAACCATCTTCTAATCAAGATGGATGACAGAAATGGCAACAGAAGTGTTTATTGCATGAAGTAATATGCATAATTTTGGCTGAATTTTGTTTTTCTCCTCATGAAACTTCAGTCTCTTTCAGACAGGCTGGTTGGTGTGTGTTTAATATTAACAGTTTCCACTTATTGTGGCTCACCCTGTGCCAGAGACTGGGCAGTACTTTACAGGCTTTGCCTTGTTTACTCCCCTATTCATTTATTCAAGAGTCATTCAAGGAAACATTTATTGAGCAACTACTATCTGCCAGGCATTATTCCAGATACTGGAGCTGAGGATACAGTGAATTTAAAAAAAGGTCAGATTAAAAACCCTGCCCTCAGGACTTTCCTTTGTGGCCCAGTGGTTAAGACTCCACACTCCCAATGCAGGGGGCACGGGTTCAATCCCTGGTCAGGGAACTAGATCCCGCATGCCACAACTAAGAGTTCTCATGCCGCAACTAAAGATCCCGAGTGCCACAACTAAGACCTGGTGCAGCCAAATAAATAATTTTAAAACTTATTATTAAAAAAAACCCTCTGCCCTCTTGGAGCTTACATTCTAGTGAGGGAGGGAGAAAATAAACAAGTGGGAAAACAGACATATAATGTTGGGTAAGTGCTCTGAAGAAAGCTGGAGCAGCATGAGGGGACAGAGAGTGGTGGGCTGGGCCTCCAGAGGGAGCCAACCATTCGAATATCGAGGGCCCAGCAGTGGAGGCAAGAGGAAGAGCGAGTTTAAGGGCCCTGAGGTGGGTGTTTGCTTGCACGTGGCACAGCAAGAAGGCCGGTGTGTGGGAGCAGAGAGTCCTCAGGGGAGCACAGGTGGCAGGAGGTTGGATGAGGTGAGGGGCACAGCAGCAGAGGAGTCTATGGGGAAGTGCTATTATTAAGTCCATGTTACATGGGGAAACGGAGGATTGAGAGGTTCAGTAGTGAGTGCGGAGACTGGATACGAACCACTGAAGCCTGAGTGATGACTCACAGTGCTCTCCTGTGTCCTGTGTGGGGTCTTCACTCAGTACAGGGGCAGGGGCAGGGCTGGGCACCTCCCCAGGCCTCCAGAGCCTCTGGTACTTTAAGATTTGTTAAGTGATTGAAGAAAGGCAGTCTTCCAACATCACGCTAATCCCCACATTTGAGTGTTGTGTGGGCAGGAACCATGCTTTACCTGCAGCCCTGGTACATTGCATGGAGCTGGGTACATAGTAGTTGCTCAATAAGTGTTTGTGGAATAAATGGAAGAATATTAGTTTTGAAGTAAAGAGACTGATTTTCTAGTGAAGCCTACAGTTTCTATAAGGAGGTTAAGATTCTTGCTGTAGGAAGATCTTCAGAGACCAAAATTCAACCCTGCCGATTTGCAGATGAGGAGGTGAGGAAACTGAGGCGTGGAGCGATGGAAGATGAAGAATGCTGCTGTGTGGGATGGTGTTGGGGTGTGCTCTGGGGTGGAAGGCTGTGTTTTGCTGCTTCCCAGAATTGGAACTGCCAAGGGCTCTTCTCTGGATCAGAGCAAAGATTTGGCTTGGCTGGAATTGGGGATGGTGAGCCTTGAGGGAAACCCCACTGCAGAAAAATCTGAGATAAATGGGGCATGTTTGGGACTTAGGGCTGGAGAACTTGGCCTCAGATAAGGTCAGATTAGCAAGGGAAGGGAAGAAACGATGTTCTGGCCAGCCCCAAGGAACAGGTACCAGAATTTCCCACAAAATTCCCTGACCGCCTGTTCACGCGCTCCATCCAGATGACCTTCTCCCTGTTCCCTTAGCCCTAGCTTCTCAAATAGAGAAACTGATGTGTCCCACGCCACACGGGCTGTGCCAGGGGATACCCCAGACATTACACATCTTTCTGATATGTCTATTTGACCTAAAGATTTTTGGAGAAAAAATAATTCAACTATCTATTTTAGAGCACGCTTTTTATTTTTTATCTATTTTTTATTTTTGGCCGCGCGGCTTATGGGATCTGAGTTCCCCAACCAGGGATTGAATCCAGCAGTGAGAGTGTGGAGTCCTAACCATTGGACCAGCAGAGAATTCCCAAGAGCATGCTTTTTATATTAAAGCAAACTTGGACATAACATGGAGTAAAGTGTGCAGTACGTACGTACACGTCTATTAAAAGTAAACCAGAGGCCTGAAATGAAAGTATTTATGAGTGAGTTGCTCTGAATGGCCTTCCCGCCCACCTGTGGATCCTGCTTTTACAGGTCCCCCATGGGGAACTTTGAGAAGTACTGTTTGCCAATAACCACCATATTTCCTCTCTGCCATTTGGGCTAGGGCCCACTTTAGAAGGGGTGCGGGTCAGTCACAGTGGGGAAAGACTGTCTAGAGAGGGCCAGAGCCCAGGCAAAGACCACAGGCCCCACCCGAGGTGACAAGCTGGCAGAGCTGTCCCAGGACAGGATCTGGTAGGCAGGGAGTGTTGGTTTCTAGGTAAAGGTGTTTGGAGCTCGCTTCCTGGCGGCCGCGAAAGGGGATGAGCGTGTGTCCACAGGGGCTGGGAGGTGGCAGGTTTCAGCAAGAGGAGGCCTGAGCCGCCGGCCCGGGCTGGTCTCGGCACCCCAGGCTCCTCCCAAGACCTGCTGCAGACTCAGTCTGCACACAACCGCCACCCGCCACCCAGGAGAGGGAGGCCCAGCTGCCAGGTGGAGGGGCAACAGGGAGGAGGGTGGGGAGGGAGGTCCCTGGTTGAGAGCATGGCAGGGACACGGGAAGGATCAGTCCTGGAGACAGGGAAGGAGGGGAGGGCAGGTAGCCCAAACTGGGTCCTGGGTGGGTCCGGGAGGGCTCTGAGGAAGTGGAACTTGTCTGGAGTTTCTACAGTCTCGGGGAGAGTATTTCTGAGAGAAGGAGTGTACTGAGGAAAGGATTTTCTGATCTCCAAGTGGGGAGGACCGGGCCTGGGGAGGGGCGGGCAATAAGATAAAGGGAAGAGAGGGCTTCCCTGGTGGCGCAGTGGTTGAGAGTCCACCTGCCGATGCAGGGGACACGGGTTTGTGCTCCGGTAAGGGAGGATCCCACATGCCGCAGAGCGGCTGGGCCCGTGAGCCATGGCCGCTGGGCCTGCGCGTCCAGAGCCTGTGCTCCGCAATGGGAGAGGCCACAACAGTGAGAGGCCCGCGTACCAAAAAAAAAAAAAAAGGAAGAGGAGATGTCCTGGGGCATCTTAGCTGTTTGAAGATAGCATGGTGTGGGCTGGAGGGAAGGCCCTGCTCCGTGCTGGGGGAGAGACAAGGTGGCCTTTAGTGGACCAACATCAACACTGACTGGACTCTTACTAAGTACTAGGCGCTGCTGGAAGGTCTTTACCTGGACTCGTTCATCCAAGCCTCACAGTAACCCCACCAGGCGGGGAGTCTCATTATCACCCTTTTTACTGCTGAGGACACTGAGACCTGGAGGGGTTAAGTTGGAAATCCAGATGGTGCCCAAGAATCTGTAAGGAAATCAGGCAAAAGACATAAAGAGCTCTTCAAGTCCGTCCATCCATCCATTCAAGGATACTGACCCAGCAGCTCTGTGTGCTGGGTGCCGCTAGGCCAAAGGCTTCCATGACCTCAGAGAGTCCTCACAGCATCCTCTGTGGTAGGTTTCCCACTTCACAGATGAGAAACTGAGGCTCTGAGAGGTTACATAACAGCTCAAAGTTATATAATAATAGATCATATTCACAGAACAAGTAAGTAGCAGAACTAGAATTCACGCTTGGGTCAGTGTGACTCTTTGGGTGGGAGGAAGAGGTCTTATTCTTAAGGGAGATAAGCCCACAAATCAACTAGGAACTGTGTGAGAAAACAGAAGGTAGAGGTGTTTCTAAAAGAAACAAAGGGACTTTCCTGCATTCCTCCCTGCCTGTTTGGGCTCTGCTCTCTGGAAGGCAGGTCCATAACCCTGCCAGGAGGGGGCACTCTGCTTAGTCAGGGACATCTAGGGAGGCAGGTAAGGTAGGGAGGAGTAGGAATTATTGAAAAACAAAATTAAGTTGCTATTGGAGCAGGGTGGACTCTGTTCAGCCCTTTGCTCCTTCTTCCCTCTGCCCTTTCTCCCCAGGATGCCCCCTGACTTCGCCTACAGGGTTTGCCTGCCTCCGTCATCTTTGTCCATCTCCTGAGGCCCTGGCTCCAACTCTGTCCTGCTCCTCCCTCCTGGAACAGGCCACACCTGGTCCCACAGGTTATCACACCAGGTGACCTCTCCCCCTCAGGGCTGGCCTCACCCTCCCTCGTTTCCCGGGTGGAATTCCCCCTAAGGGAGTAGCACGGATTGCAACAGGATTGGGCCTTGGGAAGGTTGGGATTTGGGGTGAAAGGTGACCCAGGAAAGTTCTTTTTTTTTTTTTTTTTTTGCGGTACGTGGGCCTCTCACTGCCGTGGCCTCTCCCGTTGCGGAGCACAGGCTCTGGACGCGCAGGCCCAGCGGCCATGGCTCACGGGCCCAGCTGCTCCGCGGCATGTGGGATCTTCCCGGACCGGGGCACGAACCCGTGTCCCCTGCATCGGCAGGTGGACTCTCAACCACTGCGCCACCAGGGAAGCCCCCGGGAAAGTTCTTAAGGGCCATCCCCAGAGACAGCAATGGCTTAGCCCAGAGGTGGGCTGGAGCAAGAGGAAGGAAGGGGGCCTGGGGACGGGAGGTGTCCTCTTCCCCAGAGCTAGCTGGGCTGGGGCACCTGGATGCCCTTTACCTTCTCCCCAGCCCTCAGGCAGGAAGTAAGTGCTGGCAGCAGTATTACTCTTGGGCTGGGCATGGGGGGCCCCTGCCATAGGCCCCAAGGTTACTAGCCCTGTTCTGGCCCTCTTCCAGCCAGATCCCCCTCCCCAAGAGTAAGGACTCTATGAAATTAAGGGGGAGACTTGACACAATTCCTTCTAGACCACAGAACCTCAGAATCCCCTGCCCGAGCAGCCCTGAGCCTGCTGTCCGGGTCTACACAGGCTTTCCCCTTCACTCCATCTTCCCTAGGCCAGGACCACTGAAACTCCGAGACCCCAGGGTGGCTGTTTGGGTGGGCGGTGTGGTCAGGGGGCAGGGGGAGGGTGGACCTCAGATGGTGGGCTAGGGCACCCAGACCCACGTGCGTGTCTCCCTTTCCTGGTCCAGGGCAGAGAAAAGAGAGATTTCAGAGGCTGGGGCCTCCATTTATGCTCCTGCCCTGGCTGAGCCCCCATCATCACCCCTATCCTACCTCCTGGAACCCCCAAACCCCGGTAGATGCCCATCTCATTATTGCCTTTTGATCTGCTTTGGAGAAAGAGAGGGGCACGTGAAGCGGAAGGTGAGAAAGTTCTTCTCAGAGTCTCACTGGCAGCCTTCCTGCTACTCCTACCTTCAGTACATGATTTTTGCAGAAGCATTTAAGGGGTCAGTTTTCCTCAGAGTTGGAGAGAGGGGGAAGGACCCTCCTTTGCCCCCCCAACACCCACCACCGTAGCCTCAGAGTCTGTGGCCCTAATGGGACCTGGTAAACTCCACTGCCTCCAAGAAGTGACTTCATCTTGCCTGAAGTGATCCCCTAGCCTTTCCCAAGACCCCTCCCCACTCTTCCCAAGAATATCTCTAATTCCCTAATTCTTGCCTATGGTACCCATTTCCAAGGGAGCAGATGCCTTAGCCCCCTTCTCTTCCTCACCCCCTTCCCCAGGGTCCCTAAACTCCGTGGCCCTCAGCACCTAGGGCCTAGTGGGCTGGCAGAGATGGAGGGGAGGCAGGCCCAAGCCAACTTCTGGGCTCCCACAGGGAGGCGTGTGTGTAAATCTGGACTCATCCCCTTCCCCCGCAGCCTGCTGTCAGCTGGCCAGCCCCAGCCCTACAGCAAAAGCACTTCCCTGCGGGAGGGAGGGAGCCCACTCGGTGGGAGAAAGATGAGGCCGGTCCCCCCACGTGTCAGTGAACAAATTGGGCCAATTTGGTGTGATTAGTGAAGAATTCACATCTGGCCAGCAGAGTCCTCCCCCCGCCCCCAGCCCAGCCTGGCTCCTGCTCCCCATTAGAAGCTATTTTCTCTGACGGCTCCATTTGTCTCTGTAGTGGGGGATTTGACAGCTCCCTGGCCAGCCTGGGGGGCCTGGCTCTGAGTGAGAGGCCCAGGCTAGGCTGCTTGCCCACCACCCCTTAACCTGCTTTCATGGGGGATGCCATGCTCCAAACAGGGCCCAGGCACCTGTATGCCCTGTATCTCTGCTCTGTGTGTGTGCGTGTAGATGAACAGCTGGGTGGGGCCTGGGGAGCAGCATTCTCTAAGCTTTCCACCAGGTCTCCCTTGGACCTTGGTTTCTCATCTTGTGCAGTGATGGTTATGCTTCTAGATCAACAGAGATTTTGTGTGTGTGTGTGTGTGTGTGTGTGTGTGGTGGGGGAGGCAGGGGTCTGGTGTTTCCTAAAAGAAAACAGCTGGGCGTATATAAGGGAGGGCCTGCCCCCACTTCCTTCACCCCTTCCCTGCCCGTCGTCGCAGAGACGGCTGCTGCAGCTACCCCTCAGGAATGCCTGTGGATGGCTGTCGTGCAGCTGGAAGGCTCGCCCCTAGAAGTGGCTTCAAGGTAGTACCATTCGGGGGTATGGCCTTCAAAGTCTTGGGTCTTCCTCCCCCAGCAGTGACCCCAGGTTGCCTGTGTCAAAGGCAATTTGGGGCTATTTAAAGGAGGCTGACCTAGAGGTCACCTGGGCAAATCTCTTCCCTGGGGAATTACCACCAGATGGCAACCTGGGGCTTGTCTCCTCAAAGGTTCTCCCTGGTTGCCAGGAGAAGCACCAGAGCTCTGTTGTTGCCTGGAGTGGGCGAAGGGGGGCAGGGGCCCAGGACCTCAGTCCTTGGATGAGAATTCTCCTGGAAGAAAGATGACTGTGGAAATGGGTCCTAGCCGGCAGCGTGGGGGAGGACTGCTTTCCATCGTGATGTCGTATAGTCTGGGAGGCTAGCAGTGGAAGCTTCTCAGGCCTCCTGCATTTTTTCATTGCTACATGGATACCTAAAGAAAATCAGGAGTGAAGGGAATCAGACATCTGTGATGTCTCCAGCCTCCAAATCCCCCTGAGAAAGCGTGACCAACTGTCCCAGTTTTCCCCAGACTAAGAGGTCTCCGGGGATGTGGCTTCAGTGCTAAAGCCAGAATAGTCCTGGGCAGACTGGGCCAGCTGATCACCCTACCTAAGCACAAGCCACAGAGACCAGGCAGAGAGATGGAGAAGAAACCAGTCCTTCTGAGATCTGTTGCCTGATTTCTCATTTTTTTTTTTTTTTTTTTTTTTTTCGGTACGCGGGCCTCTCACTGTTGTGGCCTCTCCCGCTGCGGAGCACAGGCTCCAGACGCGCAGGCTCAGCGGCCATGGCTCACGGGCACAGCCGCTCTGCGGCATGTGGGATCCTCCCGGACCGGGGCACGAACCTGCGTCCCCTGCATCGGCAGGCGGACTCTCAACCACTGCGCCACCAGGGAAGCCCCTCTCATTTGATTTTATTTCGTCCTTACCTGACTTTGCCTGACGCCTTATTGTTATCTGTGGGTTCCTCAGCCTTCTTTTCAAGGTAGTGCCTGGGGTGTTGGAAGGACACCCTGACTTGCGGGGGTGGGGGAACTGGGGCAGGCAGTGCATAGCTTAGCCATTCATCTCATTCACGCTGAGGACCACAGGCTTGGGGTATGATCACAGCAGCCAAGCTGGCCTGCTCTCCCAGGGTACCGACCACCCAACACCCATCTCTAATTAACAGAGGAACCTTCAGAACGCCCCCTGTGTGTGGTTTCTGGAGTTATGATCCCATTTCAGAGATGGGAGAACTGAGATGGAGTCATTGGCCCCAGGGCTGAGTTCGGGGAGAGCGAAGCAAGGTCTCCTGGATATCTGCCCCCCTCACCCCGTCTCCTGTTCAGGCAAAGACGGCTGTTTTCTTGAGGTCAGGAATAAGCCCTCTGCCCCAGGTCGGGGAGTCAGTTGCTCCTCCCCTGAAAGTGGCCTCAACCCCACTCCCTAGACATTAATGACATAATTAACTGAGGACAGAGAGCGAGAGGAGGTCACCCTGGCAGAATTCCAAAGGCAGAGAAGACTTCTGAAAATCTAGATATTGGACCAAACTTCTACCTGCTCTCACACCAGCAACTGGCATCCCAGAGACAGAATCGGAAGAAGCCAGGATGTAAAGGAGATGGCCGAGCGGCCCAGAGAGGGGAGGGAGACCAGTGGGCAGAGAGGTGCTTCTGTGGTCCGGAAGTAGGGCTGCCCTGGGGCTGGTCCCCACCTGCTCCTGCCCTGACCCACCTCTCCTCCGCATGCCTCTTCCCCCCTGAGCCCCTCCCTCCCTCTCCTCTGCTCACAAGCGCAGGGCCCTTGGAGCTCAAACAGAGAGAGGCTGGAAGCAAGAGCTGAGCTTGCACTCCAAATTGTACTTGAGGTGCCAGTTTGAAGGGGGAGGTGGAAAATTCTCAGGATCTCTGCTGGTTTCCTGGGTCTGATGACTCTGGGACTCCTGAGGCATTTGGGGAGCTGTGTAGTTTAGGGCTAGGTTGCCCAGTTCCTTTTTCTGGGCAGCCCTAAGTGCCTCTTTCCCAGAGGGCTTGGGTGGGCAAGCTGTCCCCTGTGGGGAGTTCCTCTCCCAGGAGTGGTGCCTTGTACACTAGTCTGGTGGAATGGTGTGGTGCTGGGCCTGGGGCTGAGCTCCACTTTGGGGACAGGCTCTTCCCTAAGACTTTTTTTGAGGCACCTCTCTGAAGCCTCTCTCTCATTCCATTGGCCTTTGTGGAGAACCCCCAGGGCTAGTGGTGGAGGGAGTGCATTTCCACCACTTTGTCAGAGCAAAGATGCTTCTAACGGCCCTGGTACTTGGTCTCCACCTGGGGGAAGCCTGAAAGATGGGGTGCTTGCCTGTTTACACCCTTTTTGAGTTTGCTTCAAGCCAAAGGCAACTTCCTGTTTCCACCAACAGGCCTCAGGGGAGATCAAAGGCAAGAGCCCTGAGCTCAGGGAAGAGGAACTGAGGCTGTGGCCTGTGCCACCACTGTGTAAAGGGAGGGTTGAAATTTACGTGGAGAGCTGGGGCATGCGGAGGATAAAGGGAACAGAGGCAGAATTCCAAGGGACCCCAGCCTAGGTCTGGCTGTGCCTGTCCTGTCCTGACCGCTCCTCCAGGAAGCCCAGGTCATCTCCCCATCCCTGGATCCTGACCTCATGGCACAGGCTAAACTCTGCTTCTCTCCTGTGTCCCCAGCAGGGTTTTCCTGGTCTCCCTCCCGGCCTGGGACTCCCCCCAGAGCACGGGTCACAGCAAGAGGAGAGGAGAGAAAAGAGGAGGCGTGGGTGCGGGTGTGGGGGGCTGTGTGTGGAGGGGTGTGGGAGGTGAGGGAGGCAAGGCCCTCCCCTCCCTGGGCGCCGGCCCCCACCTCTGCCCTGCGCAGCGGGCGGGTGGGGCGGACCGGCGAGGGGCTCAGGCGCGGCGGCGGCTGTCACTCACGCACTCACGCGGGAGGAATGCAGACGGCAGGGCTGCCCTGTGGTCACGTCTCCGCCCCACCGACGGAGGTAGGCGCCCAGGTACCCAGCCTGTGGGCCTTGGGAGCCCGCCAAGCTGCTGATGAAAGGCTCTGCAGATTAACCCTTTCTTGGCCGCACCCCCTCCCTGCCGCCAGCTGCCGGGTGGTCGCCAACCACGAGGGGCAGAGGGGCGGGAGGCTGGAGCGGAGGCTGGGCGCGCCGGCTAATGAGTGGGCGTCCGGACGCTGGAGGGGGGTCCCCCGCTCCTCCCCCACCCCGCCAACCCCGCCAACCCCGCTGGCCTCAGGCCTCTCTGGTTCTAGGGCTGCCACACCTAAGAGACCGGTCTCCCAATAACAGATGATGCCTCTTCCCCTTCCCCCACAAGAACTCTACGCGGGGCGGGCCAACCTCCCAGGCTGCTGTGCCCTCTCCTGGAAAGTCGCTGTAGCTCTCGAGCACTGGACCGAGAGTCCAGGAATTCATATATTCATGCAGTGCATACATCTGAAGAGCTGAGAGCGTCAGCTCAGCTGTTAGACTAAGGGAAAGTGGGCTCTGAGTTTCTCCAGTGTGCAGAATTACAAGGTCGGTAATTCAAAATGTGGGGTTATTTGTGTCTGTTTTAGTAGCAATCTACGTTTCTCCCCCAAGCAGAGTCTCAGGCAGATGCCTAGTATATAAATCAAGCAAAGTGGAGAGTTTCTGGTTGGAGTAGGGGGTGAGGTCTCCTTTCCCTCCCATCCACCTCATGAGAACACCTAGGGAGGATTCCAGGGAATGCGGTTTGGAAAGCTCTGAGATCTAGGTAAGGTGTGAGATCCTTTTTGGCTCTGACAGCTTTCTCTTCCTTTTGTCTGCATCTCTGTTCATCGGGGGCCTTGCCAACTAGGCATCTGCTCTGTGTCCAGGGCTCACTGTGGGGTATTCTGTGATGCGCTGAGGTCTGGGCTCCCACTTCCAGGGTCTGGGGGCTGTGTCCTGAGCCCTCCATAGACAGCTGCGCATTCGACTTTGTGTTTATCGCTCAGGGTCCATGTCCTGGGGCTGCACTCCCTCTCTATACTCCACATGTGGCTGGACCCAATGCCTCCCCACAACCCTATGTGTTTCTCAGACACCCACCCCCTTTCTCTTGTGCTAAGAGTTCCAAGAGTCCAGGTGTGCACAGGGGTATCTGGTGGGCAGGGGTGAGGAGGGCAAACCTCTAGGAGCTAAACCTGCCTCAGAGTTCAGATCTCTTCCCCATCTTATCCAGCCTCCCTGGGGAGCTTCCTCCCCACCTAGGAGGGGTGGGAGCTCCAAGAGGGGCAGGAAGTAGAGGTCCAGTCAGGAGGCAGTGCCGAGTGGGGACAAGAAGTGAGGAGGCCTGGCGCCCAGCTCCAACCCCCACCTTCCCACCCCACCCCCCACTCCCCGTGGTGTCTCTGAGCATCACCACCCTGGGGGAAGCTGTGCCACCCCGAAGCTTGCACGGAGGGGTAAGAGAACATCGGCTTTGGCTATAGTAGGAGAATTGGAGAGTAGACCTCGGGAGGGACTATGTGTCCAAGTATAGCTCATCTCCCTCAAAAACTGGTACCTCGGGTATGTCTTATCCAGCGTGAAGGCATCACCTTTTCCAAGGCAGTATGACTAGAATTTGCAAGTCATCCTTAATGTCCACTCCGTTCACCATCCAACTGGTCACCAAGCCCCATCCTTTCAGTAGCATTAGTAGTTCGAAGGTGCCCACTTTTCTTCCCACTTTGATTGCTCCCGATTCAACTGAGGCCTTTTTTTTTTTTTTAATAGTGATCTTGGGGTCTTCTTACTTATTTATTTTTATTTTATTTATTTTTGGCTGTGTTGGGTCTTCGTTTCTGTGCGAGGGCTTTCTCTAGTTGTGGCAAGCGGGGGCCACTCTTCATCGCGGCGCGTGGGCCTCTCACTATCGCGGCCTCTCTTGTTGCGGAGCACAGGCTCCAGACACGCAGGCTCAGTAATTGTGGCTCACGGGCCCAGTTGCTCCGTGGCATGTGGGATCGTCCCAGACCAGGGCTCGAACCCGTGTCCCCTGCATTAGCAGGCAGATTCTCAACCACTGCACCACCAGGGAAGCCCAACTGAGGCCTTTTTAAACCAGTCCCTGAGACTACTGCAACAAGGGCTGGTCCCCCTGGCTCCAGGGGGGCACACCCCAACCCCCCCAATCCCTCCTCCGCATCGTACTAGAGATCCTGGGATCTCAGGACACAGGTTGGAACATGCCACTTTCATGCTCAAACATTGATGGCTCCCCACTGCCAGCAGGATAAAGTCCCAACGTTGCCTGGCATTTACAGCCTGCCCTGATCTGGTGCCAACTTCCCTTGCCAGCCTGGCCCACCACTCTATACTTCACCCCCTTCAACTCCAGCCATAACCAGTGGCTTGTTTCACCCTAGTCCTGCCGCATGCTTTCACGGCCCACCACTTTAGCTCACAGACAAGCTTGTTCCTGGTGCTGTGGGCGAGAAGGATTCATCACATAATCCCATAAATAAATATATCCTTACAAACTGTGATAAGTTCAGGGTGTCTTTAGGAACTCAAGGAGAACGTATCATGGGGGTGGGACAGATTTAGGCTGGGGACTCAGAGAAGGCTTCCACGCAGAAGAGGCACGTCAGGGTATTGGATGCAAGTTACTTTTTGCATTACCCTTTGGATGTTCGGGGAGGTTATCTTTGATCTTTTGTCAGGACGAATTTCCCTGTCTGCACACCCAGATTTCTTGGCGTCTCTGCCTAGCTTGTATTTCATTCTGTCTTGAACTGGAATCTGTCTTGTGTGTTGCAGCCCCTAGACCGTGAGCAGGTGAGGGAGGGGCATGCTTAGCACACCACCCTTCAGCACACTGTAGGTCTGGAACACGGTAGGCCTTTTTTTTTTTTTTTTGCGGTACGCGGGCTTCTCACTGTTGTGGCCTCTCCCGTTGCGGAGCATCAGCGGACGGACTCTCAACCACTGCACCACCAGGGAAGCCCCACGGTAGGCCGTTAATGAAAGTGTTTTTATTTTTTAAGTGAGGGTGTGGAGGCTTCTGCATTGAATGCATATGGAGGTAGACCTGAAAACAGGAGACATTCTCTGAGAGGACTTAAGTGAGGCTTGGCATGGCAGGGAGGGGGTGGGTATTATGGGCTCCTAGATGTCCCCTCTCTCCAAAGCTCTGTCCTCTCTCTGTCTAAACGACTCCCAACCCATACTTCCCAACGTGCCTCAGAATCCTCCCAGTTCCTAGGAAACAGCATTCCATTTAGCCCAGCTCCCCCTCCCCCTTCATCCCCTAACCCTAGATGATCCATATTTGGATTGAGTGCGGAATGGTGGGGAAGGGGCTCTTTTTCCTGCTGGGAGAGTGGGTGCTGACATTAGGAGCTATGGGTATCATCAGCTCCAAATCTGGGCTTTACCATCCCCCACCCCCAAGGTCTCAGCCACCCAGTAGCACCCCCTGCAGGCTGCTGTGTCAGCCTGACTGCAGGTCTGGGCGATAAAGGTGCCTTCTTCCCCTTGGTCTCACCCCCACCACTAAACGCCAAGCAGTCCCTTCCCTCTCTAGCTCTTTGGGGGCACAGAGGGAGAGAAGGGGTTAGCCTGCCTGGCTTTGATGAGGGAAGGGAGGAGGAGGGAGGCTGATTTGGGAATGACCCTAGAGGCTGCCTCTCCACATGAAACTGCCCTTCCCCCTACCTCAGCCATTCCAGATGACAGGGCAGCAGACAATCTCCCAGGTTTTCTAGTTCTCTCCAGCTTCCCTGCAGACTTTCCCATCAGTGGAAAATTTTGGGTGTGGACAAGGAGTGGGGTAAGGCTGTTGGACCCATGAAGGTTCCAGGCTGACCCATCAAATCCCAGCCCAGTCCCCTTGGGCCAGGTTCTCTGGGAAAGCTCCCACTTCGGGAATCCTTTGGTCTGATGGTGAGGGCCCAAACCCTGCCTCAGGGAGACCCCAGTCTGAGAGTGGAGATCCAGCCCCTGTTGTGAGGGTACTCCCAGGGTGCTGAGGGTCACAGGATGAAACCGGGATAGAGATGCTTAGCCCCTCCGTGAGGGCCAGCTGCTAAGGTGTCCCAGCCGGCTATACAGATTGGGCTACTCCCACAGTTCATTCCTTCCCTCAGAGCAGCTGCAGAGGCCAGGTGAGCCATGGCGCTAGCAGCATAGGTGGCAGCAGGCAGGTGGGGAGAGCAGGGGAGGAGGAATGTGCCCCAGGCTCAGGCAGATGCCACCGGACAGTCCAGTAATCCCACCCCTTCCCAGTGACCTGCTCACCTCACGGCCTGCCTATCACAGTCCTGGTCCCTATGCCAGGAGTCACGGCCAGGTCCTGGGTTCCAGGTAGCCATTCTGGGAGGAGAATTAGCCTCCAGACACAAGGGACATCTTGTGGGGCGTTAGTCATTGCCACACTGCCATTTTAGGAACGTGGACCCTGGGCTGTGGCTTATTTAATCCCCATAGTTAAATGCTGTGTTACTGTCATTTTACAGGTAGGGAAACCAAAGCTCAGAGCCATGAAGTCACTCATGGAATTTACCTTGCGCGGCCCCTGCGCGGAGAAGCAGTGGGTGGGAGACGCTGAGGGTCAGAGAAAGAGGCCTTCTCTTGGACCCTCAGTTCCTGTGAGGTTGAGACAGGGGCAGGGATTCAATCAGAGAACGCTTCTCTGCCCAAGAAGGAATTTTTCCCTACAGTGAGAGAGATTAGACCTGGGCTGGGAGTGGGGACAGAGGGGCCGCAGGTCAGCACCCCACAGCATGCCAGGGACCCTGCACTGAACAACCTCTGCCCACCTCCTCACCTCACCCCTCCTGAAGCTGAGGGAGCAGGTGGAGAGATGGTGGCTGCCCAGGGACATGACCTCAGCAGAGAGCTTGGTGCCCCCACTCCCGCCCTGCCCTGTGTGGTGGCCCAGGTGTCCCACTGCTGCAGGCCTAGGGCAAGCATCCCTGAGAACCCCCAGGTGCCTCATGGGCCTCTCCTTGGTGATGCCTGAGAACATGGGCAGGGGCCCAGACCAGTGAATCCAGGGAGAGTCTACCCAGCTTTGCTCTCCAATCCGCCTGCACCCCCCTCTGCTCCGCCCCCCTCTCTGCTCCCTCCCCACCGGCTTCCCTCCCAAACACTCACTCATTCATTCCCCAGACCACCTACAAACCACCCATTTGCCCGGACCACACAGCTCCTCTGCCAGGCTCAGCTCCCAGGGATAATGGCTGCCCCACCCCCATCCTTCCAGGACCCACCCCCAAGCCTAATTACCACCTTGGCACCTCTGGGGCTGGGCGAGGGGCACTGACCTCCACTTCTGCTTGGAAGTCTCTTGGGCACAGAAGGCCGGTTTTAGTCTAGACATCAAGAGGCAGGAGCAAATGAGAGACCCTCAACTGAGACCCACTCTGGTCCTTCCCACCCCACCACCCAGTCTCTGGGCCCAGGCTGCTGGGGCAGGGCAGGAGGCAAGATGGTGGAGACCCCTGTTTGCTCCTTGGTTCTCCTGGGCACAGTAAGGGGACTGAGGAAGGACAGACCCGAACTGCCCTGAAGTGCAGGTCAGGGAGGACTCCCCAGAAAGAGCACTGGACCGGGAGTCAGAAGACCAGGGTTTAGTTCTGCTGCCCTGACTGCCTGCACTCTCCCCGCCACCCGTCCTGGCCTCAGTTTCCTTGTGCATGAAAGAGAGGAGAGCTGTCTCTAAGGCTCTCCCGCGTGGGGCCTTGAACCCCAGGGAGGTGACTGTGAAGTGCCAACTGAGGGTCTCTGCACGGCTGAGGGACCCCTGAGCAAAGAAGCAGGGAGAACAGAAGTGGATGGAGGAGGCTGCCAGAGGGCAGAGGGCCAGGACAGGGAGACAGAGCAGGGTTGGCCTGACACCCGTCAACAACGGGTGGGAGGCGGGATTGGGCGGCCTGCCGGGTTAGGAGTGCAGAAATCGGGAAGTCCTCACGGGCTCCTGGAGCTGGTGGGCTCTGTCCCCCCAGTCCCCACAGTAGCGGCAAGATGGTGGCCAGGGAGGGCCTCCCTGAAGTGGCCTGTGATCCTGGAGGGGGCCCTCTGCCTTCCCCTCTGCACTGACTACACTGACCCACGTCCCAGGGCAGGGACCAGTCACTTTCAGTGCCCAGCACAGGCCCTGGCTCAGAGAAGGTGCCCAATAAATGTGGGATGAATGAATGAGGATGGAACAGCTGGGGGCCAATTGAGGCCAACTCGGATGTGTGAGCTTACCTGCGGCTGCAGGGCTTGGGTCAGCAGGGAGAGGGGAGAGCAGTGGGCAGGGTTGGCGTTGGCGGCTTCCCCCTCCCCAGGAGGAGCTGAGCTGGGCCTAGGCCCTGGGGGCCAGGGCCACCACGGCTGGTCCTGGGCGGATGAGGTGGTCTCTGTGGGGTCCCTCTAAGGATCCCTCCTTCCCCCATAATTACTTCTGATTAGCTTCACCACAAAAGCCAGGCTGGAAAGAGAGGGGTGTTTGGGGCATGGGGGAGGGGACAAGGTGGAGCAGAGCACTCAGGACAAGCAGGGCCCCCAGCTGTTCCCTCGCCACAGCTCCACACACACACACACACACACACACACACACACACACACACACCATGATCTGGAAAATTCCAACGGAGCCCCGTCTCCTGAGAGTAGCAATGATCCAGGGACATCAGGCACTTTAGACAACTCACCCGTATGTATCAACTCAAAATGCCCCCTCCAGATTTCTGGCAGTGGAGGGCTGGTGGGCAGAGCTTCTAGGCAGAGGGGAGCAGGAAAGAGAATAAGCCCCTCAGGCCAGAAGGGAGCTTTGGCAGGCATGTCCACCATCCCAACACAGGGCCCAACCTGGAGAAGTCCCCAGAGCTCCCTGCCAGGACTCAGAAAGTCCTTCCCCGTGTCCAGCTGCCCTTTCTGCCTGATCTGTGCTAAGCTGAGGATCTGCAGGTAGATTTGCCACGTCCATGGCCCTCACCCACTCACTCCTTTTGAGACAATCCATGCTAGGGCCTTCTCTGGAGGCCAAGAGGCTGGGGTCCCCTCCTCTCTAACCTGGGGGCAGGACACTCCCTCCCACTTCCTCACCAGGCAAGTAGGAACTACAGCTCAGGTCACTCAGACTCACCCTCCAGGAAGGCCCCTGGAGAGGGGGCAGCATGTGAAAAGTGTCCTCTCTTTCCTGACTGTTCTGGTGTAGGCACTTGTGGACTGGGGGATAGAGAAGAAAGGCGGGACATGACGGCTTCCTGTGACCCCAGCTTTGGGGAAACTATTATGTAACCAGTAGTCGTATTAGCTAACAATTAAAACACAAACATTTACCGTAGGTCTGAGCACCAGGCTTCCATGCTTTACAAACTTTCTTTCACTGGCTCTCTGTCTTTTAGGGAGAGCCCAACCCCTGCCATCTGAGATCTCCCCAGTCTGATGGGGGAAGCCCTGACCCAATACCTCCCCTCACAAGCCTCTAGTCTGAAGAGAACCAATCCCTGGCCTCAGGGAGCCTCTAGTCTGATAAGGGGAGACACAACATACAAACAGAATGGACACTCCTGACCCGGTCTCCTACTGAGTCCCTCCTTCCCCAAAAGGGAGCTGGGCTTTTAGAGGTGCGAGGGACCGCGAGGCAGCAGTGGTTGGGGAAGGCACGCAGGCTCCCTGGTGGCATTGGGCTGCCTGGAGGAGGCGGCGGGGCCGGGCTGGGTGCGCAGAGGAGGCCGCCCCAGCGGCGCTCCCACGACCCGGGCAAGGCCGTCTGGGCGCCGTCTCCGGTCTCTGGGCCTGCGGTCGGGGCACCGCGGGGCCGTGTTTGAGCCGGTCAGCTCCCCGCGGAAATTACAGGGGCGCTCGGCGCTGCGGTCGCGCCCCCCGGGGCAGCGCCCGCTGGTTGGAGGCGTTTAAATTGAAAGCAGCTTTGGGGAGAGGGGGCGGGCGCGGGGCGCCGAGCAAGGGGAGGGGGCGGCCGGGCACAGCGACCCCTTTGTCTGCGCCCGCCGAGGGGCGGAGCCTTGCGGTGAGCGCGGCGCCCCCTCCCCGCGCTCCGGCCGGCCTGTTCCCACGCCAACCAGCAGGCCGAGGCCCGCGCCCCTTCTCCACCTGGGTCTCTGCCTCCCCTCCTCGGGCAGCGCACGCGTACACTTCCTCCGGGAGGCCCTCCCAGACTAACAAGCACCGACAGTCTGGGTGTCCCGGAGTCACAGAGGGTCAGGAGATCTGGGTTGAGTCCTCTAATAGGCCCGGTGTGACCTTGATCAAATTTCCTCCTTTCTCTGGGCCCCAGTGTCCTCTACAAAAATACAGATATTTTACTCTTTCTGCCTACCTCTCTTAGTAATGTTAAAGATGATTTGAGCCAATGTAAGGGAAAGTGTTATGAAAACTGTAAACTGTCGGGGGAATAATAAATACCAAGAATAACACCCCCAACTCCCTACTCTTCATTGTGAGAGATCATTTGTACACAGGTGTGCTTGTGCTGGAAATCCAGCGTGCTAGGGATTGGATGGGGGAGGAGTTAAGCAGCCAACAGCGTGGAGCAGGGGAGAAACCCCGGTGGACTTCTCGGCGAAGGGGGATGTGGAGCAATCAGGGCTAGGAAGGAGTGAAGGGAGCAATACTGGAAAAAGGAGAGGGTGTCTCTGCCTCCTGCGGGGGAAGGTCACGGGACGGAGAGGCAGGAGCCAGGAAGGAGGAGGGTGTCTGTAAGATGAACATGTCCTGCCCGCGGGCTGCAGCCGAAGTGGCTTGGGGCAAGCGGCTGTTTGCCCATTTGGTGGGTGGCATGTCTCCTAGGAAGGCAGGTTGGTGGCAGAGCCTGGTGCAGCCCCCGATGTTTGGGAGGGAATGCCTATTGCCCCTAGGGAGTGTGCTCCCCTTGGCCCCTTCCTATTCTTTTTCCTGAGGGCTCTGGGCACCAGGTGCAAGGAGCTTGGCTTGTTTCCTTTGCTTCCAGCAGCAGCAGTGGAAGGTTCTTTGCCAGGCCTGATGCCCAGGGACATACCCATTTGCTCCACATCTGGCAGAGCTGCATGTTTCTGTTTTACTTTCTAGAGGTCCTTAGTGGGCAGCCAGGGATAGGGCAAAGCCCACAGTTCCAGGTACCTGTTACGGGCACCTGACACGTACACACTTGGGGGCAAGTTGGAGAGTTGAGCCTGGCCAGAGGGAAGAGGAATCTGTAAGGGTGCCCGAAGAGGAAGTCGAGGAGCCGCCCTGGAAAGGAAGGAAAGAAGAGGGTGAGGCCAAGCAGGGAGGGAGGGCAGAGGGGCTGCACCAGGTGTTTCCCCTAGAGGAGCAGGGCTGTCAGGTAGAGTTTCTTCCCAGTCCTCTCTGACACCCCCTTGGGGCACCAACACCTCCTCCAGAGCCCAAAGCCCCTCAAAGGCCTACACAGAGAGGGTTCTGATCTGACAAGTGGGATGAGAGCTACAAGTGGGCTTTGGGCACAGACAGGGGGTGGGCAGCTGGCCAGCTCTGCCTGTCCCCTCTTACCTCCTCCCCTGGCCCGAGCAGCTGCTGAACCCACCCACCCAGGGCACCTCACTCACCCCCCTGGCATGTCCCATGCTCGTGCCAGTGGGTCACAGGGCAGGAATGCCATAGGAAAAGAACGAGGGAGCCCAGCAAGGGGTGGTGACTGCCCAGAGTGACCCAAGTGGTTAGGGCTGGGCCACCCCTGTCCCGAGAGCTGGCCAGGCTCAAGGAACATCCCTGACCCCGAGGTCTGGGACCCACTAGACACAATCTCTCCCGGGGGGCAGGGACTGGAGGCTTCCTGGACAACACATTCTGCATTAGCAGCCGGATACCAACAGGACTCCATCCTCGTGCAGGCTGAGGGCTCCACCAGCAGCCCTCTGAGGGTGTCTCTCCTGCCCCCTTCCCTCCCCATCCCTCCCGCTGCAGGCTGCCCTTTGCCATGCCCCCACCTCCTTAGAGCCCAGACTGGCTTCTGCGTATGCTGCATACCCCTCAGACCATGAACAAGCTTTTCCCAAGCCCACTTCTTGCAGGAAGCCCACCAGGTTGGGCAGGGATCGGGAAGGGGAGAGCCAGACACCCACAGGTCTTGGCCTCCAGCCCCCATCATGGGCCAGGCCTGAAAGAGGCAGTATCCTGTTTTATCCTACTCTGCTCAGCCCTAAGGTCCTAGAGAGCAGAGCTTGGAGCAGGAGGGAGAGGGTCCTGAGGCTGAGGCCTCTACAGGCCCTGGGCCCCAGCTGACAGGCTCAGCATGGGGTTGAGGGTGACTCTCCTCGGCCAAATACTTCCTTGGGGCCAGGGATGAAACTTTTGGGAGATAGAGTGGGACGGGAAGAGGCTTACTCATCCACCTGGGTCATCCCTGTCATTAAAGTACCCATGGGTAGGTGCCATGGCAATGACCATCACAGAGGAGTCCGTGATCTCGGGAACTCATGTCTGATGCTTTTAGAAAGGGTAGGCCGGGGGAGGAGACCCAGAAGGTGAGAAGGTGAGTTGCCCCACATGACCTCCAAGGCCCCTTCTGAGCTAAGACTCTGTGGTCCTATGATCCTAAGATTCTAAAATCCTGAGCTGATGTGGTCCCAAGATATCGGGATTGGAATAACCGCCTTCATAATAATAGCGCCAGGCACTGTTACAAAACTTTTCATGCATGGTCTCATTTACTGCTCCACAGTGAGGGAACTGAGGCACAGAGGGGGTAAGTTTGTTCATCCCCGAGAGCCTTGGGACAGGCAGCCCAGCACAGGTCTGTCCAACTTCAGAGCCTGCTCGTTTACCTGCTTCACTGCAGCTTTTGTGACTCTAAACCCTGCTTTCACAGGGTCCATAATTCAGCCAATCACCAAGTCCGACATCACTGAGTCCAACATCAAATCATGACTCAGCATCTTTGATGGGGAAGCAGCAGGTGGGAGGGGTGGATCCTAGCCGGGAGCTGTGAAAACAACAGTCTTCTGTCCTCTTCTGGGTCCTGGAAAGCTTCCTGGAGGAGGAGGATGGGTAAGAGAAGGCAGAAGAGGGGGAGGAGGAGAAGAGATGTTTAGGAGGCGTGGCCATTCCAGAGAGCAGGGTGGGCACTTGGAGGGAGATGATCTTGTTTGAGAATAGAGGATTGGAGGGACCCAGAGGGGCAGGCCAGAGGAAAGGAGTCTGGTCTGGCTGCATTCCCTTCCTCTGCCAGCCCATGGACTCAGACCCCAAGGGGCAGATAAGGCTGTGCCCCATGGCCCTCTGAGAAAGCCTCCTGTTTTCTCGCCCCCTCTCCCAGCTACTTAGCCCTCTTCTCCAGGCTGGAGGCCACTTTCAGCCACTCGCAGGCTGAACCCCTAGGGGAAGGGCCTTTGCTGATCTCCCCCAGGGCTGATTACAGCAGAGAGCTGGAGTTAAACACTTGCTCTTCTCCTAGGAGCACCTGTCTTTGTTCCCCCAAAGGTATGGAGCCTACAGACCTCTTCCCTCCCCACTAAGGAGACAGTGTTGCCTTCGCAGGCGGCCGAGGAGGCTGGATAGAGGAGAAAAAACCAACACCCAGTGCTAGCCTACGGGCAAGTGGGAATACCCTCACTTTGCGGAGGGAGACACACCGGCAGGTGCAGACACCTGCTCAAATTGCCATTGAGGTAAAAGCCTGCACGTCGGTTGGTCTGGCTCTCTTCTGGCTTCAAGGTGCTAGGGGTCTGTGCCCAGCTGGTGCATTTTGCACCCCCTCCAACTCCCACTCCCTCCCTGGCCCATGGGTTTGCCCACGAAGGGACTGCAGTGTTGACTGGGTCCGCCCCCACCCCGGGAGGCAGGGCAGAGAGCACCCCCAGTACAGTCCGCTTCCCTCTTCTCGTGAATACTGCAGCTTTTCGGCTGGCTGGCGGTAGTCCTGGCTGCCCTTGACTGAGGGCCTCCTACGTTTTAGGTACTGGGCTAAGCATTTAACAGACGACGTGTTGAATCCTCGTAAGAGCCGGATGAGATAGGTCCTGTTACTTTCTCCAGTTTACAGATGAGGAGACTAAGCCTCGGGAAGGTGAAGCGATGTATCAAGATCACACAGCTATAAGCAGTGGAGGTGAGATTTATATCCAGAATCCTCTCCCTTAGGCTCTCTACCACTCCCTTCGGTGATAAAATTGCTGGTGTGTGACTCTCGTCTCCCCTCATTGGGGTCCAGGTGGATGGAAGGGCAAAGCCTCTCTTGCCTGCCCTTTGGCCTCCTCTCAACTGCCCGAGAAGGAGGGGCCTGGGGCTCTGCCTCTAAGAAATGAGGCCATCTCTCCCAGCCCAGGGTGTGGGGCTGCAGGGGGAGTCAGATAAGCTGTGAATCCAGTTTCCTCTCTGCTCACCCTTGTCACCAGCTGGGGTTTCAGCTCCCTCCAGGGTCAGAAGGAAATGACTCATGGTGTTTGGAAAGTGGATAAGGGTGCGGGCTCACATCCTGCTACTTGCTTGCTGTGGGACCTTGGACAGATTACTTAACTTCTCTGTGCCTCAGTGCTGAGGAAATCCAAATACCAGGCTCATAGGACTAATGAGAGGATTGAGTTGGGGAGAGTTTGCAGAGTTTGGAACAGTGCCTGGCACACAGTAAGTGCTATTATTATTAGCAGGGGAATCAAGAGAGGACTGTTTTAAAAGAGGGGCCATCAAATATGTGGAAGTCTATAAAAAGGACATGGTTGATTTTTAGGGAGGGGTGTCTAGATTTCCTAATTTTTCAAGGCCGAGGATTCCTGAGAGGGGAGGAAAGGGTGGATGGTTTCCAGGTGACATTCCTCCCTTCCCACCCCCCTCCCCAGGAGGATAAACATTCCTCACAGGTTTCTGTGCCCTTTCATGTAGAACCTGCAGAGCCCTGGCCAGCATTCCTCTGCCCCTCCTGTCAGCTGGGGGCCAGTGGAGGGGGTCATTAGCCCCTTTTACAGCTTGGTAAAGTGTGAGGGCAGATGCCTCTACCTGAGGTCCCAGCTGGGACCTGCTTAAAGCAGGTGCCCCACCCCCCAGAGGAGGGGCTTTGAGACTGAGGACAAGGGGAGGAAGCCCGTGAGGTTGGCGCTAAGGGCTGCCTGCAACGTGCCTGCGGTGGGGACCAGAGGACCAAGTCTGGTTACTTCCCTGACACCATTCCTGTCCTGAGGTCCCCTGGAGATGGGTTCCCTGTGGACACCAGGGCATGTGCAGTGTTGCCGCAGGGAACAGGAACCCTAGCTCTATCCCTGCCCTCCGCAGCTCCCAGGCTACAGACCTAGAGTGACATCTAACCCAACTAGTCTGAGCTGGGGAAACAGGGGAGATGGAGGGGAAAGCTGCAAGGATGGGGAAGTAAGGGCAGGCTTCCTGCAGGAGAGGGTAGGAAAGATCAGGGCTGGAGCTGCAAGGGTGGGCACAGAGGGTAACGGAGACCTGCTCTTTTAACCCTCTGCCTCAGTGTGTGTGTGTTCTTCTGCATCCGTCCACCCATCCATCCATTGACCCACTTTCTATTTAAACAGGACCCACAGAAACCCTTTCCACAGCTGCTGGAGCTGTTCTACCATATTACAGGCTAATGGCAGGGAGGGAACTTCCCTTCACAGAAGTTCTTTGAGCAGTTATTGCAGGAAGGAGTCTTGCACAGGATGGGGGCTCTCTTAACTCTCCTCCAAGATGTCCTTCTTGCTTGGAATGCTGGGAGGTACTCCACCTCAGTTCTGCCCTCTGAGGGCCTGGAGCTCATGGCTTTTTCCCTCAAGCCAGTGGCGTCATCCATTTTTCCATTCTCCTTCCCTGCCACCTCCAACCCACCCCTCCTCCTTGCTCAGCCTGGCCGCACCATAGCCGAGGTAGACTTTTATGTCCCTGTCCTCCCTTGTCTCCCTACCTCTAGCCCTGCCTCTTTGCAGCAGCTGGGGCTATTTCCAAAGGACCTTGCTGAAAATGCGGACTTCCCTTGCTCCAAAGCCTTCCGTAGTTCCCCACTGCCTACAGAAAAACAACCCTCTACCAGTGGGCCCCAGGCTCTCCCACTTTTACACATGGCGTGTGCTCGTCGCACCTTGCTCATGAACTCACTCTCTCTTTTTTTTTTAATAAATTTATTTTATTGATTTATTTTTGGCTGCATTGGGTCTTCATTGCTGTATGCGGGCTTTCTCTAGTTGTGGCGAGCGGGGGCTACTCTTCGTCGCGGGGCACGGGCTTCTCATTGCAGTGGCTTCTCTTGTTGCAGAGCACGGGCTCTAGGTGCGTGGGCTTCAGTAGTTGTAGCACGTGGCCTTAGTAGTTGTGGCTCGCGTGCTCTAGAGCGCAGGCTCAGTAGTTGTGGCGCACGGGCTTAGTTGCTCCGCGGCATGTGGGATCTTCCCGGACCAAGGCTCGAACCCGTGTCCCCTACATTGGCAGGTGGATTCTTAACCACTGCGCCACCGGGGAAGCCCCCGAACTCACTCTTAGTCAACTCACTCTTAGTCTAGGCTGAGAAACTGCCTCCTTGATGAAGACTCTGGCCGGCGCCCCTACCGAGGCAGTGGTCGAATTGCTGTGATGGTTTCCTGAGGGCAGGGCCACACCTTTTCATGTTTGTATCCCCAGTGCCCAGTAGGGGCTCAACAAAAGTCAACCAACAGTCTGAATGAGTCAGTGAGTGAATGACTCTTTACCCTTCTGCTTTGAGGACCTCCCGTCTTCCCACCCCTGCTTGTCAGAACACCTCCCATCCTTCGGGGGCATCTCAGTGCCTCCCCGTCCTTAATGCCATCCCTGGGGCCCTCACCTGGGAAGGTCCGCTCTTCCCTGAACCCTCACTTCCCTGGTCCGCTCTTCTCATCTCTGTGTGCTCACTGCACAGCAGGCTTCTCGAGGGCAGGAGCCGAGTCTTCCTCATGTTGTTGGATTGGTAAGCATGTTGATATAACCTCTAATTTTAAAAAACTTTCACCCACACCCTGTTCAAAATTAATTCAGCAGACAGTTCCTGAACTCTAAGGCTAGCACGTGCCAGGCACTGTTCCAGGCTGGGGCTCCTGGCTGCAGCGTCACCTACTCCTGTGAGGGAGGCAGATGTGAACCAGCCCACTGAGGTCAGGCCACTGTGTCTTCTGGCCCCACTTCAGAGCTAAGTTACTGAGCCCAGAGAAGGTGACCCTCCTGCTGGGTCACCCAGCCAAAGAGTGCTGCTGGGCTGGCCCCAGGCTTCCCCTTTCCCCCTGTGGCTCAGCAGGAGTCCTTTGACCCAGCCCAGGACAGCCCAGCTCCGATGGTTGCTCCAAAAAGGGATGAGTCTACCGTATTGAATTTCTTCTTCTTTTTTTAATTGAATGTAGTTGATTTACAATGTTGTGTTAGTTTCAGGTATACAGCAAAGTGATTCAGTTATATATTGATATATAGAGAGAGATATAGATATGTTTTTTCTGATTCTTTTCCATGTTAGGTTATTATAAGATATCGAATACAGTTCCTTCTGCTATACGGTAAATCCTTGTTGTTTGTCTATTTCAGATAAAGTGGTGTGTATCTGTTAATCCCATACTCCGGATTTATCCCTCCCACCTCTTTCCCCTTTGGTAACCACACGTTTGTTTTCTATGTCTGTGAATCTATTTCTATTTTATATATAGATTCATTTGTATCATTTTAAAAAATATTTATTTATTTGGTTGAGCTGGGTCTTAGTTCCGGCAGGCAGGCTCCTTAGTTGCGGCATGCAAACTCTTAGTTGCGGCATGCCCGTGGGATCTAGTTCCCTGACCAGGGATCGAACTCGGGCCCTCTGCTTTGGAAGTGCGGAGTCTTATCCACTGCACCACCAGGGAAGTCCCTGTATCATTTTTTTAGATTCCACATATAAGTGATATCATATGATATTTGTCTTTCTCTGTCTGATTTACTTCAATTAGTATAATAATCTCTAGGTCCAGCTGCAAATGGCAATATTTCATTCTTTTTATGGCCAAGTAATATTCCATTGTGTGTGTGTGTGTGTGTGTGCGCCATCTTCCTTATCCATTCATCTGTTGATGGACACTTAGGTTGCTTTCATGTCTTGGCTATTGTAAGTAGTGCTTCTATGAATATTGGGATCCATGTATCTTTTTTTAAAATAAATTTATTTATTTTATTTATTTTTATTTTTGGCTGCGTTGGGTCTTTGTTGCTGCATGCGGGCTTTTCTGGAGTTGCGGTGAGCAGGGGCTACTCTTCATTGCAGTGCGCGGGCTTCTCATTGGATGGCTTCTCTTGTTGCAGAACACAGGCTCTAGGCGCACAGGCTTCAATAGTTGTGGCACTTGGACTCAGTAGTTGTGGCTCACAGGCTCTAGAGTGCAGGCTCAGTAGTTGTGGTGCACGGGCTTAGTTCCTCCGCGGCATGTGGGATCTTCCCAGACCAGGGCTCGAACCCGTGTCCCCTGCATTGGCAGGCGGACTCCCAACCACTGCGCCACCAGGGAAGCCAAGCCCATGGGATGCATGTACCTTTTCAAATTAGAGTTTTCGTCTTTTCCAGGTATATGCTCAGGAGTGGGATTGATGGATCATATGGTAACTCTATTTTTAGTTTTTCAAGGAACCTCCATCCTGTTTTCCATAGTGGCTGAACCAATTTACATTCCCACCAACAGTGTAGGAGGGCTCCCTTTTCTCCACACCCTCTCCAGCTGAATTTCTTCTTAAAATGATAGCAAATGCAGCTTCTTATTTTATTTGAGGTCTTATTGATTGGAAATCCAGTAGATGCCCCAACTAGGTAATGAGCCATTTCTGTTTCTGACATGGAAAGACATTTCAAGGTTGACTTGTTACTTTCTGGATGAAACCAAGGTCAGGGTCACTTTTGTCCTCCACCCACTTCTTCTGTTGCTTGTCTCCTAAAGGAGAGGGTTAGTCCTCATGTCTTGGGTCCTTTTTCCCACACCATCAGCTCCTGTGATCAGGGGCTGGGTCCTGTGTTCCCTCTCAGAGCAGAGAAGGGCTCCATCCAGACTGGGAAGTGAGTCCCCTGCCCCACCCAGAAGCCTGACCCCAGTCCCTCCTGCTGTGGCCACCACCATCCCTGTGCTGTGGTCTCCAAGGGAGACCTCTGCCCTCTGGAACCCTTGCTCCATCCCTCAGGTCCTGCCTCTCTTGCTTTAGAGCAGGCTCCCAGCCCCTACCAGGCTCACCTGCTTGGCTCCTGTCCCAGGGGACACAGAGATGTTATCCCTGGGGGTATGCACGTCAATGGGGGCATTGTTCCCACCTGGTCCTAGCAGAATCAAGGAGGGTCAGGACAGAGACTGGGAATGTCCCAGGTGCCACACAGGCTGGCTTTGTCCTCCTCCTCCCCCTCCCACCCTGCCCCCACCCAGACCACAGACCTTTCCCTGCCCCCTTCAGAGGCCCCTCCATAGCCTGAGGCAGTGCAGCTGTTGCAGGGGTGAGGTCAGGATGGCTTTGGGCAGTTCTGCAGGAGCAAGGTGTCCCTTTACCTCATGGTGCTCTTTGGAGCTGGGCCTCTGCTCAGGGAAGCCCAGCCCTGCCTGCCCAACTCATGTGCCTGTGGCACTCCCGTCTAGGGAGCCACCCTGTCTGGTCCTTGCCCTAGGCCTGCCCCCTTCATGTGCCATCCAGACCCAGCCCAAACTTAGCTGCCCTGTGGAGACTTCCCGGCCCCAATCACACGATAGGCCCCCAGGAGACAGAATAGGTTGTATATAAAAATCAGTTCCTAAGAGCTGACCCCACAGTGGGGACTCCTGGATTCAGGTCCCAGCTCTGCAAGTAGCTGTGTGACCTGGGTGAGTCACTGCACCTGGAGGCTTCATTGGTCCCATCTATAAAATGCCAACGTTTTGGCCCATCTTCCCTAAGCTCCCACTGGCCTCATGCAGCTGCCTCCTGGGAAGTGGAGAAGCAACTGCCCCTGGGGAGAAAGGCGCCCCCACCTCCACCCCCAGACTTTTTCCTCTCCTTAACCTCCAGCTGTAGCTTTGGCCCCAAAGCATGAGTGACAGCCACAGAAAGCTAATGGAAACCTGCAGTGCTGCCAGTGAAACTGATCTCCAGATCCAGATCCAGTTTCTCCTCTTAGCCGGCCCCAGGCCTCCCTCACACCTGCTCTGGTCCCCTTTGGACGTTACGCCAGGAGCGCTGGCTGTCTTTCATCCGCCTCCCACTCCATTCATGCCTTAAGCCCAGGGCACCGCCTCCTGCCGCCTGGCTGCGGCTCGAGTGCTGCCTGGCTGGGCGGGCACCCCAGAGCCCGGCCCTCTTCCCCTTTCCTCTCACCTGGAATGATCGCAGGGAGGGGCGAGCAGGGTGGGAAGCCAGAGGGCAGGAGGGAGGCGCTATGTCCCATCGGATGCAGCAAGGAGAGCTCAACACTGGGGGTTTTGTTTTTTTGCTGAAAAAGGTATAAATTCAGGAGGGCTTTTTGGTGGAGGGACAATTTCTCACGTGGATTTAGCACATGTTTAAGCCCAGCAGTGACCACGAGCAGGTCCTGCCCTTCTTGTCAGGACTGATCAGAGCCAGTCGTTTATTTACTCAGCAAATATTTCTTGATGTCGACTGTACGAGTTGCCGTTTTAGGTGTTGCGGATACAGGTGTAAACAAAACAAAGCCCCCGTTTTCACAGAGTTCATATTCCTGACTGGGGGTGAGGGAGACAGACACAAGCATAGAGGTAAGATGGTAGTTGGTTAGGAGACCTCTCCTGTTTAGGAGAAAAATTAAAATGGATAAGGGAACAGGGAGTGACCAGGTGACAGTTTACATTTGGAGCTCGGCAGGCCTCTCTGAGGCGGTGACACCTGAACAGAGAGCCAAGTGGACAGCTGGGGAAGATATCTGAGGCAGGGGGAACATTACGTGCAAAAGCCCTGAGGTGGGGAGAGCTTGGCGTGTTCAGAGAATAGCAAGGAGCCCACTGAGGCTGGAGCGGAGTGAGGGGAGGGGAGGATGGTAAGAGATGATGCTGGAATCGGATCACACAGGGCCTTGTGGCAATGACTCTGGATTTTATTCAGAGTGAGATAGGGTAAGGAAAAGAGCCAGGGTACCTCTCCTTTGGGGCCCCTGAAAGGCGCCAGCAATCCCCTCTTCCTTACTGCCTCCCAGGATTAGGGAGAAGTAAAGAGATAAATCTGGGGATCAGACAGACCAGATCAGACAGACAGGTTTACTCATCCATCCATCCACCCACCTAATCATCTGTTCATCTGTCCATCCATCCATCCATCCATCCATCTATCCATCCAACCACCCACCCATTTATCCATCTGTCCATCCATCCATCCCACCATTCATCCATTGATTTGACAAATATTTATTGCATACCTACTCTGTCCTACCACTTACTTTGGGCAAGTGGTTTATTTATCTGTAAAGTGGGGCCAGTGATAATTCTTTCCTACTTCAGAGACTTGGGAGGACTAAGCAAGACAAAGTACTTAAATCGCTTAGCACAGTGTGGGCACGTAGTGAGCACCTCATAGGCACATGGTCGCTATGTGACTAGTCGCTGGTATTTACAGCCTCCCTCCACCAGCCTTCTCCGACCCGCTCCAGAGTATCTAACCTGTGCCCACCTTACCCTGGGGAGCTCTCCCAGAGAGGGCATTCTGCTCTGATCTCAGAGCTTCCCTGAGAAGCTTCCCTTCCCAAACTGCCCCACCCCTGTGGCCCACCCTCTGCCCTCTGCCACCTGTCCCATGTGTGGCGTCAGAGCTCAATAGAATGTTCTCTCTGAGCCTCATGTTCTAATTTGCCCTCTTTACTTGTCAGCCAGCCTCTGTCTGCCCCAGCCCGTGGGCCACCCACTCACCACCCCCTCCAGAAAGGTGTTGTGCTGTCTTGTGTTGGGGTTCAAAAGCCAGAGACAGAAACTTAATTTCCAGGGAACAAAACCTGGAAAAAGCCCAGACCTTGAAGCCCTCTGGAGTCAGAGATGCTGAACAAATCCTGGCTCCAGCACATCCCCGCTGTTGATCCCTGCAAGTCTCTTTATGTCTCTGGGCCTCAGTTTCTTTATTTGTAAAAGGGAACAATAACACTTGCATAAATCTCCTACATGCTTTGCAAGTCACTGTTAACAGTGGAGGAGTCAGGATGCACCCCCCCACCACTGAAGCCAGAGCCCGGGGTGTGTATCCTGGAAATTATATTCAAATGTGCATATACTTTTGTCTGGGGTGAGGGTTCATTGCTTACATCAGGTTCCCCAAGGGGTCCTGAGCCAAAAAGATGAGAACATGGCCCAAAACTTCAAGTAGTTGAAGAAATCAAGTCTGGAATGTGTTCATTCATTTTGTAAAAATTCAACTATTCAGACATGTTTTTGGTGCCTATTCTGTGCCAGGCCCTGTGGGGGAGTTGAAGACACACAGGGACTCCCCCACCCCTCATCAAGGTGTCCCCCTTTCTGCTCCCCTGTGCGAGAGGCTGTTTTACAGGCGATAAAACTGAGACTCAGAGATGCTAAGTGACTGACCCAGAGTCACACAGCTGACATGCGTGCCTTCCTGCCGGCATGTCCCCTGGCCACCGGGGATGGACAGCTGCTTCCCTGGCCTGAGGTACAGGGGCTCCCTCTCCTTTTAGCCTTTAGCACGATATAGGCTACTTCATTCTCCCTCTCCTCCTCTTCCTGGCCTCAGATGCTCGATGCAGCCCACCCACGGCCCTCTGCTGTAGGAATCGGCAGGGTCCTGGCCTGTCAAGTGTTCCCTTCCAATGACGCTTATCACCACCTGTTTTCTTCTTCCCCTCCACCCCGTTGAAGGATACAATCTGGACTTGTTGGAAGAGGCAGGCTGGCTTTGGAGTCAAAGATGTTGAAGGAGGAGTGGCTTGTGCATTAGGTAGAATAGGTGGGGTTGTGAGAGATGGAGGGCACCCGCTGAGGGACCTTCCCTCCCTACACCGCTTCCCTGGCCCCTCCAATATGCAGTCTTTTTGATGCTACTGAGGATAAGCCGGGCCTCAGCCTGCGTGAAACTCTTCACACACACCTCGGGCTCCAGGTGGTCCCCGAGACCTCGTCAGGGGCTGGCCCTGTGCCTAGGTCCCAGCTCAGGGCTCCAGGCAGCAGTACAGGAGACCCAGCGTGTTCCAGTATTTATTTATTTGAAAGGCGCAGCATTTACATACATGGGCTCTTATTACCCCCCGGGGCCGGGAGGAGCGGGACACTGCTGCCTGGGCCTTTGATGTTCCAGAGGAGAGATGGTGAGATGGTGCTGGGAGTCGCTGCTGCTGTGGGGTGTGTGCGCGGCGTTGGGGGGCGGGGGCGGAGCCCTGGTGATCTCACCTCAGGAGCCCAAGGGTGGTGGGTGCGGTGGCCAGGCCCATGCATGACTAGAAGGGGTCGGAAAGTGGGAAAGAGGAGGCTGGACCCTCAGGGCCACAGCCATTGCCTTGGGTTTGGGAGCACATATGCCCTCCAAGGGAGGAGGGGAGAAGGGCAGCTGGTGGACGGAGGCAGGGAGGAAGGAGTCGCCAAAGCCCCGTGGGCAGGGCCCAGCCTCTAAAAACTGCACCCAGTACCTCCCATCCCCCATCCCCCAGAGAGGCCTGAGGATGGTGACAGCCCCAAGGAGGTCAACGTCCGGTGGGGGCATCGAGATACAGGCCCGAGACTCACTCAGAACCACAAAGACCCACCAAGGTGGGCTCTGTAAGTGGGTCCTCCTGTCTCCCACATATGTCTAGGGAAAGCAAGTGGCTGTGTGCTGAGTGATGCAGTGTTTACTCATAAGTGAATAAATGAACGGAGATGTTGGGACAAATGCAAAGACAGAAAGACAGGAGCGCATCTAGCGTATCAGCCATATTGACTTCTGAGTGTCTCTATGTGCCGGGTCCTCTTCTAGGAATGAGTGAATGAAACATGGGGAGCCCCCATCCCAGGTCTATATGGGAGGAGTGCAGGGATAAGGGAGAGCTAGAGCTGTTCTCTTTAGCTCTGTCACTGGAAATAATTTCTTTCTTTTTTCAAAAAAAAATTATTTATTTCTTTGGCTGCGTCAGGTCTTAGTTGCGGCACGTGGGATCTTCGCTGTGGCCTGTGGGCTTCTCTGTAGTTGTGGTGCGCGGGCTCCAGAGTGTGTGGGCTCAGTTGTTGTGGCACGCAGGCTCTCTAGTTGCAGCACACGGGCTTAGTTGCCCTGAGGCATGTGGGATCTTAGTTCCCCGACCAGGGATGGAACCTGCGTCCCTTGCTTTGGAAGGTGGATTCTCAACCACCTGGAAATAATTTTCACCTTAAGTCCCTGGAAATAATTTCAAACTTAGAAAAAAGTTCACAGATAAAAATAGTGCAGAGAATTCCCAGGTGGTCCAGTGGTTTAGACTTGGCACTTTCACTGCTGTGGGCCCGGGTTCGATCCCTGGTCAGGGAACTAAGGTCCCACAAGCCATGAGGTGCGGCCAAAAAAAAAAAAAAAAAAAAACAAAGAGCACACCCTTATACATTTCACTCAGATTAACCTATTGTTAATATTTAATCCCATTTAATCTCTCTCTCTCTCTGTATATATTTTTCCCTGAACAATTTGAGGGTAAGTTACACATATCATGGCCCTTTACCCCTAAATAGTTCAGCATGTATTTCCTAAGAATAGGGATATTCTCTTCCTTAACCACAGTATAGCTATCAATTTTATAATTTTGCATCAATTCAATATTTTATCTAATCTACCATCCATATATCCATGTTCCAATTTTGATTAGACTTAATTCAGTTGAGCTAATAACATCCTTTCCAGGATGTTTTCCCCCTACAGGCCACAGGAACCCAGGAGGTCACTGAGCTATGTACAGAGGAGACAAACACTGACAGAGCTGAGTGACAGCAGGCCGAGAGGGCAAGCTCCTGAGTGGGATGGAGGTAAGCATTGGCAGGAGTGGTGGGGGGTGGTCCCCAGGTCTCAGCTTCTGGGTGGGCTCCTGAGTACCGGAGGAAGCTTCCTCTCACCATGGCTGTCTGGGGACTGTCAACCCAGGAGACAGAAAAATCCTGCATTTCAAGGAGGTTTACCAAGCTGCACAACCAGCATCCCATAAATCTCACCTGCCACCCTCCCCAACACACACTCGGTGGGTGGAGATGAGTGGGTGAAAGACTACATCAGTTCTTCCAGATGTTCCAGCCGGCGAGCCCCAGGCTCAGACAGGACCACAGAAGGCCAGTGGGAAAGTGGTGGCCCCGGCTGAGGGAGCCTCTGGGATTTATGGGTCTCCAGGATTTATGGTGGGTGGAGACTCTACCCAGAGTTTCCCTGGACAGCCTAAATCCTCCTCTCCCTCTGAGGCCTCTTCTAGAAGCAGCCCCCGAATCCCTGCTGTATCCCCATGCCTAGAACAGTGCTCGGTACCTAGTAGGTATCAATAAATATTTGTGGAACGAATGAACTAGTCTTCTTTCTATTCAGGAGACCAAATTAACCCTTGAATTTTATGGCTCTGAGGCTCCACCAAACAAATCATTGGGTGGTTAGTCCCGGCGTCTGAGGCTTTGCACATATGCTCCATCCATTGGCTATGTCCAACTGTCTCCATGCACCACCTATTGGAAACATAAAAGGAGCTAGAGGGAGAAAGCATGGTGGGGCAGAGAGGACTCCCAGGAAGAGCAGTGACCACCTGGACTTTACCCCTGCTGAAGGCCCAATGGGTGTAGCTTGTAGCAAGAAGACTCATGGTTTGATATCAAGAAGGCCTTCCCAATATATTTTGGTGAATCTTGGATGTTTCCGTTGTTGACCTGTCCAGAGGCAGGGGGATGCCAGAGATGACTTCTTGATCCTCCCAGATGGCCCTCTGGGGCCTCCCAGGCCCAGCCAAGGCTCTGCCCACCAGGCGTGGGTGGCTGGACTGTGGATAGTTGGCTCTAGCCTGCATCCTTGGTGTGCACCAACCGGGCCAAATGTGCCCCACGCATTGCCTGGCCTGGGATAGTGTCCAGACTTGGTCTCCAGGGTCCTCCCACCCCTGCTGGACAGCGGCCTCTCCCAGTGACTCAGCCCTGACGTCATGGGGCGAGCGGAAAGGCCAAGGGCGTGGGAGGTGGTGGCTCCCTCCCTCCTGTCCTCACCTCCCTGGGCTCAGTCCCCATAGCCTCCTTCCCTCCCACCATCCCTACCCTCTCTCACCTCCTTGTGAGTTTCTCATGAGCCCATGTGCCCAGGGCTGTTGCCTTTCCCTGTGGACACATGCCTTGTGTGTCTGGGTATGTGCTGGGCCACTGTGGTTCATGAAATAAAAGAAGCACAGCTTGAGAGCTCCTGGTCTGGATCCCAGGCCCCCTCTCCTACCTGTTAGGGGGTGATGGGGCACCTTTCTTAGGTGACTGGGACATTCTTTTTCACACTGGGGCCTCTCTGTGCCCCCAGGCCTTGGATCTGCTTGTCTACCCCATGCCCTCCAGGGCCTCCCTTAGGTGTATGATCTCAGCTTTTTGAGTTCCTTCAGACGGGAGAGGGTCCCTGGGATTCGTACCTTCCCCCTCTGCAGGCCAGTGCACTCAGGCCTCCAACACTGTCCTGCCTGCACCAGGCCAACGGCCTCCCTCCTCCACCCCACTTCAAAGCCCAGAGCCAGCAGGGGCCAATTACATGCCCCCCACCCCCCTCGCTTGTTAAGTGTCATTAGCCCCAGTTTACAGATGAGGAAACTGAGACTGGGGAGGTGGAGGACGTCACCCCCTCCATCCCTACCCTGACCCTTGTGTCAAAACTGGCACAAGGTCTGGGGACCTTGCCAAGACTCCCCTTCCTTGGAGAAGCCGGTGGCCCAGTGCCCATTCTAGCTCCCACTTCCTGCCTTTCCCCCAGCCCTGCTCTCCTTCCCCTGAAGCCAGCTGTGGGTTTGAGAAGACAGCTGTGGAGCCCCTGGGATGGGGTGGGCAGGAAGCCTCTCTGAAATCTCACAAAGGCAAAATGCAAATGAGCCCCCCAGTTAGTATAGAGTCAGGGCGGTGGTACTTTAGGTAATAGGACTTAGGGAGTAGAGGGACCCCCCTTCCTGCTCATCAGCTTGCCAGAAGCCCCCGCTATGGGAAGAGGCTGGTGATGCTGTCAGCCTGAGTGGAGCTGGCTGGGTGAGGCTGGGTGGGATGAGGTGGGCTGGGGAGGGGGAGAGTGCTGACACTGGCAGGACTTCAGAGGGCACCGAGCTGATGCTGTCAGCGAGGATGGTCCTGCCCTCAGGGATGAGAGAGAAAGCCTGCATCTCAGCCCTCCTGGGGAAGGCAGAGGCTCCCTCTGTGGTCTGGGAGCACAGCCAGCTCCTGGACCCCATTTGACTCGGCCAACTGGGGCTGAGTGGGCTGTGACATCTTTGAGACACCCCCAACAAAAGGGGGAAAAGGCCCTCCTTTTTATAGACAGGGAGACTGAGGTCCAGAGAGCGGAGCGATTTGTCCAGCTGGGATCACACAGCACAGAGAGAAGAGCAGAGACTGTGGAGAATGCCGTTCAGGAAATCAGGGCTCCCGACGGAAAAGCGAAGGCCGGGAGTGGGGCGTGGGTGAGAAGTGTGGAGGCTGTACGGGGGGAGCGTGTTGCTCACAAAGCTGTAAGCTTCTCGAGTGCTGGGATTTATGGTAAATTCCTTGCATGGCTCCTATGGACAGACGGCATGCTGGGCCTATGGCAGAAGATAAACACTTACCTACTCACTAGCTGAGTTTTTCGGTTCTGATGACTCCAGGAATGCACAGGGGTTTAAACTGCAGCAAGAGAGAGGGAGGGCAGACTTCAGGAAGAACTCTGTACTTTTGTGGATGAGGGCACTCTGAGAGAAGTGCCTAACTAACCCAGGAGCTGGCATTCGGCCCTGTCCGGTACCCTGGATCCTTCTGTGGGGTGGGAAGGGGGCTGTCTTTGGTATCTACTCCATAGGCTCCCCCCTCCACACTGTCCTCGCCACGGAATGAAAGGCCCGTGGACTTTGTCTGTCATCATGGGAAGTGCCACGTCCAGCAAAACTAGAGGTGATGTCACCACAGCTTTGGACCAGGTGTGTGGCTGCCCCTGGCTGAGCCTTCGCCCCTGCAGCTGTGAAGGTCTCAGCTGAGGTCTCGTGGGGGAGCTGTGGGGAGGGGCAGAGTCAGAAAGCAGAAAGAGCCAGAATCGAAGAGCCTGGCTCCCCACTCCTCCCATCTGTCCCCACCCTGTCTTCCTAACAGGCCTTCCCAGCACAAGATGTGTCTCCTCAGGGTCCTTTTGGCCTGGTGACTCCTTGTCAGTGGCGAGGGCCAGAGAATGTGACTTGGAGAGGAGAGAGGTCAGGGCACCTGGCTCTGTGAGCCTCAGTGGGTGTGTCACAGCCCTTTACTGAGCTCAGTCTCCTCTGTTTTCAAATGAAGGGCTTGGACCTGGACAGTGGCTTTGACAGGGGTAAGGGATTCCACCTTGTCCAAACCTGCATAGAAGGACAACTCGGGAGACAAGCGTTAAACAGACTTGCTGCAGGTAGATCAAGGGTGGGGTCCACAGTGGACCTGCTTCCAGCCTCTGTGTCCCCTCCCCTGGGGAAAGCCTCTCCCGCCTCGGCCCTCAGCAGCAGAAGCTCAAGCTTTCCCTGGGACAGAGCTTATGTGCCTTAGATTACTGTCAGAGGGCTACTGCCCACCTCCCTTCCTAGAATATAAGACCTTTAGGGCAGGGACCAGCTTCTCTGGCACTGATTGGCTGGCTCAGGTGAAGACGTGTCAGAGGCTGAGTCTCATGAAGAGACTTGGCGAATTCAGAGACGTCCCCTCTGAAGGCCCAGCTTCTTCCATTTGGGCTGGTTCACGGAGCTCTGGCCCTGGTCCCGATGCCAACCTATGTGCCACAGGCCTTCAGTTGAGGCATTTCCCCTCCCCGGGCCTCCCTTTCACCATATCATCTCCAATGTCCCGTCCAGTTAGAACACTGCATCAAAATCTATGCTCACTCATTTGGTCCCACCAACTACCCCATCCTTCTTTCATTCATTTGCATGCTTGTTTGCATAAAGCCTCATGGAGCATCTAACAGTGTCTGTGTTTTTCTGTTGACCTGCCTTTGCTTCAGTCTCTGGTTTCATCTTTCTCCTAAATGACATGAACAAGGGGTGGGTGCAATGGGCAGAGACCATGTCTTGTCTCTGTGACCGCATCGCCTGGCACAGGGCCTGTGACATAGCCTGTGCCCCATAAATGCTTGTTGAAGTGAAAGGGCTGAGAAGAGGAGCTGGGTGGGTACCTTGTGGGAAGGGGGAGGCAGGAGGGGAGCGTATGGGGAGGGGCTGACTGAGGTGGGCAGAATCAGGGAGGGACGTGAGGCAATGTCTACATCCCTGGATTCATCAAGAGGCTGAAATGGGGTTGGGGTCGGTGGCGGGGGGAGTGACGACCGCCCAAGGTCGTACAGCTGGTTGGTGGCAGAGCTCAGACTTGAACCTTTGACTCCTAGGCTGATGCTGAGAGGTTTAGAGGTAGGACGTGGAGGGAGGGGGCTGGGTGGGGGGCTCTCCCTTTCCTGTGTTACCTCCTCTCAGACTGGAAGAGGAGCTGAGTTCACAAGGAGCCAGAGACCCGCCTGTGAAAGACTCAGAACTCAGCTGGGAAGGTCAAAGGGCCGCATGCTATGGTCCTGCCATTCCTTTGGGATCCAAAGGGGGCTCTGAAGGGAGTGAAATCCTCTACCCTAGAGGTCTTGGAGAATCAGGGGAAGCCTGGTGAGAGCGGCCTAGCGTGGTGGCAGGGGACCACTCAGAACGTCTCCAGCCTTGTGATCCAGGAGGGAGTCCAGGAAACATGGGGCACACAGGGCCCACCTCTAACAGCCGGCATTCCAGGCCACCTGCGTCTTCTCAAGGTCATCCAGGGCTGGCACCTGGGGGAGGGCTGGGAGATCGGGTTACTTCAGGGCCCCACCCGCTCTGAGGGGCTTAGAGCATTCACTCCCACTGGTGGCCCAAGGGGGAAAGCTAAGGGCAGGCTCTGCAACTAGAGGTGTGGGTCTGGAAAGGTTCTGGGATGCACTCTTCAGGGGAGGAGGCCGGGCCCAGCCAGGTTCCCCATCCCATACCCCCACCCCCATTTCACTGGCCCTGCTTAAGGACCTCTTCTCTAGGCCACTCAGAAGGGATGGGTGGGGAGCCCCGAGGTCCGAACCCCTCTCCTCTTGCCCAGGACTCTGTTGCTTTGACCGGACACCATGGCTCTCTGGATGGAGCCCCTCCTGAAGGGAGAACAATCAATCCCTGAGCATATCGAACTCACAGGGTTTGCATTCTGCTTGCAGGGAGCCCTCCAGAGTGATGGGAGAGGCAGTAATCAGTCTGATGGGGGAGGTCAGACACCAATGTCCTCAGGATATAGAGGCAGGGAAAGATAGATGAAATGAATATTGAAGGGCTGGGGCACGGAGAAAAGGGTAAATAGAACTTGGGTCGGGAATCCCGGCAGACTGCATGGAAAAAAGGAGCCTGGAACAGGAGGATAGGAGAAAGGGAGGGGGCCTCAGACAGGCG
>NW_020171981.1:5281178-5292393 GCF_003031525.2 Neophocaena asiaeorientalis asiaeorientalis
CCAAGGAGACACCCAGAGAAAAGCAGAGAGCCTAGGAATGAAGAGAAGGAGGGAGAATGGGGAGCCAGGAAGATGTTCCCTTGGTCCCAGGCGGAGGGGCTGAGGGGGTGGAGGGGGGACGCTGAGTCCTCACAGGGCAGAGTGAAGGATGGCGGAGATGCAGGGGCCCAGAGGCAGGCCTGGCCCAGAGCCCTGACCGCACTCTCCCTCCCCTGTGCCCATCCTGGCCCACCCTGGCTCTGCCCAAGGCCAGCCGTAACCTGGCCCTCAGCTCTCCCCAAGCGGAGCCAGCCCCAGCCGGTGCCCAGAGAGCAGGGTCCCCCAGCTGCTCTGAGGGTTCAGCGTGGAGCCTCCGTGGGGGTTGATGGGAGACTGCCAGGCGCCGCCTAATAGGATTTTAATTATACAGCTCCAGCAAGAATTTCTTCCCCCCTGGGCTTGGGCCCTCACAGATACCTCCATCTCCACCTCAGCATCCTCCCAGCCCCGGCGGCCCGCTTGCCCAGGCCCCCGCTGCCCGCCCCCGCCCACCGTGGGGGACTCCGGCTATCTCCTCCGCAGGGCCCCGCGGAGGGCTGGCATCTGCCCCCAGCAAGCATGGGGAGGACACCCGCTCTTGGGGAGGGTCCTGCGGGGGTGGGGGGAGCTCCTCCAAGGCCTGCATCCAGAGCTCAGTGTGGCTAGACTGACTTAAGTGCTGGCGGAGAGGGGCTGCTGGCCACCCTTCCACTCACTGTGGACTCAGTGCTCATTTTTCCGCAGTGACTGCTCCACTCCAGGCCTCTCCACAGGAGTGTCTCATGTGATGCTTACAACACGATGACTCCGGGAGGCAGGCAGGGCAGATAGAATGATAATTTCCATATTATGGATGAGGAAACTGAGGCCCCAAGAGTTTAAGTGACTTGCCCAGGGACACAGTGAGTAAGGAGTCTGGACTCCAGCCTGGACTCCACATCCTGGCAGTGGCCCTGAGCTGCCATTCCCCTCCCCCGCACACCCCAGCCAGAAGGAGCCACACGCGCTCTGTTTAGAAAGCTCTCCTGCCCTCTCCCCCTATCTCCCACTTACCCTTTAGGCATGAGATGTTACCTCCTTCCAAGAGTTTGTTTTCATGCTCCCACAGCTCCTGTATTTTGCCACCATAACCCATCTGTCTGGCTTGCCATTAATCTAGAAGTTCCTTGACCCATCGAGACAAACCTTCCTGACGCCCACTGGTCAAGCATTCAGAGCCTCCCCAACCAGCTGTGCTCTGTGAAATGACCCCAGACCTCTCCCGCAGTCGGCCCCCTCCCCCCCACCGGCCCCGCCCCACCGCCTTCCAGTCAGGCCAGTGTAGACCACCAGTGTGGCAGGGGGACAAATGGCCTTTCTTAGTGACAGCACTTTGTCTGAGTGAGGCTTTTTTTTTTCTTTTTGGTCTTTATTTTTTTTTTTGCGGTACGCGGGCCTCTCACTGTTGTGGCCTCTCCCGCTGCGGAGCACAGGCTCCGGACGTGCAGGCTCAGCGGCCACGGCTCACGGGCCCAGCCGCTCCGCGGCATGTGGGACCTCCCCGGACCAGGGCACGAACCAGTGTCCCCTGCACCGGCAGGCGGACTCTCAACCACTGCGCCACCAGGGAAGCCCTTTATTATATTTTTAACACCTATTTTTTTGGTTTGTTTGAGAATAATTTTAGATGTATAGAAAAGTTGCAAAGATAAAACAAAAAGTTCCCATACACCCCATTCCTCTTGTTGTTAACAACCTATATCACTCGGGTAACTTTGTCCCAGTGAAGAATTAAACACTGGTACATTTCTGTTAACTAAACCCAACACTTTTTTCAGACTTCACCGTTTATTATATTTTTTTAATTCCACGAGTAATAGATGAGTGCATTCTTGCATGAGTTTCAACAGTGTTAGAAAATAAACAGTAAAATAATGATGTCCCCTCACCCCCCCTCCAAGGGTAATTCTTCTGCCCGCTCTGGGCACAGGTACTTTCTTCCTGCCCCTTCTCAACAGACAGTGGGTCTTGAGCTCTGGCAGTCAGCGCACTGCTCACCCCCATCCTCTGGGTGGTGTGTTGACAGTGGTTCTCGCCCACCCCTGTCCCCTGCTGCAGCGAATGCTCTTCTCTCCAATTCCTGCCTGTCCCTGGAAGCTCTGCTCAAGCCTTGCTGCTTCTGGGCGTCTTTGAGGAGCTCCTAGCCCGCAGGCGGGCGCCTTCCTCTCACTGTCCGATCAACGTGACTGGCAAACAGTCGGGGGGTTGACAGAGCTCTCCACACCCTGCTGCTCCCTGCCCAGCTCCTGGAAATCAGGAAACCGCAGGTAATGAGGCTGTTAAGGAAGAGGCGAAGCAGCCTTCAGGAAAGTCACCTGGATGTAATTGGCAGTGGGCAGTGGCCCCCAATACTGTGGGGGAGCAGGTAGGAAGGTACAGAAGACCCAGTGTTTGACCTCAGGGCCCCCCCAGCCTGTGCAGGAGGCATCCACACATCCTGGCCTGGCTCCTGGATGACCGTGGCCCATAGAGCTCAGTCCAGGCCCACCTGACTGCCCAGAGGGTGCTCAAGGCTGGGGGAGGGGGGATTTGGACAAAGTCTCTGCTCTCCCTCTGCCAGATGTGACTTCTGTTCTTTTCTGATGGCCAAGATATGCCTTGGCCTCAACTCGCCCCAGCCAGAGGAGGAGGCTCTATCCCAAGCTTTTCAGTCTCATCCAGAGACTTGGACCTATTATGTCAGCCTACCTGCCCCCATCAAAGCATCTCCTGCTTCCCTCCCAGCCTCCTGGCAGGCTGCTGCCACCCACCAGCACCACAGAGGACTTATCCTATCCCACCTCTGCTGGTTGTCCTCACCCCATACTTTCCCCCAAGGTCCTGGGAGCGGATGGGGCTGGGGCTGGAAGGGGGCCAATGCCTGCAGTGGCAGCCGATCACCTGAGGAGCTGACCGTCCTGACTTGCCACTGGTCAGTTCACCCATCTCCCTGCCTCAGCACCGTGCCTGCCTCCACCAATCTCAGGAAAAGAAGAAGATTTGGGTGAAAAAATTGGCAACCATCCTTCCAACGTCTGTTCTCCCCGTTGTTGAGCCTTTTCCCGCAGTCTCACGGCCTCCTCCTGGCTTCCCGGTCCTTCAAGTCAGAGAGGATGGGGCAGGACAAGGGCCCTGGAGACAGGAAGTTTTTGGGGTGAGACCTGATGGAGGGGAGGTTGCCGGGAGAGGAGAGGGCAGTCAGGATGTGCCTCAGGTATGTGCTCACGCTTACAGGGTGAGGAGGGACAGGCCCCCTAGGCCACACTGGGCAGGGTCTGCAGCAGGAAGCTACAGCCCTGGGAGACCTGGGTCTCCGGCCCTGTGGGCCCCAAGCCCGGGAGAAGCTGTGGAGCTGGACAGCCTGGTGGGGTGGGGGATTGCCGCATCGTGGCCAGCTGCTGTGGCATGAGATGAAAGGCCGGGAGTGGGGCTATTGGCAGAGGGACAGGCGGCTGGAGGCGTGGGGTGGGGGGAGGGGAGCTAACCCTCTGCGAAGGCTGCCAGGTGTAGACATGGTGGAGTGCGGAGGACGCAGGCGGAGTTTTAGCCCTTGGGATCAGGGCAGAGAGCCTGGAGTTTGAAGGCTTCCCTATGAGGTTATGTTGTCCAGCCTGATGCCTCCACGCCCTCGGCCCCAAACCAAGCAGGTCCTGCCTGGGGATGCTCCTCCCTGGCCCCAGCCTTTCTTCCCCTTGCACCTATCCCGAGCAGTGCTTCCTGAAATCTAACTCCGATCCATCTCTTTGCACATTTACAGGCACTGCACTCCATGGGGACTGTCGGCTAGCCCCAGCCTCTGGTTCGTCGCTAACTAACTGCTGGAGAACATCAAACAGCTCAGGACTGGGTCGATCTTGGTCACCTTTTGCCCTTGATTCTGAATTTCTCTTACTTTAGCTGTATGATTATTTGTCCGGTGTCCCCCTGTAAGAAGGTTCTAGAGATCGTGGAGAAAAGAAGAAAAAACCTTCTTGCTTCCTAAATATCTCTCTTAACCTTTCTTCACCATCCTATACCCTCACCCACATCTCTGTACAGGATTCCGTCTTTTCTTATGCAGAAATTGCTTCAACTGTCCCCCCAAAAGTCCCCCAGACTCCTCATTTCCCTCTGGTCCATTCCCCAGAGCTTCCATGGTGGTCTTGCTAATGTGAGGATCTAACCATGTCACGTCTCTTGCTCAGCACCCTTCCATGCAATATTGCCCTTACAACTATCAAGAGGGCCCCCTTCTCCAGGCCCCTCAAAACATGAATACAGCACCGGTGCTACATTTGTTGAAGCACCCTTGGATGCCTAGGTCATGCAGGATCTGGTACTGAGTGCTGCATGGCATAAGCCAGAACTTTAAACATCTGCTCTTGTGGTTAACACTGATCATGCCGGGATGGACTTGCTCTAAGTTCGTGAAACAAAAAGCAACTGTGTCGGGGCTTCCCTGGTGGCGCAGTGTTTGGGAGTCCGCCTGGCGGTGCGGGGGATGCAGGTTTGTGCCCCGGTCCGGGAGGATCCCGCATGCCGTGGAGTGGCTGGGCCCGTGAGCCATGGCCGCTGAGCCTGCGCGTCCGGAGCCTGTGCTCTTCGGCAGGAGAGGCCACGACAGTGGGAGGCCCGCGTACCGCAAAAAAAAAAAAAAAAAAAAGAAAAGAAAAAAAAGCAACTGTGTCTGTTTGCCGTCCCAGTGTGCCTGTGCCAGTGACATGAATGAACACTGTACAAGTGCTTTTGGGTGAAATAAAAAATAAATGGATAAACTTGTTAAATCCTTCCTCCCAGCTGGCATACATGTAATAGGTTATTTTTAAAAATTCAAGAACAATGCAATGGATTCTTTTTCTTTTGCAATGGATTCTTATATAATAAAATTTCCTGGTGTATCAAGGATCCGTGTTCCTGCTTCCCCTCGAGTTCCGGAAGTACACACAAATTAGCACAGTATTCCAGATAGATGCACGTTGCAAGTGAGAAACATTTTACTCTACTAAATAATTCATATAGCAATTTGTATAAATGTAAGTCTAGATGCACCGTACGTGAAATTTGACAACGAATCTTTGTATTGGCAATTCGGTGGGCATTGAAAACTGGAATTACAAAGCATTACATTTTATAAAAATATCTCCTCATACATAGTTATGTTTACAAAATTTTAAACATTTAGATTTACATCAATAATTCTGATTTACTGATGTTCATTAGCTATAATTTGTATTTTGCCTTTTAATTTTAATTGTTATATTAGAATATTTTAGTCAATTAATATTCATCCATGTAAAATCCATGGCTTTATGCACATTTAAAGTTTTTATTGTTATGAAGGCTTATTGTCAAGGAAGGCAAGAAGAACATATTTTATTTAGCAGTTTGCTATCTCGATTTGTGGGCCTCCATTTGAACTCTTGTCCTGGACCCTGCACATCTTGGGGTGGCCAGCTTCATCGCTGCCCACTTCCTGCTGGACTCCTCGGCCTGGCCCACAGAGGCCTCCGCAACTTGGCCTCTGCCTACTCTTCCAGTCCCATCTGCTGGATGTCTTCCCTCAGACCTGGTCGGGGTGGGTGGGGTTCCCAGAACACGCTGTACCTGCGCCGTGCCTGAGATGACCTCTCCTCCCCTTGCCCACCCATACTTTTAGTCTTAGCCCACACGTGCCCTCCCCTGGCCCCAGCAGGCAGATTGGTGCCTTTGCGGATGCCCCAGTCTGTTTGGAAGCATCTGTTAAGGCACTTCTTCCACCATGAAGTGAGGCTTGTAGGCTGCCTCCCGCATGGATCAGGACCTTCTCATAGGCAGGGAGGGGCGGAGCTCCGGCAGTAGGCAGTGGCCAAGGTGGAAGGGAGATCGGAGCTCAGTTCTGATTCAGTGCTGGGACCATGGAGGCTTTGATACCTCTGAAGTCTATAGGACTTGGACCCTGAAAAAACTAGAAGTTCTAGGGACAACTAGCTGAGACCTTGGTCTTTGCCCAGGTCTCAACTGCCTGAGTAGGACCCAGAGAGTCAAGGCCTGTGAGGAGGTTGGCAGGAAGCCCCATCGCCACCCCCCGACCCCTGTCAGCTGCCCTGTAGCTATGGGGTGAGCGAGGGAAAGGGGAGGCAGGAAGCTGAGAGGTAGCCAGAATGGGAGGTAGGATGGAGGCTGGAAAGAGGCAGGGCCAGCCAAGGAGGCTGACTGATAGCTTCATCATCATCTCTGGCTCCCTGGGGGAGGATTGTCTTGTTGGCAGTAGTTGGTGGAGGGGTGGCAAGTGGAGTATGAGGGGAGCCCTGCCTTTAGTCTCCTCAGAGGATGGCTTCAAACGTGTTGGAGCCCCAATATTTATTGAGCACCTACTATGTGCCAGGCACCGTGCTGATGTGCTTCACCTCACTTTCCCTAGAGAACCACAGCCTGTCCAACAGGGAGGCATTAGAGACCATCCAATCCATCCTCCCATTTGACAGAGGAGGAAACTGAGGCTCAGAGAGGGGGAGTGACTTGTCCCACGGTGAGTGAGCGGCAGAGTCTGGGCTGAAGACTGGGTCTCCCAACTCCTCGCACAGGGGGCTCTCTCACTATCCCTGGGACCTCCAGGACAAGGATGCTCTCTGCCCAGAGCCGATGGAGCCCATGTCCCATGTCCCCAGCATGGTAGCAGGCCCCGTGGGAGGATTTCCTGACACTGCCATCCTCTGTGCCCCGCCCCACCCCTGCTGGTGCGTGATGCAGAGCAGTAAGGGCTCAGTTCCGCCTCAGTTCCCCTTTCTCCCGTGGACTGGAGAGCCTGGCCTCCCTGGGTCTTGCCTCCCGGGGCCCAGCCATCTCTTCTTTGGGTCCCTGAGCCCCTATCTAGCCTTCAGCTCCCCTAAGGCTCAGACCCCTGGGATCCTGATCCCTTTAACCCACCAGCCGGAAGAGGAGTCTGAGACGACCCCCAGCACTAGGGAGTGAGAGGCTGGGTCCCTTGTTTTACCTAGTTAATTTTTTCATCATCGTGATCCTTTGTCATCAGCACCCTCAGGACAATAACAGATAACATTTCAGTGCTTGCTCTGTACCAGTGGCTCCGCTTACAAGCAAGTACTGTTATTATTTTTCAGCTGGAAAAACCGAGGTCAGAGAGGCTGAGTGAGGCCCAACAGCACACTATCGGAAAGTGACATAGGGGCTGACTCCACAGCCCGTGAGAAGAACACAAAGCCGAGCAGTTCCACCCTACCTCCAGTCCCTCTAGCCGTGGCCATCGGCTCCTCCTGCTTCTCCTGGAACCCCTGAGAACCCTGCCATGACCCCTCCCCATCTGTCCACATCCCAAGACTGCAGGCTGGTCGGCCAGCGAGGCTGTCGGGAGCTGGGATGTATGCAGACCCACCGGAGAAGGAACCGGTTTCCTCCTCTTAGGCTTGGTCCTCTCGCCCATCCCACCGTGGCTGCGCTGGCAGGTGTCTCCGGATGTGCCGTGAACGGACAGGAACTCTGCTGATGACCCCTGTTCGTTCGGCCAACAGGCATGGACTTGAGCTCGTCTTGTACACCTGACACTGCCCTGGACACTGAGCACACAGGTCCAGGCATGGACTCTGCCGCCCCGGAGCTGACCGTCCAGGGCTGGTGACGGAGAAGAAACCTGTTACCTTCATTCATTCAACAGATGACGATTCCCGCGCGCCAGGGTCTATTCTAGGCTGGGGATACAGAAATGAACAGAACAGTCCCAAATCCCTGCCCTTAAGGAGCTCACGTTCTAGAAAAGGGGGACAGAAAGTAGTTAAAAGAAATAAGCAAGTGATATAGCCTGTAGAAGGGGATGTGTGCTGTGGAGAAAAATAACGCAGGGAGGGAGTCAGAGAGTAGGAGCGTGGCTGCAATTACGTCACAAAACGAATTGGTGCTGTGACAGTTTGGGGGCTCCAGGAGAGTAGATAAGGGACCTCTGATCCCTCCTTCAGCTATGCTCACTCCCCTGGAGGGAGATGGGAACAGAAGTGGAGAATTTGGAGCGTCTGAATCTCAGGCCAGTGGAGCCTCCTGAAATGAGCTCTGATGCCCACCTGTGTCAGAACTTGCAGTCTCTGTGCTGTGCGTACCCAGAATGCACAGGGACAGGCTTGCACACACGTGGGCACATGTTCAGCTGAACATGGGTGTGCATGTGGGCATGTGCCATCGAACGGATGCCCAATCACTGAGCACCTATGCGATTTCAAGTACCTTGTGCCCAAGAGGCAAAGAAAAGAAGGCATGAAACAAGAGCTAGCATGAAGGCAGGGGATGCACAAGGGAGAACCACGGAGCAAGAGGCTACAGAAAACTTCCAGGAGGCAGCAGAAACTGACCTGGGCTGGGTTGCCTTCACTACATTAAGCTCAAATAACTACAGCTTGTCTGTAATGAAATGAAATGGGCTAGCTCAGAAGGCAGTGAGTTTTCCTCACTGCAACCACAAAGGAAGGCTTGACAACAACTTGTAAAGGGGATTCACAGACTGAATTCTTCGAAGAATTCTAGTACTGATGTCTTCTAAGGTGTCCAGTGAAGCTGAGGAAGCCACTAAAAAGCAAGAGGGAAGATGAAGCACTTGGACTTCATCTTAGAGGGCAGTGGGGAACCATGTAGTGTGTCTGGAGCAATGGAGAGACACAGGGAGAGCTGAGTCTTGGGAAGGTGAATCAGACAGCGTTATGCTGGACCAGATTGGAATAAGGAGGGATGTGGAGGGGAGGAGACCAACTGCTGTACTTGCCAAATGCACCAACAGAGGACACGTATATAACGTGTGTGCGGGCAATAATCTCCAATGACTAGACAATCACCTGTTGTGAGAGAGTTGAATGGTCTCTATTCTTGAATCGGGGGCTGACCTCAGCAATATCTCGGCCTCGTTTCCGAAGTTTTAGGCACGTGCAGGAGTCTGTATGGGTGTGTGCGCACGCTCCGGCAGCCATGAGTCTGTACTAGCTGAGCACTCTGCCCATGGGGGGGCGGTGCACAGTGAGCAGCCAAGTGCACTGCAGCATGGCTTGGGGTTGGGGTGGCTTTGCAGGCCTCTATTTGGGGGTGCAGCTGGGGAGCTGCATGTCCCTGTCAGAGTGTGTGTAAAGGGGAGTTCAGGGATTCTGCTGTCACAGGTATAGCACACGGGTGTCTGGCGTGGGGAGGGGTACATGTATGCAGGCAGAAGGACTGGGGAAGTCCAACTGTTGTGTGAGGCTCTGTGAGTGGGTTTTGTTCATTTGCTTGTGTGCAGGCTCAGGTAGAGGACTAACCAGGTGTGTGGCTCCAGGTGAGAGTCTGATTTCCATCTAGTCTGGGGATACCTGTACAGAGGGTCGCCGTGAGCCAGGGGCTTTTCTGCACACCAGCCCATTGAACTGTCCTACCACCCTGCAGGGTACATATTCTTGTTTCCATTTCAACAGGTGCGGAAGCCCAGGATCTAAGAACATTGCCCAGGGTTACAGTACTGTCCAAAGCAGAACCAGGGCCCAGGCTTCCTGTCTGAGTCCAGCACTCTTGGCCACCTCCAGCGTCTGAAGAGGTGAGTCACCAGAGCGTCGTTGCGGGAGACAGTGATCCGTTTAAGCATCTCTCCCCAGGCACCCACCCCAGGCCAATGTCCACCTGCCTACGTTCTCTGCCCCCATCCCTGCCCTCATCCTGACCTCTCCGGCCCCCCGCAGGCTCGTCTGCTTCCCCCAGGCCCTCTCTACCCGAGATGCACATCCCCGGCCGCCACCTCGTTGCAGCGCCTGCCCAGAACAGCTTGCCTGTGTATTATCCATATGTTTTCACCCCCAGCCGGGTGCTCAGTTATTGTTCTGGCGCAGGAGGGCGAGGGGGTGGCTTGTGGGTGTAGTGACGCCGGGCTGTCTGCTCAGTTCTCCGCTTGTTATTACCTCTCCTCCAGGCTCCCATTAGCCTGCCTGCTCCAGAGGCCCGCGCAGGCTCCCAGCTCCTCGGCACCTTTGTTCCTTAATTATCACTGGGGAGCCCCGCTCACCTGCCTGCCACTTTCTAAGGAGCTGTCTGGCTCCCCTTCCCCACACTGTACCCCCAGGACCTAAGCCGGTATACCTCCTGGGACGGGGACTGGTGTCTAGCAGCAGCTCCCCTCAGGCTTCAGCAGGCTCCAGGGCCTCAGGCCTGGCCATTCCCCAGCCCCTCTTAGAAGCCCTTTCTTTTTTGTCTGCCACGTCCTCTGAGAACCCTGCCCAGATTGACACTGCCTTGGCTCTCCTGGCTGGAAGGGACTTTACCATGTGATTCAACACCCACCTCCCCATTTACTGCCTGGATTGAGCCATCTACAGAAGGGAGTCAATGAGTATTCAGTGAGAGGATGATTAACTTCTGCAGTCTCTACTTGAATGCCTCCCTAATGGGTAGCTCACTCCCTTCCAATACAGCCAGTTACACTTGGAGTTGGCTGGGACTGTTATAACACTGCTCACCCACATCTCTCCCGAGGACCCTCTGATTTTCATGGTCTTGAATTTAGAGTCCACCTTCTATGTCTCTGAGTCTGGGGCTAAGTCCTGTCTTACCTGCTGGGGGCTCACTGATGCCTGTCTCAGGCAGGAAACCTCCCAGTGTGAGGCTTTGTCCAGGGGACACTTGATTCTCCTCTTGGGCTCAAGGACTCAGCCATGCCCCAGCCCAGCTCTAGCCCCTGGCTTTCCTCCTCTCTCAGGCCTCTGGCTGCTGTTCTTGAGCAGGAAGGTGAGGGGGAGCAGGTATGGGGGGCTGGGGGGCACCCTCAGGCCAGATAGCAGACAGCCAAGGACAACAACCATGGAGGAGGGTGCTTGCTGCACACAGGCCCGGCTGCAGGAGGGAAGGCCTCAGGGAGTCGGAGGGAGACAGGAGTCTCCCCTCCCCAGCCAGTCTGTTGCCCTGCCTCCTGACCCTTGCCCAGCTCCCTGTCCAGTGCACTGCGGGTATGAGGGGATCAGGGACTGAGCTTCGGGTGAAGGAGCCAGGAGTGAGCTGACCCGTGCCCTCAAGTCAGGACAGCAGCTGCCTAGGCTGTGAGGGCACAGTGCTTCTCTCCACGACCCTCACTCACCTCATCGTTTTTGGGTTTTCTTAGCTGAGTAATTTTTTAAAAATTTAATTTAATTAATTTTTTTATACAGCAGTTTCTTCTTAGTTATCTATTTTATACATATCAGTGTATATATGTCAATCTCAATCTCCCAGT
>NW_020171981.1:5292459-5306240 GCF_003031525.2 Neophocaena asiaeorientalis asiaeorientalis
CCCCCGGCTTTCCCCCCTTGGTGTCCATATGTTTGTTCTCTACATCTGTGTCTCTATTTCTGCTGGTTCAGCTGTACCACTTTTTAGATTCCACATATATGCGTTAATATACAATATTTGTTTTTCTCTTTCTGTATGACAGTCTGTAGGTCCATCCACATCTCTACAAATGATCCAATTTCATTCCTTTTTATGGCTGAGTAATATTCCATTGTATATATGTACCACATCCTCTTTATCGGTTCATTTGTTGATGGGCATGTAGGTTGCTTCCACAACCTAGCTATTGTAAATAGCGCTGCAATGAACACTGGGGTGCCTGTGTCTTTTTGAATTATGGTTTTCTCTGGGTATATGCCCAGTAGTGGGATGGCTGGGTCATATGGTAGTTCTATTTTTAGTTTTTTAAGGAACCTCCATACCGTTCTCCATAATGGCTGTATCAATTTACATTCCCACCAACAGTGCAAGAGGGTTCCTTTTCTCCACACCCTCTCCAGCATGTGTTGTTTGTAGATTTTCTGATGAAGCCCATTCTAACTGGTGTGAGGTGATACCTCACTGCAGTTTTGATTTGCATTTCTCTAATAATTAGTGATGTTGAGCAGCTTTTCATGGGCTTCTTGGCCACCTGTGTGTCTTCTTGCCTCCACTCATCCTGATCCAGTTGGGGAGTTTCCTTTGTGTTCTTTAAGTGGGTTTTTGGTCTTCTCTCAGACCGGGGGCTCTTGACGGCAAGGCTGTGCCTCTCCCCTGAATCTGGGGGCTCTGTGAGGGCAGGGTTACGCCGCTCTCCTGTGTCTGGGGACTCCTTGTGGGCAGGGTCATGCCTCTGTCAATTTGGGCCCACAGTGGGACGGAGATTGGAGCCCAGCCACGGCCTGGTCTTGGCTCTGAGCTTTTTGCGTCCCAGGAGTGCTACACTGAGGTCAGGAAGGCGCCTGGTGCACGTCGGAGGGCCCTCGGGACAAGCACCGGCTGGGGGTGGAGGACTTGGGTTGGAAGCCACCTCCAGCCACCAGACTGTGACCTCAGCCGGGCAACCCCACGCTGCTCTCCGGATCTGACTCAGTCCCTTCCCAATTCTGCTGGGCGTCCATTCCCAGGGCTAATCCCCAGGAGGCCACCAGATGCCACAGGCCCCACCCAGACAGAGGCCATCCCCCCTTGGTTGGGCAGCCAGGGGCTCCAGCAGGATCTGAGGGGGGAGCAGAGGGCAAAGGCCACTAGCTGGGCCACTTGTTCCACCACCCACCTCCCTTCTCTCCTCACTCAATTTGTCCAGACCTGAGATTTCTGTCTGGGCGTCAGTGTGGGCCCTGATCAGGAGCCCCCCTCCTCATGGAGCCCCTGACCCAGAGGCACCCTCATACAGGCTGGGGACAAAAGGACCCCCAAAGGGCAAATGCGGCAGTTCTTCTATGATAGTCACTCCCTTGGGGTCTCCCAAAATCTTTCCTAGAACTTTTTTCATTATGAGGCAATACATGAAAGCAGCGCCTCTGGAATGTTCCCTGGGACCTGTGTCCAGATACGCAGAGGTGTCTGGGGGCTATGGGGCATCGAGATCCTGGAGGGGAAGGATGAGAAATGGCCCTGACTGATCTCAGCACTCACCCGCTCAGCCAAAGGGATCTTTATCAACACAGATCAGAGCGCCTCCTTTCCCTGCTTCAAACCCTCCAAGGACCTCTCATCTCGTTCAAAATAATATGGAATTTCTACAAGGCCTACCCCACCTGGACCCTTCTCACCTCCTGAGCTTCATCTTCCCCTTTCCCCTCATTCATTCCATTCCAGGGTTACCAGCCTTCTTGCTGTTTCTCATACAGAAACACCTGCCTCAGGTATACTTCCCACCTGTGCCTCAGAGCCTTTGCACTAGCCATTCCTTCCAACTAGAATGCTCTTCCCTACACCTTTCTTTATTTTTGTCATTCGGAGCTCAAAAGACCTCTTCCTAGGGACTTCCCTGGTGGCGCAGTGGTTGGGAGTCCGCCTGCCGATGCGGGGGATGCGGGTTCGTGCCCCGGTCCGGGAGGATCCCGTGAGCCATGGCCTCTGGGCCTGCGCGTCCGGAGCCTGCGCTCCGCAACGGGAGAGGCCGCAGCGGTGAGAGGCCCTTGTACCGCAAAAAAAAAAAAAAAAGGAATCCTCCTGCCAATGCATGGGACACGGGTTCAAGCCCTGCCCCAGGAAGATCCCACATGCCGTGGAGCAAATAAGCTCTTGAGCCACAACTACTGAGCCCGTGTGCCACAACTACTGAGCCCACGAGCCACAACTACTGAAGCCCGTGCACCCAGAGCCCATGCTCCGCAACAAGAGAAGCCACCGCGATGAGAAGCAATGAAGAGTAGCCCCTGCTCGCTGCAACTAGAGAAAGTCTGCGCGCAGCAACAAAGACCCAACACGGCCAAAGAATAAATAAATAAATAAAAGAAAACTTTAAAAAAAAAGTATCAAAACAAAAACCTCTTCCTAGAGGCCTTCCTAGATGATCTAATTTAAGATAGTGCCCCTGTGTCTCCTGGCAGCCCGGTTTCCTCTATCTCCACAACTCGGCTTTATTCTTCCTCACAGCACGATGACTACCTGAAATGAATTTCTCTTTAATATCTTGGTTATTGTCTGTCTCCCCCACTAGAATGTAAGCTTTCTGAGGATGGCTGTGTCCTTAAGGTCCAGCACAAGGCCTGACAGAGTGGGTACTCAGGAGATATCTATTGAATGAAATGAGTGACCTGGGGAGAGAGAGACACACATAGAGATAACCCAAGTGCTGGCGGGCTCAGTACAAGCAAGGACCAGGGTAGTGGGCCGTGTAGGACTGTAGCGGAGGGAGCTGGTCCTTTGGCTCCCAGGCCTCAAAGGGCACATCAAGGGCTGAGGGAGGAGGGGACAAGGTAAGTGGAGCTGCCACTCGGTGCCTTCCTAGAATGACTCCCAGACCCCACTCCGAGGACCAGTGGGGAGACCAAGGAAAGAGGTCCCACAGTTCCTACTCCCTGGGCATCCCCAGTCTGGAGGGGACAGAAAACAGTGCTTGTAAATTCCTCAAGGTCAGGCCTCTGCACTGAGCTCTGAGCCTGGGTCTCCAAAGCTGGGGCTGTTTCTGCTTCACCCAGTACATCAGGCTCAGCATGTTCCACACCCGACTCCTCATCCTTCCTGCAACTCGCTCTGGCTTCCCCAGTTCTGTCAACAACCTCCCGCTTCTCCCAGGGAAGCAGGCCCAAACACCCAGAGTCACCTCTGACCGCTGCCTCTCACTCACCCCTGGCCCTCCAGACTCCTCCTCCTTATGTGGTGACCAGAGACCAGTGGTCCCATGTCCTCTGCACCCTATAAGCAGCTGGAAAATCAATCTGCCAAGGCAGCTTCACCTACACTTGCCCCAAACGCTCCCGGTCTCTGAGACAAACTCCACCAGGGGCTTGGTGGGGGCAGGGAAAGGAAGAAGGACCCTGCCCAGTTCTGGCCCCCATCCTCTTTGGGGGAAACTGGGTTTGGCTAGGAAGCACACGGACTCTAGAGTTAGGCAGACTTCAGTTGTCTCACTTTCTCCTTAATTCTATGACCTTGAGGAAGTTGCTTAACTTCTCCAAGTCTCAGTTTCCCTGTCTATAAAATGGGGATAACAATGTATATCTCACCAGCTTGCTTGGGGATTAAGTAAGAAAACAGACAATAAGCACCTAGCAACAATCTGGAAGACAGCTGATGCTTAATAAACGGGAGGCCCACTCCTTACCTTCTAACCTTCCTCCCCTGCTCAAGAACTCCCCTGCTGTTGCTCCCTGTTTCCTACTCTGTCTGATCTAAGTTCCTCTACGTTAAGAGTTGGCTCTTAAGGGTCTCCAGCTTCTGGCATGACCTTCTTCATTCAGCCTTCACTCCCAAGATTTCCCACACTCTCTCTTTACTCCTGTGTCCCCAGTGAGTACACCATGATCACCTTTCTGCTGCGCTCTCTGTCTACTGTACTTGTCCCGCCGGACCTCCTTCTCCAGGAAGTCCCCAGAACCACTCCTGCTCTGACCATTCTCTGTCTCCTGCACACGCCTGCTACTCCCTTAGCCTCGTGATAGCTGCACTGTCGGAGTGGTTGGACACTCCACGTCTTTGGATGTCAGCTGCCCACTCAGGCTGGCAACTGTTTCCAGGTGGGCAGAGAACCCTTCCTGGATCCCTCCCCAACCGAGCGCGCTATGGTGCTAAACATATAGTAAGTGCTCAGGAAACGTCTGTCTTTTGATTTGCTACAAAGCAATAAATAAGGCAAGTCAGTATAAAGCAAACTGAGGTGCTGGGAGGGATTCTGGGAAAGGTGGAAGTGCTGAGCTTCTCACCAGGGACAGGAACTTGGCTCAGTGCTTTATGTGTTACCTTTTCATTCTCACCACCCTGGGAGATAGTATTAGCCCCATTTTACAGGTGGCAAGACTGAGGTTCAAATTGGTTTGGTGACTCGACCAGGGTCACCTGGCTAGAAACTGACAAGGGCAGGACTTGATCTGAGGCTGAGAAGGTTGTTTTCTGGAGGAGGACATTCCCAAGGGGGAGGGTAGCCTGCTCAAAGGTTCAGAGGGGGAAGGACCAGGTGAGTCTGGAGAAGAACAGAGCAGGCAGATGGGTTGGAGGGAACAAGGGTACCTGGGGGAAGGCCCTGGTTTGCCTTTGGAAGAGGAGGGTCTGAAACATCTCTCTGATAGACTAGAGAAAGGTACAGCAAGACCCTCCTGAAAAGCTGGCTGCAGCTCGAGAATTTTCCTTATCAGAAAAAGCCACAGCTAATCTCCTGCATCCCTGCTAGCTAACATACTCAGCCTCCTGTCCCCAGAGCTTAAGGATGGAGGTGCAGAGAAGATGGCGTCTCCGTCCCCTCCCCGCAGAGGCAGGGATGTCAGGGAGGCTGAGAGTGATATCACCGGTGACCTCAGGTTTCTCGCCCATCTTCCCAAAAGCAGTTTCTCCAGAGTCACTGGTCCAAGTGACTTGCCCAAAGCTCTCATATCACAGTCCCTGCTGCTGTCACCCCAGCACTTGTCCCAGATGTGGCCTTTGCGGAGACTTACTTACCCCCAGCTCTCATTGGGGTGCTGGGCTTGAATTCCCTGGTTTCCAGTACTTGGCAAGAGACCCTCACAGTCCCCAGACCCTCACTGACCAAGCCCTCCATGCGGGCAGCCAGGCCCAGCTGGAATAACACAGCTTCCCTTCCTCCCTTCCTCCCACAAGCACTGGATTATTTACAGCTCACCAGGGCCTTCACACCCATGAGCTCACTGGTGCCTTCTCCACCCACACTGGGAACCCAGCAGGGCAGGCGCCATTAGCTCCATTTTGCAGATGGAGAAACTGAGGCTAAAGGCCTTGCCCAGTGAGTCCCCTAAAGCCCGGCCCCCTGACTCCTTAGTCTGACGCTCTTCTCAATTCCTCTAGGAGGGTGGCCCAAACACCCCTAAAGGGGACAGTTTCAGGCCAGGGTCAGAAGAGTGGAGGGATAGGTTCTGTTGAGTGAGCCAGTCACAGGAGCTAGAAGGAGCTTCCAAGGCAGAGGGCCAGGAGGGCAGGGATGGAGGGAAGCTCTCATGGCTTCAGCCATAGCTGGTAAGAGCCTGGCAGGGGCATGTGGGGGCAGGAGAGCCTGAAGGCTGGGCAAGCTGGCCGGGAGTACGGTTGGAGTGTTGGCTCCCCAGGCTAGAGCAGGGGAAGGGGGTGAGGTCCAGCCTCTGAGCTCCTTCCTGGGCAACCAGCCTCGGGTGCTATATGCAGGCTGCAGCAGGAGGGACACCAGGTAGATACCAGAGGGGACTTCCTATCCACAGAGTTCCCCTGCCACGTGGACAGGTTCCAGCCCAAGTCCCCCTCATCATCTCACATGAGGATCATGCCACCTCACCTCCTGCATTTGTCCCACCCCAGTCCTCCCAGTTGTCCAGCCTCCAGGACTCGCTCTCCCTCCCAACCTGCACCAAGTCCCCGTAGCCCCTCCCAGAAGCCGTCTCTGATTCTACGTCAGACTCAGAACATCACTCTCCTCCCAGCCTAGGGAGTGAGAGTTTGAATCTTCTTTGTCCTTTGTCTTAGAGCCTGTGTATTGGAGGGTTCTGACTCCCCCATAAGACTGAGAGCTTCCGGACAACAACTGTGTCTCTCCCATCAAACTGTGCAGGCCTCTAGCTCGGCCTTCTTCAGCCTGGACAGCCTCTGCCCATAGGGGGCGCCCAAACAGTGTTGCTGAGCCGAGGCATCCTCACTGCTGCTTGAACTGGACCAGGAGTGGATTACCTGCAGTGACACGGATCCAGGGGAGATGTCAAAGGCCCCTCCAAAGCTCCAGCTTACTTTTCAATTAACCTTGTCAAAGGGAGGGGAGAACTTTTAGATAAGGAGAGAGGCCTCTCATTTGGGGTAGGAGACTGGGTTCTGGACAATGACCTAGAAAGAAGACTCCTTGACCTTCCAGGTTTGGGGATGGTGAATGACTTGAGGTGCCCACACAGCCACAATGGACCCAGATGTCCCCCTTGGCCCTGCTCTGAAAGTCCCCGGGCTAGTGGGCAGAGGCCCCAACCAAGCAACCCCTATTTCCTTCCCCAAGTCTCTTGGAAAGAGTGGTGAGTCAGTTGTGGCCATGAACTCATCCTAGGCAGTAAAAATAGGAAAACAAACAGGGCCCTCCTCCAGGCGGAGGAGAGGGTAAGGGTGAGGGGGAAATGGGTTTTTCCCCAGCTGGGCAGAAAGGACAGCCATCTTTTGAAGTCCTCAAGAGTGAGGCCGGCGTCCTTACGGCCCCCAGAAACTCAAGCACATCAAAGCCGCCCAAGAAATGTGGTTTGAGGGGCATGCTGTCTCACACACAGTCACAGTCACACACAGTGACACAGCTGCGTCCCTGAGGGACACACAGTGACACGCAGTTGAAGGCATGTAACCCACCGGCATAGACGTGCACCATCACAGAGCCAGACTGGAAGGCACACTCGAGACGACATCACAGAGTCCCACATCGTCACAGACACCCACGACAGCTGTCTCCTCCCAGAGGTGCACACGCCCGACACCCAGAGCTCTGGAACCAGCCTCCGAGAGGCACGCACCACACAGCGCAGGCAATCCATTCCTACACAGACAGTCACACGAACACACAGCCACGCCACGGTCACTTGCAGCGCACAGCCACACAGCCCCCGCACAAAGCGCAGAGCCGCACCCAAGCCACAAAGAGCCCCACACATGCGGTCTCAGTTACATACTAGTCACGCGCTCACATCCCCGCAGTGCCAGCTCCGTCACGGAGACCCACTGTGTTCACGGGCCCTCTGGGGCTGAGACCTGGTGGGAGCTGGCCCCTGTGGTAGGAATGGGGGTGTCCGATTCACGGCTGCCAGCTTAACCCCCTCCCTCCTCTTGGCTCTACCTCCCTGGCCATGCTCTTTTATGAGCACCCACTGTTTTCACTCTCCAGGCTTTGCCGAGACTCCGTACCCATTGCCACCAAGGGGGTGGGCATGTAGCCATTAATTCCACACGCCCAGGTGGAATCATTCGGCCCAGGTGCTGTGCTGGGTGCTGGTGAAGAGAAAGGTTATTGTACATCAGACCAAAATTTCCCACCAGTGTAATGGCTATTTCCTAATGTGTGCCTGTGTGACCCTCTATGGATCTAGCCCCGGATACCAACTTGCTCCCATGCCTTGGCCTTGGGGAGGCCCCCAGCAAGTCCAAGACTCTTCAATCTCATTCTTCTCAGTGGCCGTTTCCAGGAGGGTGAATGGCTCTCGTGTAATTGACACAACCTCTGAGGGTGGCATGGGGGAGAGACTCAGGAAAGACTTCTGTGTCAGCATCCCCTCCCCACCTCGGGGGGAGTGAGCCTTGACAGGCAGCTGGGGTGGAGAACACCCTGTACTAGGGTCCAGAGAACCAGGCTTTCTTCCAGTTCCAGCATGTCATCTTGGACCAGTCAAATCCCTCCTTGGGCTCCGCCTCTCCATGTGTAACACAAGGGCAAGGGAGCTGGGCCAAATCAGCTTCTCATGGTGGGCAGTGGGGGAGGGGTTATTTTATTGATATGCAGATTTCCAGGTCCAGTCCAGACCTTCCTGATCCCAGAATTCCAGACCCACTGGCTCTGGGGACTTCTAAGGTGCCTTCCAGCTCTAAGGACTATGAAACTTTGAGAAGCAGCAGTGCTGGAGGCCAAGAACTACTCCAGAGGCTGCCAAGGGCCTCTCCTAGCCTGGGGTGCCCAGTATTCAGAAGCCATAGACACCCTCTGGGGGTGGCCACATCTAACTGGTTTAGAGACTTGGGTCAGTGAAGGGCTCAAGGTTAGGGCAGGTGACAGCCAAATCAGAACTTTGGGACCCTGTTCCTGGCTGAGGCTGGGCTTCCAGTGTGGTCTGCGCTGTTTGGGGACTCTTGGTACCTTTTCCAGGGATAATGACGCCCAGGTTCTCTAGGACCAGGTCCCAATCCCAGGCCTGGGGGCTTGCCTAAGAGGGCGACAGGCAGGGCAAGGTAGGAAAAGTCCTAGTTCAAGTACCTGCAGACTCTGAATGGGGGTTCTGTTTATTTTGAACCCAGTTTCCTCCGTTGAGTCAATCTGCTTCCGGGTTTCTTCTACTCAGCTCCTTTGATGCTTGTAGAATAGAATCTCATGCTGTCAAATTGCAGGGACATTGGTGGGAACCTGCCTCGTTTCTCTAGCCTGTGAAGCAGCCCCTCAAGTATACACATCATCAGAATCTGCATTATTAGCTTTTCATGTGCTCTGCACCCTGCTAGTCATATACAGGATGTCATTTGATCCTTACAGTTTTAATGGTTGGTATTATTAATTCCATTTTACAGTTGAGAAAAACGAGTATCAGAAATTCTAAGCCAGCTCTCCAAGCAGAAGAACTGGGATTCAAACCTACTGCCATCTGCTCCAGAGCCCAGGCTCTCAGCCACATCTTAGAGCATCCCCCAGATTCTGACTGATGCCTCCTAACATGGGGACTCTCAAATACTTATTGAGGATGGACTGTACGTACACAGGTTGGAGGAGGCAAAACTCAAAGGCAGGTGAGCCTGTCCCCCAGAATGCCTTATTCCAACAGAGGAAATGAGATCTGAAAGAATCGCTCCGTACGAGGCAGAAGGAGTTGGTGCCTAAGACAAAGGGGGAGAGTGTGCCACCTTTGGAATGCTCTAATTACCTAAAGTGTCTTCCTTCTATTGAACCTAAATATTCATTCCTCCAACTTCCATTTGATTCTCAGTATTCTGGCCTCAAAAATCAGTCTGAAGCCTTTCACACTTTTGCAGACAATTCTCACGTCCCACTGCCTACTTTCCATGGGGCTGGTTGCCTTAATTCTCTCTAAGTCTTGATTGCCGTCATCTCTGCTTTGGAAAACCCCAGAGAACCTCAATGTCAGAGGGCGGGGGTTCCAATCCCAGCTCTTCCACGTACTGGTTGTGCAATGTTGGGCATGGCTCTGGGCTGCTCCGAGCATCCGTTTCTTCGTCTGTGAAATGGAGATGGCAGTACTTGCCCCACCTGACCAGGTGAGGAGGTTTAGCTGAGATCCTCAGTGGGAAAGTATTCCATGTGCCGCTGAGGGGCAGACCCTCACACGTGTCCCTGTACTTAGGAGGAGCTGAGGGTGGCTCCGGGATTAGCTGGAGAATGAAAGCTGTCCTGAGCACCTTTTGTGTGCAGGGCACAGTGCCAGATGCCATGAGGACAGGAGCTGAGGAAGGCAGGTTCTCTGCCCTGCAGGAGCTTTCTATCCTGGGATTGACACCTCCAGCCATCACCGGGTCCTCTGGGAACAAAAGCTTTATAATCAGGTTGGCTCTGGTATCTTCCAGGTAGATTAAGTGATGGGGACAGGCGCATCCCAGTGGGTGAGCTAAAGGAAACAACAGAAAGAGGAAGGGGAGCTAACATATGAGAAACGCCTACTATGGGTCTGAGTAATTTACTGAATCTTCAAAACACTGTGAGGGTGGGCTTATTACTATGTCCATTTCACAGGTGAAGAAACTGAGGCACAGGGAAGTTTTTTTTTTTACAAGTACTCTTATTATTTTAATTAATTAATTAATTAATTTTTGGGTGCGTTGGGTCTTCGTTGCTACGTGCAGGCTTTCTCTAGTTGTGGCAAGTGGGGGCTACTCTTCATTGTGGTGCGTGGGCTTTTCATTGCAGTGGCTTCTCTTGTTGTGGAGCACGGGCTGTAGCACGCGGGCTTCAGTAGTTGCAGCACGCGGGCTCAGCAGTTGTGGCTCAGGGGCTCTAGAGCGCAGGCTCAGTAGTCGTAGCACATGGGCTTAGTTGCTCCGTGGCATGTGGGATCTTCCCAGACCAGGGCTCGAACCCATGTCACCTGAATTGGCAGGCGGATTCTTAACCACTGCGCCACCAGGGAAGTCCCCACAGGGAAGTTTTATTTGCCCGGTAAGTAAGGTGTGGAGGCAGGATTAGAATTCAGATTTGCCTGGCTCCCAAGCTGCTGTGCCTTCCCGGCTGCGCCATAGAAAGGGCCAGGATCTAGGCAGATGCTGCCATTTACAGCCTCTCATCTCTGAGGGGCAGTGGGAGGGTAGGGAGGGACAAGGGGCCTTTTGGCAGGAGCCTACGTCCTGAATGTCACCCTATGGCCTCCTATGTCATCCCTGCCCCTGGGATTTCTCATTAATGTAAACGGAAGTACACCATTTCATTCATCTTCACTTATTCATTCAGTGCCTGCATACCGAGCATTTATTATGTGCCTGGGCCTGTGCTGGATACTGTGTTCCGGGAGGCAAAAGACCCCATCCCTGCCCTCATGCAGCAAACCCACCCGAGAGCATCCAAGAGGAGCAATGCTGCCAGAGGAGTGGTTACAGTATGGGGAAGTCAGGAAGATGTCTTAGAATCTACGAACTGTCAACTGAGAGAAGCAAGACTCGTATATACAGTGTGATTCCATTCATGTCAAGTTCATAAACAGGTGAAAGTAAGCCGATATGGGTGATGAAACTAAGGAAAAGCAGGGAAGTGAAAAACACGAAACCTGGAATACCCAGGTGGAGGAAAGGATTATAATTCAGAAGGGTCACTCAGTGGGGTTCCTGGGGAGCTAGCAGAGTCCTATTTCTGGACCTGGGTACCTAGTTTTAAGTATTCCTTAACTCTGTGTGCATATGTGTATTTTAATTCACTCTTCTTTGTATTTTTAATCACCATTTTAATACACAGAAGTTGCCAAATTCACTGTTGGATGGGATCTAGGCTGACCTCCCACAGGGCCCTTCCCAGAGCCGTACCTAGTAAGTGCTTAAAAAGAGTGTACTGGGGCTTCCCTGGTGGCGCAGTGATTGAGACTCCGCCTGCCGATGCAGGGGACACGGGTTTGTGCCCCGGTCCAGGAAGATCCCACATGCCGCGGAGCGGCTGGGCCCGTGAGCCATGGCCGCTGAGCCTGCGCGTCCGGAGCCACGGGAGAGTCCACAAGAGTAAGAGGCCCGCGTACCGCAAAAAAAAAAAAAAAAGAGTGTACTGAATTGCAGGAGATGGAAGTGGGGTACGTGGTCCTGCCAGACAGGAGGGGTGTGACCTCAGGTCCAAAGACGAAATCTTACTAACAAGGAGTTAGTTCTTCAACGAGGACTTCTTGAGGACTGAGAGGATTTAGAGGCTACCTGGGTACTTGAGGGTCAGCAGGTCCCCAAGAAGCCTCAGACTCCAGAATTAGCTTCCTCTTCCCTCAACACAGCACCAAACCTTGAGCGGTACAAAGAGCACTGAGTCAGAGGCCTGGACTGGAAATCCAGCTCTGTACACATTAGCCAGGTTTTCCCTGGCAAGGCACTTCACGACATGGGCCTCAGTGTCTTCATCTGTAAAATGGGCCTAATAAACGACCTACTTCACAAGTTACTATGAGGCCCCAAGGAAGTTATAGATGTGAAAATGCTTTAGGGACTGCCATGTGCGTTTATGCTTATAAAGGTCATATTACCCCGGTATTTTTCCTGTCTTCTCCCCTCCTGCCGCCATTTGGCAAAGACGGCTCAGAATAAAGCCTTACTCTGATTTAGACAGTCCCCAACCTCAGCACCCCCAGTCTTCTGGGCTTGTGATCTTCTGGACCTGAGCTTAGTATGATTCCAGGAGCAAGTTCCCCAAGTTGCAGGAAGCTCAGCTGGGGAGGTGGCATTCCAGGCAGCATGTCAGAGGGTGAGTCAGGGCTAGGGCAGCCCTCCTCCTCCCCTGGCTCTTGGTTCTGGGTCCAGGCTGGGTCACTCTCATATGCATACATCTGCATATATGTAAGTTTCACCCATGCACCCTGGCAGGGCCCTGGGGAAATACACCTGTGCAGAGGCACGGAGGGAAACCAGAATGGCTGGCTGCCCACTGGAGCACCCAAACCTAGAATGTCGGTCCACGGTCCATCCACCCATCAAATGCCTGAATCTCTGAACTAAACACATGGCTTCTTCCCCAGGCTCCTCTGGTTGCCCAGGCCTGGAAATTCACAGTCATGCTTGCTTCTACCCTCTTCCCCTACAGTAGTCACCAGGCCCAGCAGAGTTTGTCTTAGAGCAACCCTTCTCACATGTCCCCTCCTTTCCATCGCCTCTGCCACCAAGCCTCTGAGTCCACCCTCCTCACTTCACACACGACCCATTTGCAACAGCCTCCTAACTGGGCTCTCTGCCACCTGACTCTTCCCTTCCCAGCCTACTTCATACCCAAGCTGCTCCTGGGAAGCCCCTCGGCTCCCATCTCGGTCCTCCCCTCTGTCCACAGGCCCATCGTAAGCTCTTGGTTGGCGGCGTTGGAGGCTCTCCACGGTGTGGAATCTCTTCCTTGCCTTCCAACCAAGTGGGTGTAGACCCTACACATATCTTTTCTGTGCCTCAGTGTCGTCTTCTGTAAAATGAGGGATAGTAATAGGACTCCCTTGCAGGGTTGTTTGAAGATTTCAACGAGGAAAGGCATGTTAAAGCATAGTGTACAAGCCCACAGTAACTCTCAGCCATTACTGACATTATTACTTCTCCTACCACCATTCCACAGAGGGCATTCACCTCCTGGGTTCCCCTCTCCCTCCTCGGCCCTTCTTCTTGCCCTTGCTGAGCGGTACTTCTTCAGGTAAGACAACTCCATGGTAGTTAAGAGGACAAGCTGACCTGGGTTACAATGCTAGCTTGGACAAGTGACTCAACCATTTTGTGCCTCAATTTCCTCCTCTGTAAAGTGGGGATAATATGGAAACTTACCTCACAGAATCTGTGTGATAAATAAAATCATGCACGTAAGGGCTTAGCATAGTGTCTGGAGTAAGAAAACACTGAAGCTATCATCATTATCGTGTTACCGAAGACAAAGGGCCTCAGATAACCCAAGCTCGTCTTATCCCCCAAAGGCTCCGGAAGGTTCCTTAGATGCATTTTCAGGAACAGTGCCTCCATCTGGATCCCCCAGTGTCTCCCACAGCCAGAGAACCACTACTTGGCCTTCCCCCACCCGTTTCCTGTGGAAAGCAACTGAGGTAGTGGTGCCCTATTGGGTTGGCCGGTAGTTGGGGAGTGGGGCTGAGCTTCCTCCTCCCCACTAGTTCTGGGGCACTTTCCAACCAGAACCTGGGCTGGGGAGGACTTGTCTCCCCCAGAGTTTGGGAGCCACCCTTCAGCCAAGGTGGGGCCAGGACAGGTGCTGGTCAGCTCACAAGCTGAGAGGAGTCTTCAGGGGAGGGGAGGGGAGAGGAGGGGAAAGGAGAGGAGGG
>NW_020171981.1:5306416-5327868 GCF_003031525.2 Neophocaena asiaeorientalis asiaeorientalis
AAGGATAACACATCTCAGTTCAGCTCCCCTTGGAGGCCACGACCAGTGCAGCCCCCACCCCGTCCCGCAAGAACAAACCCCTCCCCCTCTCTGCCCACTTCTGTGTCCTCCAGCCTTTTCCAGGCAGCAGGTGATGAGCCTCTAGTGTGTGATCCTTTTCCAACGGGAATTAATGAGGGTGATTGACGACGAGGGTAGATGTGGGCGGAAGTAGCTGCGCGAGCCCCCTCCCCGTCCTTGAACAGATGGGAGTGGGCCGGGCTCCTCCTCTCGGCTTCGTGCCCCTGCTCCCCTTAGCTGTGGCGGGTGCGGCAGGGTTTGGAAGAGCCGGGAAGAGTGGGGCAGGGACTGAGCTGCTTCTCACCCTCCCACCTCGTCCACCCTCCCCCCACACCAGGCCTGACACCTGGAGCCTAGTGCGGTGGTACCCAGGCTGCGGAGTTTGGTTTTGGGGGGTATTTTTGGTACTTGTGATTATTTCTCTCACTTTGGGGGTGCGGGTGCGACTGCGGCGACCGTGTGACGGTCCCGCTACACCCCCCAAGGCAATATCCCCCTCGTTCTCCCAGGCCGGGCCCAGCAGAGGTAAGGCTGTCCCGCTTCTCCCTGACTCGGCAGCCCAGATGAGACGCGGCGACAGGACCTACCCTTTTCTTATGAAAGAAAAACACTCCGGACCTGAAAAGGGTCTAGTCCCGGAGTCAGAAAGTGAAACCAATAACTCCACTGCTTAGACCTTCCGCCAGATCCAGGGGGTCCAGAGGGATGGGACTGAGTAACACGCGTGTGCCTGTGTGGTGGGCGTGATGTGGTTGTGTGTGTGTTGCTGGTGTGGCGTGGTGGCCTGCGGGGTGAGCGCTGCGGCTGTTGGGTTATGGGAGTGTGTGTCGGTGTGCGCCCGTGCACGCACCCTCTTCGTCGGTGCTCTCTAGAGGCTCGTTCCCCTTCCAGCCACGTCCTACCAGCGGCTTCCCTCCGGGGTCGGGCGACGGAGACTGGCGGAACGCCCTAGTTTCTGTACAGGGGTCTGGAAAGGTCTGGAGAAACCGGCCGAGATGCCTTCTTCCCGGGCGCGCGAATTCGTTGCAGCCGGGCTGGCCTTGGGGCCTCCCGCCAGCTCTCCGCGCTCCCCGCGGGCATCCGGCGCGCCGTCCCGCCGTCTGTCCGCCAGACGAGACCGGCTCTGGGACACCCGCCCAGAACTCCCGCGCTCCCCAGCCGGCTGTTTCCCGCTCCCGCGCGGGGCCGGGGCCAAAGCCAGGAGCATGGCTCCTTCATCGCTGAGGGCAGCGCCTCTAACGCATCTTCAAAACCTCTCCATTTTTTTTTGCTGTTGTTGTTGTTAACCGTTTTCTTTTTTTTGGGGGGGGGGGTAGGGAGTTATTTGGTCCAAGAGTGGTTAATGGTTTTGTTTTGTTTTGTTTTTTATGTGTTTGGTGACTTTATATATGTGTGTACTTTAAACGTCTCAGTCAAACCCCAGCTGAAGACGTTTCCCGGAGCGGGTGTGAAATTTGGAAATAAAGGAAAGATGTGGGGAGAGTGGCTGAAGACCGAGTCAGCCGGAGACCCTCGTGCGGAGCCCGCCTGCCCCGCGATGCCCGGACCTCGAGGTGGCGCTGACCCCAAGGCCTCCCCCTCCCCCTCCCTGGGAGCTTCTCCCAGGTGATCTGGAAAATGAGGCGGGGACGACAATCACAGAGACAGCTCTCGGGAGCGTGGACGTGAGCGCACCCGGAGCGCGGCGGGGCGGGCAGTGTGACCTCAGGAGCCAGCATGCCGCCCCGCCCGCGCCAGCGCTCATTCACTGCTCCATCACGAAGGACAAAAGAGACAACAATTCATCCACATCTCAGGAAGAGTCAAATCCGAGTGTGTGTGTGGCGGAGCTCGCGAGCCTCTACAGACTGCCCCTTCCGCGGCCTCGTGGGCCTCACAGAGGGTGGGTCCTTAACCACCTCGCTCCCCGCCCAGCGGAGGAAGGATTCCTCATCCCCCACATCCCCGCCAAACCGAATTATTCACAAAGTTTCCCCAAACCGAGTTACTACGAGAGCCCCGACAAATCGTACTTAAATTCCACGGAGAACAGACGAAACTAAACTAAAATTTCCTTCGGGGGTCAGTGTGTGGGATGAAGGAGAAAGGGAGCTGATAATCCCGCAATGGCCGCCAAGGGCCTTGGACTGGAGTCGCGATGGAAACTACTCCCCAGGGCAGATCCACACAGGTGCTGCGTGGAGAGCCTGCACCAGGTTGCAGACCTGACGCCCGGCTCCCCTCGCAAACGCCCCCCACTTTGCTCAGAAGCGCGCGGTCCGTCCGGTACCGAGTCCAGGGACTGTGCTGTGAGCCCTGAACCCACCAGGTGTCTGGGGTGTCGGGAAGGGGCACTCGTTCGGATGGAGCTCCCGTCTTCAGGGCAGAGTCCGAATTCGGGGGAACTGCAAGTGAGGCATACGTCCCACCGCCTTGGGCGCTTATTCTGAGCCAAGAATCAATACCGAATCGGGTGGGATTGCGCTTGCCGGGCGGCTGCGAAGAGCCTGCAAACCACCGTGCACCGCACGGATCTTTCACGTCCACTCACGAGCCTCGGCTGACTCCCCAGACCTCGGCGGCGCCGTGTCCCCCACTCGGGACCCCGCCTCACTGTCGGCTCCCAGACCCTCACTTCGGTGCTGGGGCTCTCCAAGCTGGCCCCTTTTCGCTAAGGGAGAAGACCCGCGTGAGAAAGAGCTGGGAGAGCCACTTCTGGCTTTTGTGACAAACAGTGGGTTGAGGTATTGGTAGTGACAGGAGACAGTTCCTATGTTTTGCCTGCCTTCCTTCCTCCCCTCCTCCAACTCCCCCTTCTCCTTCATCTTGGTTTTATTATGTTTTGGGATTTTGGGTTTTGCAATTCATTCTAAAGCAAATGGCAATGGCTTGGAGGTCTTGAGCGCAGCTCCCTCATTTTATTGGATAAAATAAGTCTGAGAGACTGTAAATGGCTGACCCAGGCTATCACAGCCAGCCAGCTCGTGGCTGAGCTGGGATGGGAACCCAGGCCTCAGGCCTCTCAGTCTCGCCCTCCCTTTCCTTCTGATCAAACTCAGATTTACAGCCCTTCCTAGCCCCCGTGCCTATCCCTTCCACCTTTCCCCACTGTCCCTCCAGTCTCCAAAGTTGGTGAGATGTGGCACCTGTTGGAGGGGACCACTCCCTGGGGATTCTGCATCTGAGGAGACCACGAAGTTTCCCAAAGAGGTGTCGCAGCCCCACACCCTCCAGCATGTGGGAAGAGGGAGCCCTGAAGAGGGAGGTGGTGATGGAAGCAGAGGTTTCCTCGTCTGTAAACTGGGGATAATAACAGTACTCACGTCACAGGTTTTTGGTGAAGATACACAAGGCTTGTATGCTGTGAGCGTGCTTCATAAATTCTAGAGGGCTGCAGCATGTTTCCTACTGGTACGTGGAAGTGAAGATCCTGCATGAGTCCAGCCACGCCCCCTGAGCTTAGGAGATGCTCTCACTATGGGTCGCCTGGCTTTGGAGGATGCCCAAAGTCACTGCTTTAGGGGCCTCTGGAAAAGCTGACCCTGCCCTTTCTTGCTAGGTCTAGCATGGAAAGGACTCTGTGTACATGGCCCTGGGAGGAAGAGTCCTGCAACCCAAACTTTAAGTTCCACCTCAAAAGCACCTCTTTTGTGAAAGCTTCCCTGACGGCCCACCCCACCTCAGAGAGCGTTCTCTTCCTTTGGTGCATGCTCAAATGCAGTCCTTGAAACCCATCATGGAACTGTTGTGTGGCTGCCTCTCTCCAGAGGAAAATGGTGGTGGCAGGAAGGAAGATTTGGAAGGTGATATCCCTGTAAGTTCTTAGCCCCAGCTCTAAGGAGGTGGTGGTGGCATGGCTAGAGTTGGGTAACAAAGGGGGAAGGGTGATCCCACGTGGAAATAGCATTTCTCAACCGTGCAAACCCTGCACACCCTGTTGGATGAGAGGGAAGTGGGTTCCAGATATCCAGGGAGGGGGCTCCCTCACAGAGTTCCTTCTCCTGAAGCTCCAAGACTTCAGGCGAGAGGACTCAGAGTCAGGTGCCAGAGGAGTGGTTTCTTGGGAAAATTCACCTCTATACATTCCAGCAGGGCATCCAATTTGATGCCGACTTGCTCTTCCTTCCCTCAGGACACTTGACTGCACACCCTTCCAAATCTCTCTGTCTCTCCTGGCTACCCCCACCCCCGAGTGCCTTCTCTTACTCTTCTAAGCTTCCCTCTTTCTCTGTTGTCCTCTCCTACTCCCCAATTCTAAGACTGCTGCCTTCACTCTGCACCCTGATAACGAGAGCACATGTGTGTACAAACACGAATTATCTGCACATTCTAGTGACAGAGGGTTTGTATGTATGTTGGGGAGTCTGTGAGGACTGACAGGTTTCTGGGCGGGGTAACTGTCCGCTAACACGGAGCAGCCTAAATGTGTACGGACTGGTGTTCTCCTAAGATGCATACAAGTACATAAATGTTTATATGGTTGGGTTTTCTGTATTTTAGAGCGTGCACCAACAGTTTGGGTCTGTCGTGGGTCTGTGTAAGACAACCATAGTGCTTTTATTCAGGGGTGTTGCTATTCATCTTTGGGTGTGTAGGTGTGTACACACCACAGTCTGTGCTCTGCATTTGCAGATCCATAAATGAACTTCTGTTCACGGAGGGATGCTAATGTGAACATCGTTGTAGACACCTGTGTGCTGGTAAACGCTAGTGCATCTGTTGTATTTGAATGGAGTCTCTGTGTAGTTGTGTATCTGTGGCCACAGAGACACCCACCCACCAAGATCTTAGAGGAAAGCCCTGTACACAGACTGGAAGATTTGGCCACGGAGCCCGGCTTGCCGTATTTCCTACGCCCTCCGAGGAGCCATCAAACTGGACTTGCCTCCCACTTTCGGATTTTGTCCGGCTTCGTGCGAGGCTTCAGTCTCAAGCGGCGCCAGGAAAGGCGGGGCGCCGCACTGGCAGAAGCTCAGACGGCGGACCCCTCCTTCGGCCTCGGGGGCCTGCGGAGCTGCGGTGTCGCAACCAAACCCTGGCCCCTGCCGGAAGCGGAAGCGACAGGGGCGGTGAGGCTCAATCGCGGCGGTCGCGGCGTGCCAGGCCAAGGGCGCCCTGCTGGCGTGTGCGCGCCGCGCGCGTGCAGGCCGGCTGGGCTCCGGGCGGTACCGCCTCCGACCCGGCATCTGTTTACCAACAAACTGCCGGCGCTCGGCAGCGACGCATTCCGACGCGCTGAATAAGCTGCGGGGCTAGCTGGCTGGTCTCGACTCCTCTGCAGGTCCGTGGCGGCGGGATCACAACCGTCGCGCAGATCCCCCAGAGTCGGAGAGCGCGACCGCAGGTTCCTTGCGCCCCCGCAGCCGCAGCGCCTCCGCCAAGGCTTCGCGGCCCTGTCAACTTCCTTGCGTTTCTGCGGTTATGATCGGACTGCCCCAATCGCCTTGCAACCCCGGCATCCCTCTCGGAGCTGATTCCGAGATGGCTGGGCCTGGGCCGTGCGCACCGCTCTCCTCCCATCTCCCGGTTCTGAATTTCCCTACACGCTGGATGAGGCGCAGAGAGACACTTTCCCCAGGATAAGTGTGGGGGAGGCTGACTGGGGGCTCCAACGCCCGAGGCTCCGAAAAGAGAGAGTTGGCGGAGGGAGCGGACTCCGTGCGGGGCCATGGCCTAGGCCCTTCGGCCCCGGCCCCGGCCGCAATGACCTCTTTGCCCTGCCCGCTCCCTGGCCCGGACGCCTCCAAAGCCGTCTTCCCGGACATCGCCCCCGTCCCATCGGTAGTGGCTGCCTACCAGCTTGGCCTGTCCCCCGCAACCGCAGCCGCCTCCGATTTGCCCTATTCTGGGCCGTATGGCCACGTCCTGCCCTATCCCTACCCTGGGCCGGCGACCCCCGGAGACTCCTACCTGCCCTGCCAGCTACCCACGGCGCCGTCTCAGCAGTCTCATCAAGAGCGGGAGCCAGGTAAGTACGGCCGCAGCGGCTCTTCCCACCTCCGGGGTCCTGCTCCAGTGAGCCCCTGAACTTCGCCCTCGCCTGGTTGGGCGCAGCTGGCGGGATTCAGACCTTACTCAGATTCCACGGGATCTGGGGTTGGGGGGAGGGCGAAGGGATGGGGCGGGAGACAGGGGGGAGGGGGAGGGGCGGGGGCGAGTTGATCTAGGTCTCCTTTCAAGACCGACCTGGTTTCGATTTGCAGTTATGTGAAGGCGGGTGGCAGGGCTCCCTACCCCACCCCCTTGGAGCAGCAGGGTTGTGTACCTACTTATAACGGAAAACTGAAACAATCCAGATGTGGGTGTAGGTGCCTAGCCCCTTCCCTAGGATTCTCTCCATCATGCACTCCTTCTCTCCTCCATGTCGCCCCTCTCCGCGTTCTTGTCTCATAAAGCAGTGCTCAAGCCACAGCCTGATAAGTAGAAATCAGGTCCCAGCTGGAGGGCAGTAGAAGTGGGGGTTTATTCGGGGCCCCTCCCCCTCTCCCCAGCTGGCACCCGAATGTGCCAGACCGAGACCAAAAGCTGACCTGGTAGAATCTGAGGCTAAATCCTACTACCCATTGTTCTAAGAATGTAGCCACAGGTGGGTCAGGCAGTCTCTCCTAGTAGATCTCAGCCTTCCAGCCAAAGGAACTGGCCATTCCTGTTATCTCCATCCCTTGCCTTTGGGGTAGGTCAGGCCCCAGTTACATTGCCTGGAGCAACTCTGAGCTCCTAAGAAAGCGCTCACTGGAAGGCCTCAAAGAAGCCAGGGAGCTGGCTAGTCTTCCTGGTCCTGGGCCTTGCACAGGCTGTACCCATGCAACACAGTACATACATCCATCTGTAGTGGCTTGGGTTTAGAGCTCAGTTCCCCTGCACTCCCTGTCCCCACCTAATTACCCCACAATTGTCCTTGGCACAGTTTCCTCTAAGGATGCACATCCACTGGGTGACTTAGCTGGACTCAGCCAGGACCAAGATGTCTCCCTCCCTTCCCTTGTTGCTCTGCTGAGACACATGAGTTCATAAACATCAGAGCCAGAAGTGACCCTAGAGATTTAGGAGCTTCTTAATGTAGAGATGGGCAAACTGAGGTCCAAAGAAAGGGTGTGCATGGGTCAAGGACACAGACTGTTTTCCAGGCTTGGCGCTTGCCAGAAAAGAGGATTTTAGGGAACTTCCTCAAAGCACCCAAAAGTTAACTGCCTTCTGTGCTAGAACTGGGGCTGCCTCTTTCCCGCTTCTGGGTCTGTGGTTGGAAGAGGAGCAGTTGGGGAGGGGGTGTTTCTACAAATGATCTAGTTTCTAAAAAACGAATCCCTTGGCCTCTTCTCTTCGGTATATGCTAATGTGGTACATTTGTGTGTGCGTGTGTGTCTGTTTAGTGGGGTGGGAATAAGATAACTTTGTCCTTAAGAGAATTCTTGGAATTGGGGTTGGTATTTTCAGTTCTGTCTTCTACACTCTTGTCTTCCCTTTTCCTGGTTTAAGGACAAGAGAGCGGAAGGTTCCTTTTCTTTACAAAGTTTCCCCGGATCCAACGAAAACCACACATGTCCTTAGATTAGATTATAGCATTTACCTACTGAAACTGGGGCATTGGGCTCACTCTAGATTAAATGATTGGGGTGTGAGAGAGGGCTTGGGGGGTCTTCCTTTTGCCGCCACTCTTGTCCACCCCAGCCTCAGGGAGAGGTTTGGCTCCAAGTGAGCTGCGTGCCACCACCCCGATGAGCAGGCAGGTGCCGCTATGGTCCAAGGGAGGCCCTTGGGCTCCTGAATCAAGACCTGGGCAGATCCAGTCGTGACTTCTGCAACTGCTGTGGAGAAAGCAGCTGTCGGGAAAGGAACTGGGAAGGGTCGGGGGAAGAGTTAGGGCGCGGAGGGCTTTGAGAGCTTAGCAGCTGGGGTAGGCTCCCCGCTAGCTCTGCCTCACGGTCCGAATTGTTTCACGCAGCCAGAGAGGCACGAGTGGTCGCCGGGGCGGCGAGCAGCCGGGTCTAAGCAGGGGAGGCCCGACAGGCGCGGGCGGGAGCGGAAACCCAACGGTTTTTCTGGGAATTGGCTGAGGCGGGGGTCGAGGGGGGTGGATCTGAGAAGCCCGCAGCGCCTGAGGCCAAGGGTGAGGGATGCGGGGGAGGTGAAGGCACAGGGTCACCGTGGCCGGTCGAGGGCGTGGAACCTGAAGGGCGGAGTGAGCCCGACCGGAGGAAGGGGGTGGGGGACGCGGTCGGACCCCCGCTGCGTCTGGGCACCCGGGCGCAGCGCTCTGTCGACTGAGGTCGGCCGGCAGCCCTGCGAGGAATGCAACGAACCCTAAGCCCGCGGGCATTTCGGCCGCTCCGTCCTCCCCAACACTGCTCTCTACACGAATGGTCCCAATGTCCCCGTAGAGTGGCGTAGTTGGGGCCTCCCGGATCGGAAGAGGGGAACCCCTCGCCCACCCCCATCCCGGGGCCGAGCTGTTCCCAGACCGAGATTCCTCAAGAGGCTGGGCCGGGAGGCAGGAGGTGACCAGATCTCCCGCGGCGGCACCGCAAGCGCGATCCAGCAGCGACCCAGAGGGCCTGCGCTGCCGGCGCTGCGCTCTCTCCGAACCCCGGTCACCTTCCTTGCTAGCCGGGAACCCCTCCGTGGGTGCGGCCGGGCGGAGGAGGGGGCTGCCTTGCACCACCGGGCTTCTAGGGCCCCTGAAAGCCACTACTCTAGCCAGCCAGCCTTGGCGGATGGAAGAGATGGTCACTCTTCTGGAGGCTGTGCCTCAGGAGAGGGAGGCCCTTACAATAGGGGAGGTGATGGCAAACCCTGGGGCACTTTCCATACTCTGAAGCTGGGAGGGCTGCTCATCCTGGCGTTCAAGGCCCACTCTGCCGGGCCCCTCTGACCACCCCTTTTCCGGCAGCGGGGAGGCTGCCACGCAGACACTGTCTCGGGTCTCCGAACAATGCTTTTGAGTTCCCCCCAGTCCCGAACGCCCTTCCCCCTTGCTCTCCTGGCCTCAGCCCAGCCCTCGACCCAGCCCTTCTTCCCCGCCCCGCCCCAAGCTGGCGCCACCGCACGCGGCTGAACTCTGTCATCCCGCCGCTGGGCGCCGCCCCGACCCTCGCTCCGGCCGGTGACGCGGTCCCCCTTAGGGACACATGAGCGTTAAGAGTGGGAGCTCCCTGAGGGCAAGAACTGCGGCTAGTCCCACGTGGCACACAGTGGACGTGTGGGGTTTGAAAGGAGGGTGGAGCGGAAGGTAGAGAAGGGCCGAGCCCCAAGCCCGAGTTTTCGCTAACCCGTGGCCGGAATGCAAACGAGATGCAGATGAGCCGTGAGACGGCGCGTCAGCCCCTCTATGCGTGCACACATCGTCTCGGGCCGCCCCCCAGAGTCCGAGAAGCCGCCGCTGTCCCCGGAGCCCTCGGAGCGGCGCCCGCAGGCCTCGACCAAGAAGCTCCGGAAGCCGAGGACCATCTATTCGAGTCTGCAGCTGCAGCGCCTGAACCAGCGTTTCCAGCACACGCAATACCTGGCTCTGCCCGAGAGGGCCCAGCTGGCCGCGCAGCTTGGCCTCACCCAGACACAGGTGGGGCCAGTCCCATCCTTCCTGCCTGCTAGCCCTCCCCAAGTGTGTTCTCTGGGAACTCACCCTCGGGTGTGAACGACTCATGAGCCCCCAAGCCCTGTTTTCACAGTTCTAGCTGGCCCCCAGGAAATTGGGGGAATGAACTGGGAGAACTGTGTTCTAACTCAGATGCAGGAACTCAGGGCCTTCAGGAGCTTATGGAGGGCTGGAGCAGATGTTCCCAACTTCTGCTCTTCTCCCAGGACGGCTCCCTCCCGCGGGGTCCCTTTCCCTTCGTCACTCCCTTCCACAGGCACAGTCCTCCTGACCTTCCATTCTTTCCCCTTTTCTCCCCGTAGGTAAAGATCTGGTTTCAGAACAAACGTTCCAAGTACAAGAAGCTCCTGAAGCAGAACTCTGGGAGACAGGAAGGGGACTTCCCTGGGAGGTCCCCCTCCCTGTCTCCCTGTTCCCCACCCCTTCCATCCCCCTGGGATCTACCCAAGGCAGGGGCCCTGCCCGCCAGTGGCTATGGCAACAACTTCGGAGCCTGGTATCAGCATCACTCCCCTGATGTCCTGGTTCCACCTCAGATGATGTGAATCTGGGGAAGTGCAGGTCAGGCTCCCAGCCCTCCTATAGCGCCCAGGCAGGACCCAGCCCACCTGCACCCCTCCTGGGCCAGGAGGAAGCCAGACCCAGATGGGTTTTCTCAGGAGGAGGAGGAGGAGGTAGAGGAGAAAAAGGATGGGGTGGAGTCCTTTCCTCCTTGCCTCATAACCCAGACAGCCTTGGCCATTGCCCCCCACCACCACCAAGGACTGGACACCTTCCCTCCAGCTGGTCAGAGGCTCTGGAGAGAGACTCATTGGCTGGAGTTCAGACTTCCCAGGACCCCTAGTCTTGCCACTCCTCCTTGAAAGGACTGCAGCCCCACCACAGCCTGGGGTTCAACCAGCAACAAACACTGAGTGTTTTTTCTCTTTGTGTGCCTTGGGCCCTGCCCAACCCACGGGTGCGTAAAAGCAGAAGTGAAGTGGACACCCAGAGTCTCCAAGTTGACCGCCATCGAGACCCACCCACTGATTTTTCCTGATTTTCCCCCCGTAACTGATACACCTACTCACCATCCTCTGATGTAGGTGGGATGGAGCAGAGTTTTGTGCGCCTATGGGTAATTTTTACCCTCTTCCTAAAAAAGCCCCTTTTCCCCATGTCTACCCACTATGAGTAGATAATGGACCCAATTACCCATCTAGTATTTATTATTAAGAGCCTGTTTCCTACTCAATACCTAAACAAACCCACATGCACACACTCTCTGGAAGCCAGCAGGGTAACACTTTGGGGAGAATGGGGACAAGTGTAGGTAGAGATGCCCCCAAATAGGTGGGGTGAGCCCAGCAGTTTAGCTCCTCACAGCTGTCTCTGTCGAATAGAACTGCTCGTATTTATAACCAGTCTGACTAGCAGCCCCCCAAGCTCTTACCAGCCCCCATATCATAAGCATCCAGAGATTAAAGTCTGTACAGAAGCCTGGGCCTTGGCTGCGAGGTATGTTCGTCTCATGACTTCTGCTCAGCTTTCTCTTCTCTCCCACCTGACCCTTCCAGCACTGAACCGGAGGCACTGGATCCTCCTCTACCACTAACTGGCTATCCGGTTCTAGCTCTGGAATGTTCTAGTAATATCCATATTTTCAGACACTCCAGTGTGAAACCAGAAGATGCTAATACAGGGAACGATCAAAGTCTGAGTGATCCTCACAGCAAATTCTCTCCTGGCCCAGTTCTGGAGGGAGCCAGGCACTTCACAGCCCCCTGTGCCCACCTTCAGCCCAGGGAGAGCACCTGCTCACCTTGGGGGAGGCCACACCTACTGACCCAGTCCAGTCCTCCCCTGGGAGAAGTGAGCTCCTTGGGGTGGAAAGGCCCCAATTCACCTAGTGGAAGGGGGAGCAGGAGGGAGAGGAGAAGGAAAACCCCAGAAGGAACTGGACTTCTCCATCCAACGAACATTTGTAGAGCCGCTGCTCTGTGTTAGATCCTGGGGATATCAAGGTGACCTAGGCAGACCCTGTGGGCTAACAGAGGCCAGACAATGACCAGCCACTTGTGTGAAGTGCCAGGCTAAGGGAAGTACAGAGGGCAGTGAGGGCATAGTCAACACACACACACACACACACACACACACACACACAAAAAAACCTGGCCGGAGGCCTTGGGGGAGGGGCCTCCAGTTCCAGACTAGAAGCTCCCAAGTCAAGCTTCCCTCTTACTACCTAAACCCGTTCCCAAGCAAACTAGAAAGCCCACCCAGGCACTTCTCACCAACCCAGGCTGGCCACAGAGAAGCCCAAATTGGAGTCTTATGTAGGGGAGAGGGGTTATGAGAGTCAGTGGGAGCCCCCCACCTCAAAAGGGCTGCAATCAGCCCCTCCTAGGCCCTGTTATGTGTCAGCGGCCACCCCCATTCCCCAAAATACACATGGAGGGGTCTCCTGGGGGTGGCAAATGGCACAGGGTGGGTCAAAGACAAGCTCTAGGAGCAGTGAGGAATGAGGATGTCAGGAAGAGAAACGCCTTCCTCTTCCTCCCCACCGATGCCTTCTCCTGCCCCTCGCCACCCACCCCATCTCCACCGGCTCTCTTGGTAGTCCCAGCCCCAGATTCCTCCTCTGGGTCTTCTCTGAAGGCCACAGGTCCTCAAGGCAGCTGTTCCCTCCCACGGCAGGTTGCACTCTTCTTTCCACAGACCTGAGATAAGATCTACCGCTCCATCTCGGAAAACCTCCAAAGGCGAGATTAATTGGACAGCCCGACAAGAGTCGCATCGTTAAAACAACAGCCCAGATTGTAAACTTCAGTAGCAGAAGGAGTGTAATTACTCTTCCAGCCAGCGGCCAGCTGAGCTGACGGTGCCCCCTCTTCCCTACACCCATCCATCCTCCCTTTTCAGTGGAAACAGGAACCCTTGTCCACTTGGGAGCTGGTCCTGTTTCCCTGGGCTCCTGACTGCTGATGGAAATGAACCCCAGTGGAAGAGGTACCCCATTCCCTTCCCACAAACCACTGGAGCTGCAGAAAGGGAGGCTGTGGTTTCTTCCTGTGAGGACACCCCGCTGGGAAAATTGGGTCAGTAAGGCAGGGGGGACACTACTGAATGGTTTAGAACTGGGGTTTTGGCCTCCAAAGAGTCCTGCTCTTCTGTGTGACTTTTGGAAAGTTGCTTAACCTCTCTCTCCGCCTCCTTTCTCTCCCCCCTAAGATGGGAACACTAATAGGACCTGCTTCCCAGTGCGGTCGTGATGATGAAATGAGATGGTGCTTGTAACATGCTTGACATGGTACCTGGAGCATAGTAAGCACTTAATAAGTGGTGTTCGTAGCTGCTGTGTGATTATCGAAGAGGAGAGGTCACAGCGATGCTGAATTCATACTGCCACGGCCATCCATTCACCTCCTGCCTCCAGCCCACCTGCCCCCTCAGGGCAAGGAGGAGAAAAGGGGCTGGAGACTAGAGAACTCCACACATCCCGGGTCATCACCTTTGAGAGGCAGGACACAGGCGAGGACCTAAATGCAAAAGCGCCGGGATCTAGAAGCAGCTGAGCCTGGAGCCCACTCTCTCACCTGCACGGGTCTTAGCCACAGGAAAGCTGACTGGGAGCTGTCCTGCCCTCTCCCCATGTGCTATTTTAAGACATGTCCCCCATCTCTCCCCCAACAAAATGAGATTCAATTAATTCAATTAAAGCAATTTTGGGAGCAGCTCCTGAAGGCTTTCAATGCGAGATAATTACAAGTAATTTGCCGCTGTGAAGAGGAGAAGGGCACACTGGGTCTGGGGGGAAGGAGTCAGCCCCTTCCCCACCAATCACACACAGATCTAGAGGGATTCCACACTGCCATCTGAACTGCCCTCCCATTGGCCAAATTACTTGCAGGTGGGAAGAGGGAGCTTGCGGTGGTGGGAGGGGGCTGGGAAGACCGAGTGACAGACCGCCCCTCCCCCACCACACATCTGCCCTGCAAGGTGGGGTGCGGAGCTGGCTGTTCCCCCGACAAAATGTCTGCATAGCCCGAGCAGCTGATTACTCAGCTCCAAGCCTCACTTGAGTTTGGATGCCTGAACTTGCCTCTGGGACTGTATCCAGAGTCAATGGAATGTTATCCGGGTAGCTGAGGCCTGTGTAGATGAGGCCTTAGAGATCAAGGACTTCCCCAGAACTTATAAAGGATGTGGGTAGAGCGGGGAGGGGCCAGAGAAGACATACACTGACTTCTTGCTTCCAAGGAGGTGATGATACACCCACTCTCTCTCCTCCCCTGATCCGATAATCAGCTTTCTAGTTCTGTCTGGCATCTAACCTCAACTCTTGCCGTTGTAGTGGTGGCAGATCTCCTCCCAGCTTTCTGTCCTTGGGACCACTGAAGCCTCTTCCTTCAGAGAAGCATCTTGCAGGTGTTTCCCACCCCTAATTCACCTGGGATAACTCTTTCCTTGCCAGGGCTCATTTGTCCTGGGAGGAGGTGGAGGCGGGTATGGTGCCTAGAGGGGACTGGGGTGGAAGGTAGGAGGCTGGGACCAGTGTGTGGGGACGGGCTTCAGGCCTCTGCAAAAACTCCTCTGAACCCTGTTCCCAAAATACCTGGTTTTCAAGGGTCGAAGGTCCCCCTTCACCTGGGATCCCCTGTTCCAAGAGATGAGTAATGTTTTAACAATAAGGGTAGAAAAGAAAAATTCACTGACCCTAAAGTATTTCTCTTTCATATCTTCCCTTCTCTCCCATCTGTCTCCTGGCTTCTCCCATGCCAAGGAGGAGTGAAGAGGAGGGGCCCTTCAGCTCTAGTCTCCCCTCTCCAGCCCTTTCTCCCACCCCTTCTCTGAGTAGCATTGCTGTTGGACCTGGGACAGCCAGGGAGAAATCCTATCAGCGAGTCCCTGGGCGACTGCTGTCTCTCCCCTTCCAAGATGAAAAAAGTTAGAGAGAAAAGTGGCTGCCTCCTCATGCCTCCCCTTCCCCCTTTCCTGGCCAGCTCGGATTGGTTAAAAGGGGGGGAATTAAAGTTTCTTCTACCCCAAACCTCAAAGTACAAAGGCCCCAGACAAATGCACAGAAACAGGCAGATGCAAGGACCCAGGCACAGGGACATCATAAGGGCACACACATTGCCATAGAACAAAGTGCATGCACACACACCAGCATACGTGGAGTGGGCAGAGCTGCATGCAAGACACACGTGAGCGTGTGTACAGGAAACCTTCCATGGTTGTACACGGACATATACAGAGAGGTACACTCCCAGGTTATGTATTCACAGACTGAAGCACAACACAAAGGGATGAACCAAGAGGAAATGCCCAGGGACTTAAACACATGCGAAAATAGACTGAAACATCCCCAGAAATGCACAGACTGGCTTCCCTATGTGTGAGCTTCTCCCGCTCCCTTCTCGTTCCCACCCCCTTTTCCTGGCTGTCCATCTCCTATTTTCTGAGAATATTTCCCTGGTAAGCAGCTGGGGAGAGAGACCGAATGGCCAAGAACCTGATAATTTGATTGTAACTTTATTTTCTTTGTTCCCTGAAGCCCTGCCTGCTTCCTTTCCTGAGCTCCAGCAAGAGCTCCCGTCCCAGCCCTTCCTGTGGCTCCCAGATGTAGCCATAGATTCCAGCCCTGGCACAGAAACCCAAAGGCTGTCCTCTCGGAGGGCTCTACCGAACCCTCTGCGCCCCTGCCCTGACAGCAACTCAAGGAGGAGGGATCTCAGGGGTCACAGGGTGGTGAGGAAAGCACTGCTTTGGTTCCTACTTACTGTGTAACCTTGGGCAAGTTACACACCCCCTCTGAAGCTTAGATAATTTCTCTTCCTAAATCCTCTGTGTGTGTGTGTGTGTGTGTGTGTGTGTGTGTGTGTGTGTATAAGGGGTTGATGTGTACCCACCACCACTTTTCACTCCAGTCTGGGGCATTGTAAAGCACAGCCTGTCTCTCCCATCAGACTGGAGGCTCCCAGGGTACAGGGCTTTGCTTCTCCCACCAGAAGGGGTGCCTTCTGCAGCTCTTTTCAGTCCCCATAGTTTGATGTCTCTAAGGTACTCAGCCCCAGTGGCATCCTGGGAGACGTGTCTGCCAGCCCAGGAAGGGAAAGGAGTTGGCTTCAAGCTTCCTCCAAACACCAAGGTTTCTGACTCAAGTCCGCGCGGCGCCAGGCCTTCAGTCTCTCTGGCCCCAAAATGGAGAGGTTACTTCATTTCCAGGGGACGGTTCTACTTTCTGTGGAATATATTCCTCCGAGCTTCATCGGAACCATGCCCTTTCAGAGTTCAGTTGAGTTTTGGGTCAGGTCCTTTGGCCAGCCTGAGGACTTCCACTCTGGCTCGTAGCCCCCATTCTCTCCCTCTCCGCACTTCAAGCTGATGAATAACATACAGGCCAAATCATGAGGCCAGGAGCATGGCCTCTAGATGATGCCACCCCAGTCATGAGGCTCCCTGGAGGGCATCATTCCTTCCCCTCTCTGCTCAGGGGTCCCCTTGGCCTAGAAGCCTATGGCCGCGATCACCTTTTCTGTCCTGTTCTGCTGACCCATCGGGACTAGTGCTTCTTCCTCAGACTGGAGGTTGCCAGGGAGCAGGGCACTGGCCTCCCCTCTCCAACTGGGGGGCTCTCCCCTCGGTGGTTCCTTTCTCTGCCTGACCACCCCTTCCCCAAACCTGATGCTCCCACTCTCTTTGGGGTGGAGGGCCTCAGTGTGTGGGGCTGGGCAGAGGACTAAGTGTGAGTGGGGGCATGGGATCCTTGCCCAGGTCCCATCCCTCCCACTTCCCACCATACCTGCCACAGAACCACCAGACCACTCCTCTTAGGCTGGCCCCAGGAGCTGCTTCTTCTGCCCCTGCAAGCTGGGGCCTGCTGCAAACTCCTCCTCCCAGCCCTGGAGCCACTGGGAATTCTTTGCTCCAACAGATTCTGGGGGAAGCCAGACTGTGGGAGGTTGCTGACATGCCTCTGCTGGGCTCCTGTCACATTCCCCAAGCCCAGGGGGATCAGCTGGATCCACCAATGCAGGCTTCTTCCACCCCTGGTGACGTCCTCAGGTCCTCTTACCTCCTTCCCCAAAGCCTGAATCTGCCCTGGGACCATCCCTGGCTTCAACTCCCTCTCACTCCCAGCCCCTTGGCAGCCCCATCCAAACAATAAGAATTATTCCCCCAGCCCCTTGGAAAGTAAAATGTGTCTCCTCGTCCAGAGAAACTTCGTGGAGTCTCTGGAATGCCGATGCACAGCTGAGAGGCCTTGGGCAAGTCCCTTTACCTTTCAGGATCTTTATTTCCTCACTGTGCAGTGGGGATAATGATCAGAATGATATCTCAGAAGGTCATGGAGGGGCTTCCCTGGTGGCACAGTGGTTGAGAGTCCGCCTGCTGATGCAGGGGCCACGGGTTCGTGCCCCGGTCCGGGAAGATCCTACATACCGCGGAGCGGCTGGGCCCGTGGGCCGTGGCCGCTGAGCCTGCGCGTCCGGAGCCTGTGCTCCGCAACGGGAGAGGCCACAACAGTGAGAGGCCCGCGTACCGCAAAAAAAAAAAGAATCTGCCTGCCAATGCAAGGGACACAGGTTCGAGCCCTGGTCCAGGAAGATCCCACGTGCTGCAGAGCAACTAAGCCTGTGCGCCACAACTACTGAAGCCTGCGTGCCTAGAGCCCGTGCTCTGCAACACAGACAAGACACCGCAATGAGAAGCACACACACTGCAACGAAGATAGCCCCTGCTCACGGCAGCTAGCAAAAGCCCGCGTGCAGTGACAAAGACCCAACGCAGACAAAAATAAATAAATTTATTAAAAAAAAAAAAAAGGAAGAAGGTCATGGAGACAGGGAGAGTGCACTCTTGGTGCATTGTGAAATACACCAGGTATGCCAGGGGATTCACCAGGTATGCCAGGGGATATGGTGACCTATTCCTTTGCCCCAGTTCCCCCATCTGCCTAAATCCTCCTCTGTCCCACCAACTTACCACATAAGGGTGAAGAGTATAGCCATCCCCAGGAACACGCACACGAGAAAAAAATGAAAGCCAGAGGCCTTAGTTCAAGTCCAACTCTATGACCACGGTCAAGTTCCTTCCCCCCCCCTCCTTTTTCTTTGTTCTAATTGAGGTAACATCGGTTTATAACATTATATAAGTTGGGGACGTTTCCTAACCTCTCTGTACGTCACCTTCCTCATGTGGGAAATGAAGATAATTCATAGCATGTGCTTCTTAGGGTGGTGAGAACTAAATGAGTTAAAACAACAAAAGGAAAAAAAAAAAAACAACAACAACAAAAGGCACTATAACACAGTCAGGATTCAGCCAGGATTAGTTGTTAGTATTATCTCTGACCGCCAAGCGAGAAAAACCTTCTCTGTCCCTGAGATGTCTTGTGCAGATATCCCTGTTCCTCTGTTGGTCTCCACCTGTGAGCAGAACCCTAGTCTGACTGTCTTCCCCAAACACCCCACAGCGAGAGGGGTGGGCTGGACAGAAGCTGCTTTGTGGAGAGGGGAGGAAGTTGTGCAGGACACTGGCTAAAGGGTGAGGACTTCTGACTGTGCTTCCAGGACAGCCCTCTGAGCAGCCCAGGTGAGAAGGTGCCTGAAGAGGTGAGATCATCCCGTACCTGTGTCTGGATCAGAGTTAACGCAGAGGTAGGTGAAGTTCCCGACTTCTTCACTCATGGAAGATTACCTCTGCTATAACCCCAGAATCCCTCCTGCCAGACAAAAAAATCAGAGAAAAAGCAAAAGCAGAGAAAAAAACAAAAGATTTCTTTTTAATGATATTTGATTGTATACCTAGAGAACTCAAGACGCCTTAGCGGGGAAAGATCTTCCAGAAGTAAGAAAATTTTGGTATAGTGGCTGGATACGAGATAGATACAGGGTGCTTTCACGAGTCTTACAATAAATGAGGGGAAATATTCCTGTTACAATGGAAACACAAATTAACGAACCACTGCAAGTACGTAGATGTGGAGAAGCAGCTCTTCAGCTGGTTAGTAACCGAAAGATACAGGCGTACCTCGGAGAGGTTGCGGGTTCAGTTCTAGTCCACCGCAATCAAAATGAATGTTGCAATCGAGCGAGTCACACAAACTTTTTGGTTTCCCCGTGCATAGAGGAGTTAGGCTTACGCTACACTATGGTCGTTCACACTATAGTCTATCAAGTGTGCAATACTGTTGCGTCTAAAAAAAAACGTACCTTAATTTAAAAATAATGGTTTTGGAAAAATGGTGCTGATAAACTTGCTCAACTCGGGGTTGCCACGACCTTCCATTTGTTAAAAAAAAAAAAAAGATGGCAATATCTGTGAAGTGCAACAAAACAAGGTGTGCCTGTGTTAAACCCTGCCCTCTTCCCTTCTGCTGGTGCTGCGGCCCGGCACATGGGTCTGTCCTGGGTGGCTGTCCTTCCGTTACCTCTGAAGCATGTGGCAGACTTAGGCTGGAATCAAGAAAGGACTTTCCCAGTAGAGGGAGGAATTCTATATGAGACTCCCCCTCATTAGGAGGAAGGGTCAACTTTGGGCCCATTGAGGGCACCTAGAACTCGCAAGGTCAACTGAGGAGTGTCCTAACTGCATAAAAGCTGGTTTCATCTAGAACCGACAGTATAGTTTATTGAGCTCCATCACTGGGCCAAGCTTTGTGTTAAGCCCTTTATATGTGTTATTTAATTTCCTCAGAAATCCTGAAAGATACATATGATTAGCTCCATTTTATAGATGAGGAAAGAGAGCCTCAGAGAGGGCAAATGACTTACCTGAGGATACACAGTGAATAAGCGTCAAAGTCAGGGTTAGAGCTCAGAAGTATTCATACGTGTGCCTGGGTGTTTGCACATGTGTGTCCTACGTTATGACACCCTGGTGTCTCTAAGGGCACAGGGCAGATCTGGGAACAGGAGGGAAAGCTGAGCCTGGGCCCCTCTCTGCTTCCTCTCCATTTCAGTCTTAGAGGCCATGGGGTGGTGAGAGGCCCACAGGCCAGGGATTCAGAAGGCTAGACTGGAGGACTTTAGGGGAAACTACTGAACCTCTTGAACCGCAGTTAACTCACCTGGGAAGTGGGATAATAATGGCACTGCCCTTGCCAGGCAGTTGAGACGGTGCCTGTAAAAGCAACTGGCTTGGGGCTTGGCGCACAGTAGGTGCTCCATTAGCATCTTCACTGCTCAGATCTTGGGAGGATCTGAGACTGCACTTGGGAGACTTCCCTTCCTTACCAGCCAGCCTCCTGCTTCCTCTGGCCTCCTGCTTTCCTCAGCTTTCCCCCTTACCCTCCCTTAGCTGAGGGCATGTCACGCCCCCCTCCCCCACTGGTGATTCCTGAACTCAGGGCAGGCCTGACTGGCCCCAGGGGTGGGCATGGGACAATGCCACACGCGTTGCATGACGTGGCCAGACGCCCTCAGTGCGCAGGGAAGGACACGCTGCTGCTTCTGCCACTGCCATTTGCCAGGTGCAAGATGAACTGTCCAGAGTGGGGGGATACCCCCTCCCCCGCCCCACCTAATCCTCCAAGGTGCGGAGTCTCTGGTCCCTGCCTACTCAGCAGACATTGCCAGTCCTGCCCCCATTTGCTCCAGGAGACAACCCAGGAATTTGGGCCTTGAGGCCCCGCCCCGTCTCAGTCCCCTCCCCAGCTTTGCCTCCTACCAGGGTGTCTATCCCAGCTGCCCTGGGTCCCTAAGTCACTCATTCTCTCAGACAGCCCACCTTGGGGCTCAACAGGCCAATTCCACACTCTCTCCTCTGCCAGGAGGTCTCCTAAATTCACTGCCCCTCCTTTGCTGTGTGACCTTGGGCAAGTAACACAGTCGCTCTGGGGCCACTTCCGAAAGAGATGATGCCTAGTGAGGGTGCAGTCACTGTTCGTTCCTTCAGTTGCTCAGAAGCAGAGATTGGTGATTGGGTGCTAGGTGCTCCTCTCCCTGTCTTGGTTGACCCCTAACAGCCAAGAGAGGGGGGCAGTTACCATTCCCCCCTCAGCCCCACACTCCCTCATCTGATGGGAGTGGGAGGGATTGTGTGAGGGGTCCCAAGAGCTCTTTTCACTTACTCATCTGGGCAGTTGATGTCCACTGAGTTTCCTGCTCTCCAGTCAGCGCTACGCGCATGGGGTGGACACACCAAAGCCCCTGCCCTCATGCTTGATGTCCCAGTTCAAACCCTGCCCAGCTCTGCCCCCAGGGACCTTGGTATAAAAGACTTCCCCAGGCCCCTTGCTCTGCAGCCCAGCAACCCTCCCCAGGGTGAACAAAAATTCTCCACGTGGTCCATGCCCAGTGCTATAAGCGGGGGACGAGACAGTAAAGGTGAGACACAGGCTCTGCCTCCACAGAGCTAGGACTGGGGGCCTGGAAAGAATCACTCAGCTAGCAGTGACCAGCACGGCTGAGTGACAAAGGAGAAAGACAGGGGCTGGTGACCCGGGCTGGAGGTCCAAGAAGGTTTCCCTGAGGAACTGACTTCTGGGGGCGAGGGACTGGGCCCCTGAAAAGAGCTGGAGGCTGGCCTTCCTGACTCCCTGGCTCCAGCCTTCTCTGCCAACCCCCCAACCTGTTCCCTCTGGCCCAAGCCGCACCAGGGCCCCCATAAACACTGTCCTCCAGCCCCCCTTCCCTGGGGCCAAGGAAACTCATCTCCAAGCACGTTTTGGCTTCTAAGCCTCCCAGCCTCGCGCTGCTGGGTGGTTGGTAAACAGCTTGTTAAGGTGATTAACGCTGCAATTAAAGCTGGAAAAACCGAGGCCAGGGTGCTGGCTGAAGGCTCTCCCTTCCCCTCCCCCTCTCTGTTACCTCCCCCTCCCTCCTCTTCCATCCCT
>NW_020171981.1:5327892-5354864 GCF_003031525.2 Neophocaena asiaeorientalis asiaeorientalis
CTAGGCTGGGAGGCTGCACATCAAGTGTCCCGTTGGCCTCCGCTGCCCAGAATCCCTTCCCTGAGGAGGTTGGGGGCTCTGCTGGCCCGGGGAGTAAGTGGTAGTGAAGGTGTGTTGCTCAGGCGGGTGGTGTGCAGAGGCTGATTTGGGGTGAGGTCTCTAAGATCCACTAGTACCTGGGACCCCTTAAAGGGAGGGGCTTCAAGGACAGGGGTAGAGACCATCCTTCTCTTCCACTTCCGCAAGTGAGAAGGGCAGGGGCGTCTCCTTCCAGTAGAGGGGCAGGAGTTTCCTTTCTCCAGGCTCTCAGAGTCAGGGTGGCTCCCAGCACATCTGAGGGTCTGGAAGTGCCAGACTCTGAGCCTTGCATCCGGGGAAGGTTTTAAGGACCCACTGGGTCCATGCCTCCCCTCCCTTCAGCATCAGCTCTAGCCAACCCGTGAGGGCCCTCGAGGCTTCTGCTCTCAGGCTCCCCCACAAACCTTCCTCTGCACCCCGTGAGTCCTAGGAGAGGAGTTATTCTGCAGGTGGGGTCTCCAGGGAGTATGTTCGCAGACCCCCATCTCTGCCTGTCATGCTGCCATCCTTCTTTCAAGGCATAATTCAAATCCCACCTCCCCCGTGAAGGCTTTCTACGTTTCCTTCCCACCCACCACCACCTGCCCCTGCCCTTTCCTCTGACAACCCATCCAGTCCCTCTGACTGCGTCAGGTTTGCCCAGCTGGGGGCCTGTCCAGGGTGGGCCCCGCTTCTGGCCATGGAGCTCGTAGGCCAGGTCTGTGCCTCCCTTCCCCAGGCTTCAGTCATCTGTGGTACCAGCTCCTAGAACAGTGCGTGGAATAGAGCAGGTGCTCAATAAATGTTGGTTGAATCCTTTTTGGAGCGCACCTAGAGATCGGTGGATTGACCAATGTGTAAGTGCAGCCAGGAGCCTGGGTCTGAATCAGGCACGTTGAGGGTGGGATGGGGCAGGAGGCTAGGGGGGCAGTAAGCCCCATCTCCACTGTCACCATCGTCAACAGCAACTTTGATACACCGAGCAGTACGCACCACGTGCTGGGTGCCTTGTGAAGCGTTTTACACATATTATCCATTTAGTCCTTGCGACAACTACCTGCCAGGCAGGTAGCATTATTCCTATGTTACCGATGAGAAAACTGAGGCTTAGAAAGGTTAAGTGACTTGCCCAAGATCACACAGTCAGTAAAGCAGTGGAGGCAGGACTGACTCCAGGTCAGCTGACTCCAGCGTGCACATTCCTGACTACAGCATTAAGCTTTTCCAAGCATCAGCCCTGAGGAAGAAGCCCAGCCCCTCCCGCCTCCACTTCTCCCAGGGAAGAACTCAGGGAGGAGGCCTGGAGGGTTGGGGTGGGCACAGCTGCCCAGCTCTCTGACATTCTGCCCTGGCGTCTTAGTAACCTGAGCTGCAGAAAAGCCCATGAAGAGCACGCATTCTCCAGACAGACCAGGGTTCAAATCCCAGCATTGCCATGTATTAGGTATGTGAACTTGACAGAGATTGGACCTCTCTGAGCCTCAGCTTCCCCATCTGAAAATTGAACACTATACCACCCCCTCCCTGGCTGTTGCGAGGATAACATGCAAAGTGCCTGGCATGGAGTAGGAGTTTAGCAAATCCAGCCCTTAGTAAGATTTGGAGAACAGTGATCCTCAGGGCAGACTGGGGTTTCCTCGCCCCCCTCTTCTTCCCTGAAGGTTGTCACGAGGCAGCGGGTGTAGTCAAGAAGCACCTGGCAGAAGATGGGCTCAGCTGCCCCACCTAGGCACTCTGCCAGGTCCCCCACCCAAGTCCCTGTCCTCGTGGCTCTCCTACCCACCAGGGCTGTGAAGAGGGCCACCTGCCCGGCCTGGAGGTGAGGAGAGGAGGAAGGGGAGGTGAGGGGCGGGGCTGACCCTGAGGGAGGTCACCCGGGCAGTTAATCCAGCCTGACAGAGCAGGGATGAGCAGGGAGGAATTAGGGAGCTTACAACATCCTTTCATCCCGCAGCAGCCCGCCCGCCAGCCTGCCCGCCCAGCCTCCCTCCTTCCTTCCTCTCTCTTTCTGCCCTTTTTTTTCCCTCTCCCTCCCTTTGCTGGCAGCCCAGTCCTAATAAAATGCAGTGTCTCCAGTAAGTCTGCCCGGCTGCCGCCTCGCTGCTCCTGCCTGCACGCAGCCCTCAACCCAAACTGTTCAGCTCAGCCCCGCCTGGCAGCTGCCACTTAACCCTTGCCAGCCTGGCTGGCGGCGTCCGTCCGTGGGCTGGAGGCCCTCCTCCCTTCCACCACCCTCAGGCGTGGTGGGAGGGGAGGCGTATTTTATGAAAGGCAGAAGGGTGAGGTGAGGGCTGGAGGGCCCCCACGTTCTGGAGCCCTGCTGTTCCACAAGGCCCTTCTGTCTTCTGCCTTCTCATCCTTATTCGGCTTTGTGCCTCACAGAGGCCAAAAGGGTCGGGATTCTTGTTCCCATTTGACAGATGAGGAAACTGAGATTCTGACCGAGAGGTTCCAGGCTAAGCTGGGTCACCTTGGCTGCTGGGTGGTGTTGCTGACTCTCCATCCTAGACTTTTTCCAGTACCGGGAGCTGCCTACACCTGTGTGTGCGCGTGTGTGTGTGTGCGCGCACGTGATGCTCGGGTGGCTTGAGCGATGTGTGTGCACCTGTGTACCCCTTGGAATGTACGATTTGTATATTTGTGCGATGCTGCCATGTCTCAGGTGTGCGTTTGGGTCTGTGTACTGGCCTCAGAGGGCAACACGTTTGCCTGAGGTGGGAGTCCGTGTATGCGTGATGGTAGAGAGATGCGTTCCTTGGTACGTGTGTGTATAAGCGAGAGAGGTGGCTTCACAAGCGTGTGCGTGCATTCACGCTGTCTCCCATCTGTGCCAAGACGTTTGTTCACACACACACCCCTCCGTTCCTACTGCCACCTCCGGCTCTCTGTCCCCAGAGTCTGGCAGCTGGAAGAGGAGGGTGGCGGCACTGCTGGCCCAGGCCGGCAGCCGCAGCAGCAAGAGGGCTCTGAGTCAGGGCCCGAGCACTCCCAGGGAAGGTCAACGTGGAAACCCCTTGTCTGTTTCCATGGTCCAGCCTGGATCCCAGTGGCCTGGGGTCCCTGCCAGCTGTGGGACCAGTGGCGTTCCCCCTGCCTGAGGCCTCACCCTCACCCCCAGCTGAAAGGGATAGACAGGAGGGTGAGGGGCCAGGGCATGGAGGCAGGCGGTTTACACGCGTGTGCAAGCGTGTCTGCGTGTGAGCCCAAGATCACAGAGCAGCCCTGAGATGACCCGGTGGCAGTGGCGGAGGGCTGCTGGCTGGCAGGGGACGCCAAGCCACCAAGCAGAGTGGAGTCAGGGGGGCCAAGGGCTGGGAGCCTCCACTCCCCAGACCGTGGGGGCAGCCATGGGGTCAGAAGCACCTACTACCCGGCGCCCAGCTCAGCCCAGTCCTCGAGCCCAGAGCCCCAGCACTAGGTCTCCAGGGCTCTGACTCCCCCAGGACACCCTGGAGGCTCAGAGGGCTTTCCCCACCAGACACCTTCCCCAACTCCCGGCCCTCCGCCGAGAGCTGCCTGCCTCTAGCCTCCAGTTCAAAGAGCTCAGTGGTTATTTTCTTCTTTTTTATTAATGTTATATATAAAGATGGGTCCAATAAGAAAGCAGAAATGAGAAGGCTGGGAGGGGGTGGGACTTGGCTTCGTTCCTCTACCCCTGGGGTGGGACTCTTCGAGATCCACCACGTCTCTCCTCTCGCCTGCGCCTCCCACAAACCCAAATCCAGCCGGAGCCCACATCTGTTTCTCTCAGCTCACGACGCACAGGCACAGGCAGGTACATCCAGGAGGAAAGGGCCACATAAATAGGAAACCACAGTAGGGAGGAGGCTGCTTCTCTCTGTTGCTTTAAAAAAAAATACATACTATATATATATATAGCTACAGTCTTCTACCTCTCCTTTTCTTCGATGTTCGACCACATCAGGGGTGGAGGAAAGTTAGCTCTGGGGGGCGTCTGGGCCAGGAAGGGGCAGTGCCACTGACCCTTCAGACAGCCACCCCCTCACCCCTAAAGGCACCGAGTTATAACCCTTCCCATGTGCCCCGTTCACCTCACCCGACATTCTCCGTCTTGGTGGGAATTATCTGTTTCCAAGGCCACCGGAAAGGGGGTGTTTGGGGGTTTGTCTTGTCTTGGAGATTTGGGGTTTGGCGCCAAAACTCCCAACTTACTGGAGGAGAGGAATAGGTGGGGTGCGGGTGAGCAGAGGCACCCACGCAGGGGAGATTGGTCCTATCTGTTAACAATGCCCTTTGTCTTCCTGTTTTTCAACAGCTTTTGAAACCAAAGTTGTGCAAAGTCCTGTACATGGAAGAAGAAATGGGTCCTCGGGAAGGATGCCTGGGATCCACCCCTCCTCTCCGACCAAAGCGGGGGAGGGGAGGTGCTCCTTGAGTTCTCTCTAAAGCCACAAATATTAAAAGCTTCCCTTACTTGGGGGCTTTTCTTTGGTTTAACCCTCAAACCCTAAATGAGGGCTAAAAGTTCAGGGCGGGGCTCGTTGAGGTCTCCACCCTGAGTCCCAGTCTCAAGGTTCAATGTCTTTTTGGCAGAGGGGATGCTCAGTTAAGGGGCAGCCCAGGTCCCCATGGCAGGACCTTAGGCCTGGCAGGTCCCAGAATCCACAGTGCCTGGTGCCCCAGCCCAGGCCTGACCTGAAGACGCTCCGCGGTGTCCCCAGTGCCCAAGGAATCCGGTCTAGGGACTCGGTACTAAGTTTTAGAATCTGGAAGGTGATGAGCCATTTAAAGCCAATCCAGGCTCTTGGAGCAGAAGGGAAACAGCTGTCCCAGCTGGAGTGAAGTTCCCAAACATCTGGAGGGGCACCCCAGTGTCTAGGCAGGGGAAGGGAAATTCAGGGGGCATCCTTGGTCCATGCAAATTTCATCTGGAAGCTCTTGGGTCCCTGGAGGAAGGGGCAAGGGAAGGGGGAAAAGGGGTGTCCTTTCCCCTGTGCTCCTCGATGATTCCTGAGTGTCGGCTAGGACGGAGGCGCCTTCTGCTTGGTCCTGGGGTTCCTTCGTGAGAGGTTCAGGCCAGGTGGGTGCTCAGTACACAGCCCCAGGGTTGGGCGGGGGCCCGGGGGAGGCATGGTGCAGGGCAGCTGGTTGAGGCGGCGGCTGCTGTAAGTGGGGTCCACTCAGGTTCTGTGCATGGTACCAGGAGTTGGTGGGGTCGTCCAGGTAGCTGGGGGAAGCACTGTGCAGGAGCGGCGGGGGCAGCTGGCTGCGGGCGGGGGCTGGAGTAGAGTGGGAAGAGGTGTCCCAGAGGGCGGGTGACGGTGGTGAGTTGCAGGCCATGGAATCACTGTTATTGGGGCTGTGCTCCAGGGGCGCCTCCCCGTTCTTGTACAGCTTCTTGAATTTGGAGCGGCGGTTCTGGAACCAGATTTTCACCTGCCCCAGAGAAGAAAGGGGGAGCTAGTTAGCCTCGCAGAACGCTGAGTGAAAACCCATCGGGGAACCCAGCCTAGAGAGGGCAAGGCCAGCACCCACCGTCACACGAGATCCAGGCAAAACCCAGGCACCCGAACCCCCAGGCCAGCATCTTTTTTCTGTCGGGGACAGAACTTCGGCCAGGAACTACTGACTGCCTAGGTCCAAAGCGTGTGACCTTGGGGAAGTTACTTAACCTCTCTGGTTCTTGCTTTCCTCATCTACAAAATGGGGATGACGGCAGCACTATTACCTACGTCCTAGGGTTGTTATGATGCAAAAATAAGTTAAGACAAATAAAGAACTCAGAACAGCCAGCCATACTACTGACATAGTAAAGCACTGAAGAAAAGGCAGCCCAGGTGGGAGATGGGCGGTTTGTGGTATTTTGTTCACATTGGAAACCCAGAAGCAGAGGTGCACAGATACACAGAGACAAATGCACACCCACATAAGCATCTCCATGCGCGGCAACATACGCACTCACAGCTTCACACACGAGACACCAGGCTATAAAGACACACACATGCACAGGTACAGCCAGATAAGCACCCTGCAAAGGTGAGCACCCACGTCCACACACTCAGGAGCCCTCCAGGGCTGGCTAATGGGGGTGACCTGGGGACTCGGGAGCAGGTGAGCCATGATTCCCCAGATTTCCCTTGGGGTTTCTCCCCCTCCCCCTGCTGCTCTCCACCCCATGACTGGTACAAACAATGAATCAGCTCCTCACCGGGTGACCCAGATTCCCGGCGGACCAGGCCCCACGCAGCCGCAACCCAGGCCCGTCTGTCAACACCTGTAGGGAGCCAGGCGTCCGCCACTCCTCCCCTGAGCGGTGACAGGCTGCTGGGGGCTTTAGGGACAGACTGGGGGTGGGGAGTCCCACCTCTGAGTTCCTGTCCGCCTTTGCGGGGAATCTCTGTTCTTGGCTCCGGGCACACACAAAGGGGTGGAGCATTTGGGCGCTGAGAAGGAATGCAATCTTTTGATACAAGCACACATTTTTGTACATGCACTCACCCCTGTACCCAGTCAAGTACATCTGCCTTGCCATCTGTAAGCACAGAGAGCCTTGAAAGGTCTCACTCCTTAAGTGTGCTTTCCCACATGTACACAGATCCATTCGCCTGTGTGCAAATATATACATGAACACACGTATACGTACACCTCTTACACACACATGCCTAGCCTGGGGGGAGACACGGTGTAGACTCCTATCAGTAACCAATCCTGTGAGTGACCCACACTGTTGGGGGCCTGTGGGAGCTGTCAATTCTGGGGTACAGGGAGGACACCTCTCCTTGTGAGAGACTCAGTCGCACAGGTTCACAAATATGCACGCCTGTACACGTGCTAATGCACAAACTTCTAACAGAGGTTGAGATCTGGGGGCCCCTCCACCCACAGGCAACGGTTTCAAGGCCCTGAGGGGAACGTAAGAGGCCATCTAGGGTCAGCAGCGCCCGGGGAGTCCCGGGGTCCCGCGGGGCCCCACCGAGTCCTCGCGGCCCTCGACCGCCCACCACTGACCTGCGTCTGCGTGAGGCCCAGCTGCGCGGCCAGCTCGGCGCGCTCGGGCAGCGCCAGGTACTGGGCCTTCTGGAAGCGGCGCTGCAGGGCGGCCAGCTGGTAGCTGGAGTAGATCGTGCGCGGCTTTCGGACCTTCTTGGGCTTCCCGTTCACCATGCGCACCTCGGCTTCCGGTTCCTCCTTCACGGACACTGAGGGCAACGCACGGGGATAGTGGGCGGCTCAGCCTCGGCCTGCGACCCCGGGGCCCTCATGGGCCCCGCGGGACACCCAACCCTCCGGCCCACCTACCCACCCCGGGACTTCCCGGCTGCTCGCTCCGCCGCCGGCGCCCCGGGTGGGAGCTGCGGCCACAGTGCCGGGCCGGCGGCCGCCCGCGACGCGGCGCTCCGCCGCTCCCAGCTCCGCGCCCCCAGAGCGCGGTCCCGGCGCCAAGCTACCACCGGACGCGCACGGCCGCCGCCTCGCTCTCCGCAGCTCCCGCCACCGTCTGCCCGCCGCCCTGTCACCCGCACCACGCTGTCGGTCGCTTCTCTCCCTCTTTCCCTTCCGTCCTCCCTTCCTGTATTGTTCTTTAAACTTTTTATTTTAGAATAGTTTTAGATTTCCAGAAGAGTTGCAGACACATCAGACTCCCTTCTTCTTCCTTCCTTCGCCCTTTCCTCTGTTCCTTTCTTGAGTCCTTTCTCTCACTTTGTCTCTCCACTTTTACACTGACTCCACTTTTCTCTTTTTCAGTTTCTCCACTCTCCGCTGCTGCTTCCCTCCCTGTTCCGGTAATTCTGAGGGGTCTCTCTCCGTGTCCCCCTCACCTTTCTCCCTCCCCCCCCGCCCAGATCCAAAGCGGGGTCGCAGAGCTTCCAGCGCCCGCTGCCTACCCGCCAGCCCTCTACAGCCCGATGGAGGACCGCCTGCTGAAGTGCCCGGAGAGCACCTGGAGCAGGAGGTTCTCTGACATCCACAGCCCCTGCGTCCTCGCCTCGCTCACCCGGATCCTCACCCAGGACCACGGCCCCGCACACGCACCACGCCCCGAAGGCGCGCAGTCTCGGGACTGGAAGGTCGTCTGTCCCCTCTGGAGGTCATCTAGCCCACCTTCTCTAACTTCGGACAGGTACATTCCTTACCCGAGGCGCCTCCCTAGATTTCCGCTCCAATTCCTCGCCTTTCTCTCGCTCGCTCGGGAACCTCCCCGTGTCCCCCACTCTCCCGCGACCCTGTGGTCCTCACCTGGGTCCTGCGCTGGCAGTGGCTGTTCCCGGTAGGCTCCGTATTGCCGGTAGGAGGTTCCGTAGGTATACTCGGACTTGGGCGAATACGCGCCCGTGCCTGCAAGCCCGTTGAGGTTGAACTGGTGGTGGTAGGTGTAGGGGTTCACGGTCTGGCCATACGGCTGGCCCGAGTAGTAGTCGTGCTGGGGAGCGCTGTAGTAGCCCAGGTCAGTGACGGAAGACTCCGGCAGGGTGGGCGAGTCCTTGGAACCCGCATGGCAGCTGAGCGAGCTGGAGATATCGGTGAGGATGCTGCTGAGCTTGCGATCGAAGGAGCCACTCATCCTGGCGGGCGCCGCGCCACCCCCCGGGGCTGGCCTCGGCCGGAGCGCCGGAACCGGCAGGAGCGCGGGGGAAGCGGAGGAGACGAGGCGGGGGTGCGTGTCCGGAGGGCAAGGGGAGGTCCCGGCAGCGTCTCTGGGGAGGGCCGGCCGAGGGGCGCTTAGACCGTCGCCGGGCTTCCGGCGGTCGCGGCGCGCCTCTCGTAGCGTCCCAAGCCACAGTCAAATGCTACCAGCTCCGCCCGGCCAGCCGGTTATAGACTCAATAGTGGAGTCGCAGAGGGAGGCCCCAGCGCTCTGATTGGCTGCAAGTCTTGCCTTCCAGGCAAAACATGCTCTTGAGCTCTTTCGTTCCTCTCTCTCTCTCTCTCTCTCTCTCTCATTCTTTGTTGTTACCCAACACACACACACACACACACACACACACACACACACACACACACTCACACAGACCCCTCTGTTCCTCCTCCTGTGGGTCCCTCCCTCAGCCCAGATAAACCCCCAGTGTCTCTGAAGGAAAGAGTGGGAGGAGGGTGTCTATCTGTAGAGTCCCCAGGATCCTTCAGTCTGTCTGTCTCTTTGGCTGTGGGTGGAAGGTGGGCTCAGGTGCGACAGAGAAGGAGGGGAATTTGCCTATTGGGTGTTTGTGGAGGGAGGTGGTCCAAGGTGTGTGTGTGTGGGGGGGAAATGACAGGCAGATAAACACGCCCAAAGTAGAAGGACCCAGGGCTCCTGATAATGTGCTAATTTCTTTTAAAATCAGAAGAAAGGAGAACATTTTAGGTTGAAGAAAATGGTTGAGTGTATATTAATATATTTATTGTCTTTACAGCAATGCAGTCATAAAGTGTAATTTAAAAATATATATTCTTAATGGAGGAAGGGGCCCATCAGGCAAAAGTGCCCTGGGCCTATGAAAGTCATCATTGGGTCCAGGGAGGGTCCTATTGGAGAGGGCCTGGTAGGCAGGTGTGTGGATGAGGGGCTTATGGAGAGGGTGGAGGTGCACAGCCTGTGTGTGGCGATGTTAAAGTTATCTCCAAAACTTTCAGAGATGGCCTAGGCTTGCTGGAGGGAACAGGGAACCTGGGGTCCCCATGAGGATGGGTGGGACACAGGCTGGATATCTGTGTGCTTCGGTAAGTTTGGGGGCAGATTATGTGTATTTGGGACAGCACTGGGGGAGTGTGGGCATTTTTAGAGATCAGGTGTAAGGGATGGGTGTACTTGAGGTGTGTGACGGGAGGATTTCAAGTGTTCCGCAGTAGATACAGGTTCATTTACATGCAGAGAATGTATGTGAGTGCAGGAGTGTGAGTGTGAGAAAGTGTACCAGTGTATATGGGGGGGGCTGTAAGCAGTGTGAGTGGAGGACCATGGGATGGGGTGTCTGTGCGTGAATGTGTCGTTGTAAACCTATGTACATAAAACTCAGCACCTTCCCGATCTCCGGTAGTTGGGAACCATGATGCTCCACTGAACCCCCTCCCCCCAAGAAAGCTCTGAAGAAGAGGCTCTGCTCCCTGGGGACCCCCACCTCCTAATTCTGTCTAGCCCACAAGGCCAGGCCTCTAGGGCATCCAAATTGTTCCCAACGCTTTAGCGCATTTATCCATCCCACTCTCAATTCTGTTTCTCTGCCTTTCTTGGTGGTGGGAGGGGGAGCTCCTCCAAATATCATTTCCTCGCTGCATATAACGTTCACGCAGGGCTCCCCGTCAATTCTTCTCCTGTCCCCTTTCCCTGCCTGGCCGGCTGACGCGTCCCAGGGACACGCAGTGCCAGCGCTCCACCTTCTGGTCAGTCCTGGCCTCTGCGGCCTCCCCAAGTCTCGCCCAGCCCCGAGGAAGGGTCTCCTTCATAGACTCTGTCCGGTAGAGGAGCGTGCAGGGGGCTCTGTGCCGCTTGCCAAAGTCAGACCCCCAGGGCGGGCTGCCAGGGTTCTAAGGGCTTTGAGAGCTGCCGTTGGCTGAGACAGAGGGCCACGGTCCAAAAAAAAAATCTCCGCGTCCCCCCAGCGCCTATCGCCCGCCGCTCCGAGCCCGTGGCGGGGCGAGTTACCACCCGCTCTGGAAGCCCTCTGTTCTGCTGCCAAGAGGGCGCCTAGAGAGCCCGCGGCGCTGGGGGCAGGAAGGGCACTGGGCAGGCCGGCTCCCCCTCCCAGGATGAGAGCGGGGGAGGCAGGCAGGGCCTGCTTTGGAGCCCCCAGGTCTCCGAAGCGTCGGATAAGCCCCTTCTCGGGGGCTCATTCATTCATCCATCCATCAACTGAGACAGAGAAGGGCCAGGTAATTCAGAGAAAGCAGAGTCGATCTTCCTCACGCGGTTCTCACAAAGGCCTCACTCCCTTCCCTCCTCACTGCCGCTCCTGAGTAAAGTGAAAGAGCACTGGGCTGGGAGTCCGGAATCCTGGAATCATGAAAGGGTGGTGGTGATGGTGGGTTATGTTAGGATAATTTCTACGCTGCATTCTGCTCTGAAAGTCCAAGCGTTCTAGAAGTGGATTAAAACTGCAGCATTAGGGACTTAAGTGAGCAATTAAACAATTGTCTGGTAATGTGAGGTTAGTATCTGGTGCCCCATTGCCTTCTGTGCTCCAGGACACCAGGGACTGCATCTGTCCAGTTCACTACTATCTTCCAGTTACCTAGGGCAGGTCCTGGCACACACAACCTCAGTGCTCAGTAGATGTTTGTTGAATGAATAACAGACTCCCTAATACTGGAGAGGGGCTGAATCATCTTGGCTGGGTATGCTTGTGGGGTTAGGAAAAGGGGCGGCATGGAGCAGGCACCGGCGTCAAGCTGTCCCACTCTAGCGCAGAAGCAGCTTCCCACATGGGGCCATATGGCCCCAAAGGGGCCTGTCAGACCAGCAGGACTGAAGCCACCAGCCACTGGGCTGGCACCTGCCAGCTCAGGGTGACGAGGTTGCCAGAGGATACAGTGGGACCAGTGCCACCCGCTGCACCTCGCCTGAGCCAACAAGATGAGCAGGTGTCAGTCTGGCCAGAGTCCTGCCCCTGGTGGAGGGGTGATGGAGGGGCAGTCAGTCAGGTGCCTCTGGGAGGCTGGTGGGAGGGAGAAGGGGCAGTGCTGGCCAATGCCCAGGTCAGAGTCCATTGCCCACCCTCTCTCTGGCATGAAAACAGGTACCTTGTTGAAGCAAGCTGTTCCCTGAAGCCTAAGTATTATGCCACCTGGGCACGGCCCGCAACAACTGGTCTCACAGAGTGCCAGGTCTGAGGGGAGGAACTCAGGAAGGAGGACGGAAGCAGAGGGTGAGCCGGCCAGCCCTTTCTCTCTTCATTGCCTGGTGAGCTGGCGCCATCTAGTGGTCACTGTGAGGAGGCGAGTCCAGCTCTACTGGGGAGACCTGGGAAGTGGGCCACCTGTGGGACCCCCACCAACATACCCAGAAGGAATGTTATCTTTACTTATCGTAGGAGCCCTATCAACACTAAATATTCACTTTCACCATCACCTTGCCTTACTCTGCAGCTGCCGCCTCTCCCTCCTCCCACCCGTCCTTGTCCAGCCAGTGGCTCCTTCCTTTAGGTTTTTCATTAATAAATCAAAAAGTGGATTATTAGGGCCTTCCCTGGTGGCGCAGTGGTTGAGAGTCCGCCTGCCGATGCAGGGGACACGGGTTCATGCCCTGGTCCGGGAGTATCCCGCGTGCCGCGGAGCGGCTGGGCCCGTGAGCCATGGCCGCTGAGCCTGCGTGTCCAGAGCCTGTGCTCCACGGCGGGAGAGGCCACAACAATGAGAGACCCGCGTACCGCAAAAAAAAAAAAAGTGGATTATTAGATGGCCTCTGAGGTCCCTTCAAACTCTGATGTTCTAAGATGTTTAATTCTAGAGCTCTTGTCTCTTAAGGGGGAAATTCCCCCTACCTTTTCACCAGCTCCTTTGGAGATCCACCCCAGGCCTTCAGCACTTTGCAGCCTGGGTGTTTTTCTTCTTTCTGGGGTCCTTCATCCATCCAACAAATCCTTCCTGAGCTTCTACCATACTAGGTTCTGGGGATGGAGTAGTGAACAAGGCACACACAATGGCCTCCTCCACGGAGCCCAAGGTTTAGTGGGGGAAGTGGATACACATGCAGCCAGTTTCACTACGGTGAGTGTGGTATGTGCTGGGATGGGGGCAGCACACGCTGCTGTGACAGCCCAAGGGGGCCCAAACCCTTTGTGGAGGTGGGAGGATATCTGAGCTGAGGCTTGAAGGATGTGTGGGCCTCGGCCAGGAAAAGCAGGGATGAGGGGGTGGAGAGGGTTCCCTGCCAAGGGAAAAGCCTGTGCAAAGGCTAGTGAGACTTCCTGGGGCATAGCGCTGGGGCTGGAGTGGAGTCAGAGCCCCAGAACACAGAACCCCTGGGACTCCAGAGCAGGAGGGCGGGCTTCATCTGGAGGCTTTAGGAAATCACTGAAAATTTTTAACCAGGGGAGATGGGATTTTCATTCCAGAAGAGTCCCTCTGGCAGCTGTGTGGGGTTGACTCAGAAGGACAAGATTGGAGGCTGGGAGGCTGCTGCGGAAGCACAGGAGAAGGGAGAGCTGGGTCTGGGTTAAGGAAGAGGCAGTGGAGGTGAAGAGAAGTGGGTGAATTTGAGACATGGTTAGAAGGCAGAGTGATAGTGCTTGGCTGCGAACGACAAGGAGCGGGGAACAGCAGGGAATAACATTCAACTTCTGACTTGGGCAACTGTGTGGAAAGTTGGGACCATTCTCTGAGAGAAAGAACACCAGGGAGAGGGGGTGCTTGATGGGGAAGAGGATGTGTCCTGTTTTTTTCGACTTCTCATCGGAGTATAAAATTTATGCAGAAAAGTGCACAAGCCACGATCAGTGATTTGCACAAACCAAACATGGCTGTGTAACTAGCACCCAGGGCGAGTACCAGGTTGGGAAACACCACTGGCATGGCACTCGGATGCCTCCTCCTGTTCCCTTCAGCTACTGCTCCCCAGGGTCTTAACGCCTAGCACCACAGCTCAGCTTGGCATATGATTGGAAGTGTCAGTGTGTACTCCTTCACGTCTGGCGTCTTTTGTTCAACATAACGTTTGTGAGATTTATCCATATTGTTGGATAAATCATTCATTTTCGGTACTGTAGGCGGGTATTCTAGCATAGGAATGTGCCAACATTTATTTATCTGTTCTACTGCTGATGGGCATTTGAATAGTTTCCAATTTGGCGTCCTCATGAGCAGTGCTCCCATGAGCGTTCTTGTACATGTGCTTTGGTGCACATACGTATACACTGTTGTTGGACACGAGGAATGGGATTGTGAGCCGCGCCGTGGGCGTGCATTCTCCTTTAGAAGATGCTGCCAAGTAGTTCTCCAAAGTGCTTGTGCCATCAGCTCCATTTTTTTTTTTTTTTTCCGGTACGCGGGCCTCTCACTGTTGTGGCCTCTCCCGTTGTGGAGCACAGGCTCCGGACGCGCAGGCTCAGCGGCCATGGCTCACGGGCCCAGCCGCTCCGCGGCATGTGGGATCTTCCCGGACCGGGGCACGAACCTGCGTCCCCTGCATCAGCAGGCGGACTCTCAACCACTGCGCCACCAGGGGAGCCCCATCAGCTGCATTTTGATTATGCTGAGTCTGAGTGTTTCTGAGACATCTAGGAGGAGCTGTCCAGCAGGCAGTTGGCTACATGGATCTAAACAATCAGTAAAGAAGCTGGGATTGGAGATGTAAATTGGGGGCTTGGAACAACTTGTGGTAAGTCAAGTTCGATGGCATGGGTCTGATGGTCCAGGACGGGGCCGTGGAGAGAGAACAGAGGGTCGAGGGTCTCAGGGCAGCACCTGTGAGAGAGTGACCAGAGAGTGTGAGGCAATGCGGAGGGAAGTGGCCCTGAGTTTGTGGGGGGCTGGGAGAGTGTTTCAAGGAGGATGGAGTGGTCAGCAAAGTCAAATCCTGCTGTGAACGGCCAGATGGGGACTGAGATGTGCCCACTGGATGACATCTCAAGAAGGCATTTGGTGATTTCAAGGAAGAGTGGGTTCAGGGGAAGGGAAGTTTATGGCCGGCTGAAGGGTAAGTGGGAGGGAGGGTGTGCAGAGAACAAGTGAAGTTTGACTCTGAAAGGAAGAGGAATGGAGAGGGTGGTTGCTGGAGGGCATTTGGCACATGGGGAGGGGTGTCTGTGTGCTTTAAATGGGAGGAAGTCTGTTTAGAAGTCAATTACAGCAGCCAGTAGAGGGGACTTGGGAAAGGATCTGGAAGCCCACCCAAGGAGTTAGCCTTACAGCAAGTTCTCTCTTCAGTTGAGTCAAGAGGAAAGATGACCCGATAAGAGCTAGCTTTCACTGAACGTTCTACGCATATGAGTTCATTCACTCCGCCCACCGCCCTGTGAGGGGGAAACTGAGGCACAGAGTTGACAGGGGGAAACTGAGGCACAGAGAAGCTAAGTAAATGCTGGATTCACAGTTTGAGCCCAGGCAGTCTGACTTTTCACCTCTGTGGTAGCTACTCCGTTCTCTGTACTTTTCTGGATGCTTGAAACATTTCAGAGGAAACAGAGCTGTTCAAGACATCTGGGGGTTCCTGTATAGTAGGTGTGTATGCAAAGTAGGTGTGAAGTTAGTAGCTGAGGAGAGGGGAGATGGTGGCTGGTCCCAGAGGTTTAAGGACAGTGGAGAAAGGTAGGTCCCAACTGTAGCTGCTGCCATGGGGACCGGGGAGAGGACTGGCCAGGGGAAATGGAAGAATACCCAGGGCCCCTAGAGTCCTCTTGCTTGTGAGAGGTCATGGGGTTGCAGTGACCCCCAGGAGGCATGGTGGGGGTCCCAGGTGGTGGGCTGCTCTCCAGCTGGGCTCAGCACCAGCTGTGGGCAGATTGTTGAGTTGACCAGGTAGAGGTTGCTTAGCAGGCAAGGGAGGAGCGGACCTTAGCGAGGGTTGCTCAAGTGGTTTCCAGGGGACTCTTAAGTTGGGCAAGGAAAGAAGTGGAGGGTAGAGTGATTGGTGGAAGGTGGAGGAGAGTCCAGGCTGGGGTTCCCACGAGGTCAGAGGGAGGCAGCAAGGAGATCACAGAGGGGACGCTCTTGTGGTCAGAGAGCCAGAGATTGGAGTCTATTCAAACTGTGGGGGAGGGGGCGGTGGGGAGAAAATCTTGTATGAAGCTGGGGAGGGAGGGTACAAATATAAGAGTTACACCACACTTCTCAGAAACCGTGCGAGCAAAATCAGAGTGGGGTGAAATCTTTTTTCAAGTGTGGAAAGGAAAAACAGTAACAACATAGAGTTTTTTCTTTAATTAAGTAGTGTTGATTTAAAATATCATGTTAGTTTCAGGTGTAGAGCAAAGTGGCTCAGATATATACTTTTTTCCAGATTCTTTTCCACTATAGGTTATTACAAGATATCGAATATAGTTCCCTGTGCTATACAGTAAATCCTTGTTGCTTACCTACTTTATGTATAGCAGTTTGTATCTGCTAATTCCATACTCCTAATTTATCCCTTCCCCCTCCCTTTCCCCTTTGGTAACCATAAGTTTGTTTTCTATGTCTGTGAGTCTGTTTCTGTTTTGGAAATGGATTCATTTGCACTATTTTTTAGATTCCACATAGAAGTGATATCATATAATATTTGTCTTTCTCTGTCTGACTTACTTCACTTAGTGTGATAATCTCTAGGTACATAACAATATAGAATTTTGTTTGCATTTTGTTTTTTTGTTTGGATTTTGGTCCCATTTTATAATTTCTGTCTCTTTATTGATATTCTCTATTTGTTCGTACACCATTCTCTTGGTTTTCTTTAGTTCTTTATCCATGCTTTTCTTTAGCTCTTTGGGTGTATTTTTAAAACAGTTGATTTCAAGTCTTTGTCTAGTAAGTCCAATGTCTGCTTCCTTAGGGATGGTTTCTGTCAATTTCTTCTCCTGTGAATGGGCCATATTTTCTGTTTCTTTGTATGCTGTGTAATTTTTTTGTGGTTGTTGAACAGTAGACATTTTGAATTTTATAATGTGGTAACTCTGGAAATCAGATTCTTTTCTCCACCCGAGTTTGCTGTTGTTGCTTGTTGAGGGATATAGTCATCCATTTGAGGGATATAGTCATCCAACTATTTTTGCAAAGACTATGTGCCTTATCGTGTGTGGTCACTGAAGTTTCTGTTCTAATACCTCAGTGATCAGTCAGTGACTTGATCTTTTTTTTTTAAACTATGTTTTTAATACTAACTTTATTTATTTATTGGCCACATGGTGTGGCATTTGGGATCTTAGTTCCCCGACCATGGGTGAAACCTGTGCCCCCTGCATCGTGAGCATGGAGTCTTAACCACTGGACCTTCAGGGAAGTCCCAGTGACTTGATCTTAAATGTCAACATTTAGCATCCCCTTTCTTTTTTACACACTCCTCTGAGAGCTGTAAGTATTTACTAGATTTCAGAGTTCCAAAAAAGTTGATTCTGTCAATTGTCACTGGTTGCTTCAGTGGAAGGGCTGATTTTTGGAGCATCCAACGGTACCATTTGCCTTGATGTCATCCCTGATTTGTTTTTGAAGCTTACTCTCTCCAAGATATATTGTTAAGTAAAAAATAAAGTAAAAAAATAAAGATGGAGAGAAATGTGTATAGTATGTTACCAGTTACCTAAAAAAAGGGGGGGTATATTTGCTTATAAACAGTGAAAGGATAAACCGTAAGATTAAAAAAAGAATAGTTTTTAAAAATAGAGCTACCATATGACCCAGCAATCCCACTCCTGGGCATGTACCCTGAGAAAACCATAATTCAAAAAGAGTCATGTGCCACAATGTTCACTGCAGCTCTATTTACAATAGCCAGGACATGGAAGCAACCTAAGTGTCCGTCAACAGATGAATGGATAAAGAAGATGTGGCACATATATACAATGGAATATTATTCAGCCATTAAAAGAGATGAATTGAGTTGTTTGTAGTGAGGTGGAGGGAACTAGAGTCTGTCATACAGAGTGAAGTAAGTCAGAAGAGAAAAACAAATACCGTATGCTAACACATATATATGGAATCTAAAAAAAAAATGGTTCTGATGAATCTAGGAGCAGGAGAGGAATAAAGACACAGATGTGGAGAATGGACTTGAAGACGTGGGGAGGGGGAAGGGTAAGATAGGACCAAGTGAGAGAGTAGCATTGATATATATATACACTACCAAATGTAAAATGGATGGCTAGTGGGAAGCAGCTGCTTGGCACAGGGAGATCAGTTTGGTGCTTTGTGACCACCTGGAGGGGTGGGATAGGGAAGGTAGGAGGGAGACACAAGAGGGAAGGGATATGGGGATATATGTATGCCTATAGCTGATTCACTTTGTTATATAGCAGAAACTAACACAACATTGTAAAGCAATCATACTCCAATAAAGATGTTTAAAAAAAGGATAGTTTTTAAGTGACTCCTTATTGAATATAGATACAAAAATCTTTATCAAAATATTAGCAGATAGAATTCAGCATTACATAAAAGAATTATACACCATGTCCAGATGGGACTTATTCCAGGGAAGTAAAGATAATCCAATATTTAAAGATCAATCAATGCAATCTACCATATTTACAGGTTAAAGAAGAAAAATCACATGATCCTATCAATTAAAGCAGAAAAAAGCATTTGACAAAATTCAACACCCATTCATGATGAAAATTCTAAGCAAACTAGGAGTAAAGGAATTTCCTAAACTTGCTAAAGAACATCCAAAAAAAATCTGTAGCTAACATCATATTTAATGATGAAAGACTGAATGCCTTATCCCTAAGATAAAGGACAAAGTAAGGATATGCACTCTGTCACTGCTATTCAACATAATGCTGGAAGTTTTAGTCACCTCAGTAAGGCAAGAAAAGGAATTAAAAATAAATACAGATCAGAATCCAACAATATATTAAAAGGATCATACACCATGATCAAGTTGGATTCATTCTGTGGTCACAAAGATGGTTCAACATATGCAAATCAATCAATGTGATATACCACAATAACAAAAGACGAAAACCACAAGATCATCTCAACAGATGCAGAAAAAGTATTTGATAACATTCAACATCCATTCATGATAAAAAAAAACACCTCTCACCAAAGTGTGTATAGAGGGATTATATCTCAACGTAATAAAAGCCATTTATGACAAACCCACAGTCAACATAATACTCAATGGTGAGAAGTCGAAAGCCTTCCCACTAAACTCTAGAACAAGACAAGGATGCCCACTCTCACCACCTCTATTCAACATGGTATTGGAAGTCCTGGCAACAACAGACAAGAAAAAGAAATAAAGGTATCAAAATTGGAAGGGAAGAGGTAAAATTGTCATTATATGCAGTTGACATGATACTCTATATAGAAAACCCTAAAGACTCCACACAAAAACTTGTAAAACTAGTAAATGAACTCAGCAAGGTTGCAGGATACAATATTAATATACAGAAATCAGTTGCATTTCCTTACACTAACAATGAAATATCAGAAAGAGAAAGTAAAAAAAAAATTCATTTAAAATTGTGTCAAAGGAAATTCCCTGGTGGTTAGGACTCCACGCTTGTCAGGGAACTAAGATCCTACAAGCCACATGGTGCAGCCAAAAGAAAAAGTGTCAAAAAAAAAAACCCCAAAACTAAGAATAAACCTAATCAAGGAGGTGAAAGATCTATATGCTGAGAATTATAAAACATTTATAAAAGAAACTGAAATGATTCAAAGAAATGTAAGGATATCCCATGCTCTTGGATTGGAAGAATTAATATTGTCAAAATGGCCATACTATCCAAAGCAAGCTACAGATTTAATGCAGTCCCTATCAAATTACCCATGACATTTTTCACAGAACTAGAACAACAATCCTAAAAATTTATATGGAACCAAAAAAGACCCAGAACTGCCAAAGCAATTTTGAGGAAAAAGAAAAAAGCTGGAGGCATAACCCTCCCAGACTTCAGACAGTACTACAAGGCTACAGTAATCAAAACAGCATGGTACTGGCACAAAAACAGACATATAAATCAATGGAACAGAATAAAGAACCCAGAAATAAAACGCATACACCTACGGTCAATTATTTTCAACAAAGGAGGCAAGAATATACAAAGGAGAAAAGACAGTCTCTTCAGCAAGTGGTGTTGGGAAAGCTGGACAGCCTCATGTAAACCAATGAAATTAGAACACTCCCTCACACCATATACAAAAATAAACTCAAAATGGTTTAAAGACCTAATATAAGACATGATGCCATAAAACTTTTAGAAGAGAACATAGGCAAAATATTCTCTGGCATAAACCATAGCAGTATTTCTTAGATCAGCCTCTGCTCCCTAAGGTAAAAGAAATAAAGGTAAAGATAAACAAATAGGACCTAATCAAACTTAAAAGCTTTTGCACAGCAAAGGAAACCATAAACAAAATGAAAAGACAACCTACGGAATGGGAGAAAATATTTGCAAACAATGCAACAGACAAGGGGTTAATTTCCAAACTGTGCAAACAGCTCATAGAGCTCAATATATATATATTTAAAAAACCCACTAAAAAAATGGCCACAATACCTAAGTAGACATTTCTCCAAAGAAAACACACAAATGGCCAACAGGCACATGAATAGATGCTCAACCTCACTTGATTTGATTTGATGCAAATCAAAACCAAAATGAGATATCACCTCACACTGGTCAGAGTGGCTATCATCAAAAAGTCTACAAATTATAAATGCTGGAGAGGGTGTGGAGAAAAGGGAACTCTCCTACATTGTTGGTGGGAATGTACCTTCCTGCAGCCACTATGGAAAACAGTATGGAGGTTCCTTAAAAAACTAAAATTAGAGCTACTATATGGTCCAGCAACCCCATCCCTGGGCATATATCCAGAAAAGACAAAAACTCTAATTCTAAAAGATACATGCTCTCCAATGCTCATAGCAGCACTATTTACAATAGCCAAGACATGGAAGCAATCTAAGAGTCCATCAACAGATGAATGGATAAGGAAGATGAATGGATAAAGAAAGTAAATACAATGGAATATTACTCAGCCATAAAAAGAATGAAATATTGCCATTTGCAGCAACATGGATGGGCCTAGAGATTATCATACTAAGTGAATTAAATCAGACAGAGGAAGACAAATATTATATGATATCATTTATATGTGGAATCTAAAAAATAGTGCAAATGAATCTATTTACAAAACAGAAAGAGACTCACAGGCATAGAAAATAAGCTTATGATTACCAAAGGGGAAAGGGAGGGGTGGGAGGGATAAATTAGGAGTATGGGATTAATAGATACACACTACTATATAAAAAATAGATAAGCAACAAAGATTTATTGTATAATATGGGGAACTATATTCAATATCTTATAATAATCTATAATGGAAAATAATATGAGGGACTTCCCAGGTGGTCCAGTGGTTAAGAATCTGCCTGCCAATGCAGGGTATGCAGGTACGATCCCTGGTCCAGGAAGATCCCACATGCTACAGGGCAACTAAGCCCGTGCGCCACAATTACCAAGCCTGCGCTCTGGAGCCCACGAGCCACAACTACTGAGCTCGCGCGCCACAACTACTGAAGCCCATGTGCTCTGGGGCCCACGTGCCACAACTACTGAGCCTGCGCTGCAACTACTGAAGCCCACGTGCCTAGAGCCTGTGCTCCACAACAAGAGAAGCCACTGCAATGAGAAGCCTGTGCACCACAATGAAGAGAGTAGTCCCCACTCACCGCAACTAGAGAAAGCCTGCACACAGCAACGAACACCCAAAGCAGCCAAAAAAATTAAAATAATTTTAAAAATAAATTTTTTTTAAAAAAGAAAAGCATCTGAAATATATATGTGTGTGTATGGGTATATATATATAAATCTGAATCACTTTGCTGGGCACCTGAAACTCACTATTATAAATCAACTATACTTCAATTAACTAAATACATACAGATCAGAAAGGAAGAAATAAAGCTGTTCCTATTTGCAGGTGACATGATGTGTTACAAAGAAAATCCAAGGAATATATTAAAAAAAAAACCCTCCTAGAACTAGTGAGTTCAGCAAGGTCACAGGATATAAGATGAATATATAAAAATCAATCATACTTCTATATAATAGGAATGAAAACTGAAAGTAAAAATACAATACCATTTACAATTGCTAAAAAAAAGAAATACATAGGAGTAAATCTAACCCCAAAAAAGTAGACATAAATTTAGCTAACGTTGTGTTGTCAACTGTGATTTATGGTTCACTCTAATGGATCATCATCGTTGCATCACTCTGAGTGACGGCACTGAAGTGAGTAACTTAAGAGACTTTAGCAGTCTACCTTTGACTTGGCCTGTGGATTGAGATGGTAATAGTCTAATTTTTAACAATGTGAATACTGTGACCATGTATTTTAAGAGTTCAGATAATGAAGATGAGAATAATTACAATACCAATGACACCACCAGGTGAAAAAGGCTAAAGGACTGTGTTAGGACTGTGGGGTTTTTTTAAATTATTTATTTTGAAGTCTACTTAATTTACAATATTGTATTAGTTTCAGGTGTACAGCAAAGTGATTCGGTTATACATATATATGTGCATATATCTATATTCTTTTTTAAAAATTCTTTTTCATTATAGGTTATCACAAGATATTGAATATAGTTCCCTGTGCTATACAGTAGGACCTTGTTGTTTATCCCTTCTATATACGCCAGTTTGCATCTGCTAATCCCAAACTACCAATTCAACCCTCTCCTACCCGCTCCCCACTTGGCAACCATCTGTCTGCTCTCTGTCCCTGATTCTGTTTCTGTTTCACAGATAGGTTCATTTGTGTCATATTTTAGATTCCACATAGAAGTGATATCATAAGGTCTTTTCTCTTTCTGACTTACTTCACTTAGTATGATAATCTCTAGCTGCATCCATGTTGCTGCAAATGGCATTATTTCATTCTTTTTTATGGCTGAATAGTATTCCATTATATATATGTACCACATCTTTAACCATTCATCTGTCGATGGACATTTAGGCTGTTTCCATGTCTTGGTTATTGTGAATAGTGCTGCTATGAACATAAGGATGCATGTGTCTTTTTGAATTATAGTTTTGTTTGGATATATGCCCAGGAGGGGGATTGCTGGATCATATGGTAATCCTATTTTTAGTTTCCTGAGGAACCTCCATACTGTTTTCCACCAACTTAGATTCCCACCAACAGTGTAGGAGGGTTCCCATTTCTCCACACCCTCTCTAGCATTAGTTATTTGAAGACTTTTTAATGATGGCCATTCTGACCAGCATGAGGTGATACCTCATTGTAGTTTTGATTTGCATTTCTCTAATAATTAGTGATGTTGAGCAACTTTTCATGTGCCTATTGGCCACCTGTATTTCTTCTTTGGAGAAATGTCTCTTTAGGTCTTCTGCCCATTTTTTGATTGGGTTGTTTGTTTTTTTGTTGTCGAGTTGTATATTTTGGAAATTAACCCTTGTCAGTCGCATCATTTGCAAATATTTTCTCCCATTCTGTAGGTTGTCTTTTCATTTGGTTTATGGTTTCCTTTGCTGTGCAAAAGCTTGTGAGTTTGGTTAGGCCCCATTTGTCTATTTTCATTTTATTTCTATTGCCTTGGGATACTGGCCTAAGAAAACATTGGTACAATTTGTCAGAGAATGTTTTGCTTATGCTCTCTTCTAAGACTATTATGGTGTCATGTCTTATGTCTAAGTCTTTAAGCAATTTTGAGTTTGTTTTTGTGAATGGTAAGAGAGTGTGTTCTAACTTCATTGATATACATGCGGCTGTCCAACTGTCTCAGCACCACTTGCTGAAGTGACTGTCTTTTTCCCATTGTATATTCTTGTTTCCTTTGTTGAAGATTAATTGAGCATAGGCATGTGGGTTTATTTCTGCATTCTCTATTCTGCTCCATTGATCCATATGTCTGTTTTTGTGCCAACACCATGCTGTTTTGATTACTGAAGCTTTGTAGTATTGTCTAAAGTCTGGGATGGTTATGCCTCTTGCTTAGTTCTTTTTTTTTCAGGGTTGCTTTGGCAATTCTGGGTCTTTTGTGGTTCCATACGAATTTTAGGATTATATGTTCTAGTTCTGTGAAAAAGGTCATAGGTAATTTGATAGGGATCACATTAAATCTCTAGTTTGCTTTGGGTAGTACGGCCATTTTAACAATATTAATTCCATAAGTTTGTTTTCTATGTCTGTGAGTCTGTTTCTGTTTTATTCATTTGTACTACTTTTTAGATTCCACATATAAGTGATATTGTATAATATTTGTCTTTCTCTGAATGACTGTGTTGTTTTAATGACAGAAAGACATATAGAACTGGAATGGGGAGGTAAATAATCAAAACAGAGCACTGCACAGTATGCAGAAAAGAATTTGGGCTTGAAGAAGGGGCCGTGAAGCAAACACAGAGACTCATATATATGGAATCTCAACAAATTTGGGATGAATCAGGCAAGTAATTATAAATCAATCAAAAGTTTTTCATCTCCCAAAAGACACAATCCTCACTCACAAATAGTGGCTCAGGCATCCTACACGAATGAGCAGGTATCATCATATAGTTTCCTTGACAGCTCTGTGAAACTGAGTGAAGTTACATTACCTGATTCAGAGGGTGCAACTAAAATGTCCCCTGGGAGAGCAAAAGGGGACTTTTCGATAACCTACGTCATGACCTCCAACAGTAGAGAGCTGATTTTGTCAGATCTCACCAACAGTCATGCCATGTATTTCAAGTCTGAATCATGGCAACAAAAAGATGTTCCACCCCAGCTCTTAGGTACCTTGATTTGAAAAACAGAGTTTCAAATGGTCATCTTGATTTCTATGAAGGTTTTTAAAAATCCACAGAAAGCACAAAACGAAAGGTTGTTGATATCTTATCCACATACAAACTAATCTTGCTCATCTATCTTGGATATTCAGCAGACAGGGCAAATGTAAACTTTGGCAAATTCCATTCCGTCTGGAAACTTCTTACCAAAAAATAGAAAAGATCTTACCTGCTAAATGGACCGTATCTCCTGTGCACAGTGCTGTTGAAAGGAGTGTGATTTACTTTTCTGTGATATTGAGGTTTTCATAATGAATTTTTTTCAGTCACTTTTCAGTTTTCTCAAAATGTGCAGAAGCGGTTAATGAGATCGCTTCCTCAGGCATGTGCCTACAAAACAGCTCAATTGCTGTCCATGGCAGAGATATTAGAATGTTGACCTGCTGTAAAATCGTATTTTTAAAGGGTGAGATAAAAAGAATGTCTCTAATTTGGAAGTACATTAAAGATGAGCATGGGGCTTCCCTGGTGGCTCAGTGGTTGAGAGTCCGCAAGGCTAATCTCATTCGGAAACACCTTGACAGACACACCCAGAATAATGTTTAACCAAATATCTGGGCACCCCAAGGACACAATCCAGCTGACACATAAAATTAACCATCGCATAATTTCAACTTTGATTTCACAACTTCAAATTACCTCTGTGCTTTATTTTCCCTGAGAAAGAAGTTAAACTTCTGGTGACATCTGAGTCCTTAAAAATGATGGACGTTTTGGATACAGATAGTCTATATGATGAACTCATAGATGCAAAAGACTGGATTGATAAAAGCTGGTCGACCAAAAGTCTGTAGATAAAAGTAGGACATTTCTCAAGAGCTATAAACTGATTCCTACAAGTCTAAAAATCTGCTGTTGTCAGTAAGTAAAATCCTAAGTATTCCACTCCCAAATGTTTATGTTGAGAGGATTTTTAGTTTCATGTCATCGTACTGGACTGACACCAAGGAATCGGTATAATGTAGGATTGATAAGAGCAAAGCTGTAGGTCCAAGTGAATTTTACATTTGCCTGTCTGGAATTGCACTATTACATAAAAGAAGAGAAGGCCATCCTAAATAAAGACCTCAGGCTGTTCAGTTACTGGAAGAGAAAAGAGAAAGAGTCAAATTACCTTACCATACCATGGGACAGGAAGAAACATGTCATTGCTCTTTTTTAAATTAAATATGGGTAATATCTGTTTAATTTGTCCTATTATATTTCTGTTTTCCTTTTTAAAAGCCTCACATTTATGTATCTTAAGAATACACAGGGCTTCCCTGGTGGCGCAGCGGTTGAGAGTCCGCCTGCCAGTGCAGGGGACACGGGTTCGTGCCCCGGTCTGGGAAGATCCCACATGCCGTGGAGCGGCTGGGCCCGTGAGCCATGGCCACTGAGCCTGCGCATCTGGAGCCTGTGCTCCGCAACGGGAGAGGCCACAACAGTGAGAGGCCCGCGTACCGCAAAAAACACACAAAAAACAAAAGAATACACGGTAATAGGGACATCCCTGGTGGTGCAGTGGTTAAGAATCCACCTGCCAACGCAGGGGCATGGGTTTAACCCCTGGTCCAGGAAGATCTCACATACTGTGGAGCAACTAAACCTGCGTGCCACAACTACTGAAGCCCGCGCACCTAGAGCCCTTGCTCCACAACAAGAGAAGCCACCCAATGAGTACAGCACTGCAATGAAGAGCAGCCCCCACTCACCACAACTAGAGAAAGCCTGCACGCAGCAAGGAAAACCCAACGCAGACTTGTACAAGCCTCTTAGATAGCCTAATCCACCAGAGGGCAGACAGCAGAAGCAAAAAGACTACAGTCCTGCAGGCTGTGGAACAAAAACCACATTCACAGAAAGACAAGATGAAAAGGCAGAGGGCTATGTACCAGATGAAGGAACAAGATAAAACCCCAGAAAAACAACTAAATGAAGTGGAGATAGGCAACTTTCCAGAAAAATAATTCAGAATAATGATAGTGAAGATGATCCAGGACCTTGGAAAAAGAATGGAGGCAAAGATCGAGAAGACGCAAGAAATGTTTAACAAAGATTTAGAAGAATTAAAGAACAAACAAACAAAGATGAACAACACTATAACTGAAATGAAAAATACACTAGAAGGAATCAATAGAATAACTGAGGCAGAAGAACGGATAAGTGACGTGGAAGACAGAATGGTGGAGTTCACTGCTGCTGAACAGAATAAAGAAAAAAGAAGGAAAAGAAATGAAGACAGCCTAAGAGACCTCTGGGACAACATTAAACACAACAACACTCGAATTACACGCGTCCTGGAAGGAGAAGAGAGAGAGAAAGCACCAAGAAAATATTTGAAGAGATTATAGTCAAAAACTTCCCTAACATGGGAAAGGAAATAGCCACCCAAGTCCGGGAAGCATAGAGAGTCCCATAAAGGATAAACCCAAGGAGAAACATGCCAAGACACATAGTAATCAAATTGGTAAAAATTAAAGACAAAGAAAAATTATTGAAAGCAGCAAGGGAAAAACGACAAATAACATACAAGGGAACTCCCATAAGGTTAACAGCTGATTT
>NW_020171981.1:5354991-5383384 GCF_003031525.2 Neophocaena asiaeorientalis asiaeorientalis
AAAAAGAGGAAATCGACAGTAACACAATAATAGCGGGGGACTTTAACACCTCACTTACACCAATGGACAGATCATACAGACAGAAAATTAATAAGGAAACACAAGCTTTAAATGACACAGTAGAACAGAGAGATTTAATTGATACTTATAGGACATTCCATCCATAAACAGCAGATTACACTTTCTTCTCAAGTGCACATGGAACATTCTGCAGGAATGATCACATCTTGGGTCACAAATCAAGCCTCAGTAAATTTAAGAAAACTGAAATCATATCAAGCTTCTTTTCTGACCACAACGCTATGAGATTAGAAATCAATTACAAAGAAGAAAATGTAAAAAACACAAACACATGGAGGCTAAACAATATGTTACTAAATAACCAAGAGATCACTGAAGAAATCAAAGAGGAGATCAAACAATACCTAGAAACAAATGACAATGAAAACACGACAATCCAAAACCTATGGGATGCAGCAAAAGCAGTTTTAAGAGAGAAGTTTATAGCAATACAATCCTACCTCAAGAAACAACAAATATCTCAAATAAACAATCTAATCTTACACCTAAAAGAACTAGAGAAAGAAGAACAAACAAAACCCAAAGTTAGCAGAAGGAAAGAAATCATAAAGATCAGAGCAGAAATAAATGAAATAGAAACAAAGAAAACAATAGCAAAGATCAATAAAACTAAAAGCTGGTTCTTTGAGAAGATAAACCAAATTGATAAACCCACCTCCTAGAGTAATGGAAATAAAAACAAAAATAAACAAATGGGACCTAATGAAACAAAAGTTTTTGCACAGCAAAGGAAACTACAAACTTCAAAACTACTGAGTGTTGAAAAGACAACACTCAGAATGGGACAAAATATTTGCAAATGAAAATGGAATATTACTCAGCCATAAAAAGGAACGAAATTGGGTCATTTGTAGAGACATGGATGGATCCAGAGACTATCATACAGAGTGAAGTAAGTCAGAAAGAGAAAAACAAATATTGTTTATTAACGTATATATGTGGAACCTAGAAAAACGGTACAGACGAACTGGTTTGCAGGGCAGAAATTGAGACCCAGATGCAGAGAACTAACGTATGGACACCAAGGGGGGAAAGTGGCGGGGGCTGAGGGTGGTGGTGGGATGAACTGGGAGATTGGGATTGACATGTATACACTAATATGTATAAAATAGGTAACTAATAAGAACCTGCTGTATATAAAAAAAAAACCCAACGCAAACAAAAATAAATAAATAAAATAAAAAAAAAAGAATACACAGTAATATAGCCCACAGAAGTTTAATATCCAATGAAAACTTTTCAAGACTTAAAATAAATTTATAAAATTATATGAGGACAAAAAGAGATGTTATAAAAATATTGTTATATTTTTCTCGCACATATTATTTGTTTAATTGGTCTCACTATCAATTAGTACTAATCTCCTCTTTTAACTAGTCCTATTGTTGTTTTGTTTACATAACAGCATTTATGGACCAGAAAAGTAAATAACAGAGAATAACATATAATTTCAAATAACTATTTTCATATATTAATGTTTAAGTCATAAAACATGTATATACTATAAATGATTTTATTATGCCTTTATACATTTCGTCTGGTATGACTGTGTCCCAGGTTGACTTTAAAAAATTGGTCACCCACACATGAGGTGATTCCCTGCCTTCTGAAAGCCAGGGCCCGGGTAGAATTCATTTCACAGAGCTCAGATGATGTTGCCAGTTCCACTCTCTTTCTCTGTCTGCTTTCTCTGGTTCCTCCTGCAGCCTGTGCTTACATTATCCTCACCCAGCAGTCCTAACCAGGAAAGTACTGGGACTGGGCTTCAGCAGATGCCCTGGACCGCTTGCATGGTGGTGTTCAAAGGGAGTTGCCAAGTCTGGATGTGCTCACCCGAGTGGGAGGGAGGCTGGAGGGAGCCAGCTCCCTCAAACACTGGTTATGGGAGTGGAGATGTGCTTCCCTAAAGGGAAACTGAGGGGCTCTTACCAGAAGGGGGAATAGATGATGCGCAGGCAAAAGCGTCCTCAACTGTCCATTGCCCGGTCAGCTGCGAGCCAAAGTGCTCCCTGGAGCCAAACAAACACGCATCCATTTTATCACTTACCATATTATATTGAGATGATCTATCGATGTGTCTCTCTTACCGATTTGGCAGTGAGTTTCTCAAGGTCAGGGACTACGTCTGATTCCTGCTCTGTCACCAGCGCCTTGCACTCAGCCAGGCACATCGTACATGCTCAGTAATGTCCCTGGGATCCTGCTCTTGCCTCTGTTCTCAGCTCTCACATCACATGTGCCTCGCACAATCTCTTCCACTCCTATGGCGTTCAATCTGTAGCTCCAGCACAGACCTTCCCCCTGACTTGGTTGTCCCAAAGGCAGCTCAAACTCCATCTGTTGGAAATTGAACTTGCCGTCTTCATCCTAAACATTCTCCTTCACTGCTCCTCTTCTCAGCAACGGCACCATGTCACTCAATGTACTACGCTCCCATCTGCCACGATCAGTCATTCCCTGAGTGTAGGATCAGTCCTGCCTCCCAAATACCTGTCAATTTTCCCAACATCCCCATCTCACTGCCCTGCCCCCCACCATACCCAGGCCTCAGCATCCCTCCGCAGATGTCCTGCACCAGGTCTCCCTCAGCCTGCCCCTCCTCTGTAACCATACTCCAGCTCAAAGCCCTCCGGTGTATCACCTTCACCTTCAAGCCCACACCAGCAGCACTTCAACCCCGCAACCTCCAGCCCTGCCAAGATCCTTGCATTCCCTAGGGGCCAGCTGGGAACACGTGCCCCTCTCGGTGTCTTTCCTCCTTCGTCAGGTGCTAAACCCCTCTTGTCCTTGGAGACCAGGCTCACCTCCAAGAAGCCTTCCATGATACACAGCCTGGTCCCCTAGCTGAGAGCCTTGCCTCTGGCTTCCTAGGTTCTCTGTGCTTTTCTCTTCCCTACTGTGTGCCCGCTGTTGTATTCGACAGCAATTTGGCTTCCTGTGGTAAAACCTCTTGGTTAGACAGTCAGTCTCTCTACTTACCAGTCTCTCCCTCTAGACTGTGAGTGCCAAGAGGGCAGGATGATACCCCTTATCGCTGGCACTCTAGTCAGAGTTTATCACAGGATTGGCACATAGTAGGTGCTCATCAATTGTTACATGGATGATCGGCGGACCAGGGACGGCAGAGATTGGCAAACTTTGTAAAAGGCCAGATAGGAAATATTTTAGTCTTTGCAGGTCCTATGGTTTCTGTTACAACAAGAAAACAGCCGCAGACAATAATAAATAACATGTGTTTGCAAAATCAGGCAGGAGGCTGGATTTAGTCTGTGGATTATAGTTTGCCAGCCCCTGAAATACAGGGATGAGCTCTCCCAGTGCTTGGGGACAACTTTCGTGCCCAGTGAGACCCATGCCTACTTGCTGTTCTGACCAGCATCCCTTCTCAGTCCAGCTCCCAAGGCCCTTCCTCCACCTTCCGCTCTCACCCTCCCAACCCATTCCACTCTCTGTGCCTTGTCACCTCCTTCAGGCTCGAAGCTACCTGTGACTCAGAATGCAGCCTTCTTTCCCTGGGGCTCCTCCTGCCCAGACACTGGGACTCCCCATCATTCCCACCTTGACACAATGACTACCCCTTTGGACAAAGGAATGACAAGCAGATATTTACCATGAATAGCATTTCCTTAGCTGATCAGAAGCTCTTTCCTCTGCAAAGCAGTTTACCTGCAGTATTCCACTCTTTTGTCAGCCCCTGCCTCTCTTAACCTTTAGCTGGGTTCCCTGAGGTCTTTCCCCTAAAGGCTTGGCCGTCCTGGTCCCTGCCCTGGCAGAGGCATGGCGTGCCAATCAGCAGCGTTGGTCTCCAGGAAGATGAGCGTTTGGAGAGGGTTAGTTGCTTCTCCAGAAAACCGGGGAGGAACAGGTATAGAAAAAGCATGGGGGGTTTTGTTTTATGATAGGCTGGGGGAGTGAAGAGAAGATGTTAGCCAAGGCATCCGTCCTTGCCCAACCCCACGGCCTACGCTGAGCTCCTCATTAGGCAGGCGGCAGGAGCATTTATGTGAGAGACTTCGAGCCTCTGAGCCCCAGCACAGCTGCTGTGGGGCCCATGCATTGGAGCTGAGCGCCACTCTGGCACCCAGGGGCTGACAGTTTGAGGAACACTGGAAGACAGCACCCTGGGAAGGACACTGGTGTTCTCCCCAGGGCACCATCAAGTCCCTCTGGTGTGGTTTTGTGGGCAAAGGAGCTCAGCTGGAGGGATGGAATGGGGGAGGGGGAACGGCGTGGGTGCAGCCGGGCACCCACTGCTCGGGGAAATGTTTACGCTTATTCCTGGGCTTCCCCTCCAGAGATCCTGCTGTCCTCAGTAAAAGTGAGGTCTGTGACCAAGGGGGAAGGGAAGAGTGGTTGTCAGGGGTGGGCAACCAATGATTTCACCACACTGGGATGTTTCCTTACAGGGACATCTGAGAAGTCACCATTTGTTCTGCAGCTGGCCCTGGGGGTGAAGAGCAAGACGAGGAATGGAGAGGATGGAGACAGCTATGGAAACTGGGCCAGTGGAAGGAGGGGAGACATGCCATAGACGTCAGCCAGGTATGAAGAGGCAGAGGCACCCCCAATTATACAGGTGGGGTCGCTGAGGCCCAGAAAGGGCAGGTGACCTGCCCACAGTCACACAGCAACGTCTCCCATCCCCAGGATGGGCATTTCCCCATGTTAGAGCCACCAAGTTCATCACAGGCCCTGGTGGGTCCCCACAGTTATCTGCCTTGTGAGGTGAATGGCAAGTGTGTCTCTGGGCCCCGGGTGCCCACTGGGGCTGCCCAGACCCTGCAGAACAGCCTGAAATCTGCCTTCTTTCCTCTGAGGAGGAAGAGGCCAAGTTTTCTCATACAAATGGAGAGAGGCAGGAGCCAACAACCCATCCTGGCACAAACCAGCCAACTTAATATATTTAGAAGTCTAAGGAGAAACCGGCAGACAGACAGAATTCCTGCCAGTCCAGGGCTTGGCCCCTCCTCAGGCTGACCATCCTGTCTGGATGAGGGGACAGGAGCCCTCTCATCCTCTCAGTCTTTCTCTGTCTTGAGGATAAGAGGTCAGATCATAGGTAGGATTTTCCAAGGGGCAAAGGTGAAGGAGAAATCTCTTTCCTTGGAGATTTTTTTTTTTTTCCCTTGGAGATTTTTAAAAATAAGAGAAAACTGCCTAAGTGTGCCGGAAAAGAAGGGGGTGTGGTCTGGAGGCAGGAGAAGGGTCAAGGTGGCCCTTGGATGGGTCTGAACGGTTGCAATCCAGGCTTCTGCGGTTTGGAGACGGGCGATGCTGGGCCCTGACCGCGTGCTGCAGTTAGCACAATCACCACCAGGTGGCAGGTCTGTCCACTTCTAACGGATGAGGACTCCGGCTGCTGGGAACTCAGATGGGTTACCGCATTTGTTTATTCATGCATCATTTATTCATTCGTGGTTTTTATTCCCCAAGCACTTTGGACTCCTCGTATGTGCCAGCAGGCATTGTGCTAGGTGTAAGGAAGAAACAAAAGTGGCCGAGACAAGGGCTCTGTTCTAGGCATCTCGCACAGCTCCTCTCTACTCAGCAGCCCGTCCCATGCGCAGACGAGGGTCAGTAAGGGCAGCTAGGTGTCTGTGGGTCAGGCCTGCTGCCTCGGTCGCTTCCTACTGCGGCCACGTGGGATGGTGCCCCTTGCCTCTGTTCTGCAGCAAGAACCAACGGGCAGTGGGCCCTGAGCGAGGTTTGGATGGCCTCCCATCCCTGTGTCGGGCCGCTCACAGCGGGTCTCAGGTGTAGCCGCACAGAGGTCCCCGGGGGCTGCGGTTTTCTCTATCTCTGTTCCTCCTCCAACCCGGCCCAACCTCCAACCACCAGCCCCTCCCCTCCCCTCGTCCTCCCTCGCACGGCTCTGTTCTGGCAGCTTTCCTCAAAAATGTGCATCCAGAGAGCAGAAAGTGGGTCCCTGGAGCAGACCCAGGTCCTGGGTGCCCTGGGGGTCACTGTGCACCTTCTGCCTTCCTGAAACCTGGCTCCTACCCCACCCCTGCTCTGGGTAACCAGGGCCAGTGTTTACCTCCAGAGCACTGGTCTCCTGTGTGCTGGAAGCATTGAGTCTTGTCCATGGTGGCGCAGTGGTTGAGAGTCCGCCTGCCGATGCAGGGGACACGGGTTCGTGCCCCGGTCCGGGAAGATCCCACATGCCGCGGAGCGGCTGGGCCCGTGAGCCATGGTCACTGAGCCTGCACGTCCGGAGCCTGTGCTCCGCAACGGGAGAGGCCACAACAGTGAGAGGCCCGCGTACCGCAAAAAAAAAAACACACACACACAAAAAAAACACACCCGAGAGTGTCCATGTGTCCAAGTAACTGCCTTGAGTTGAATCGGAGGATCCCCTGGACCAACCTCAATGAGGACCGCAGGAGCCCCAGTCTGCTCCTTACACACCGGAACTCCAGACCCAGCAGGGGTGTGGTAGCACCCACTGGGGTCACTTTTTGGACAGGGTCCCCAGATGGCTTCCTTGGCCAGCAGCCACGGAGCCCTGTCCTCTGGAAGAGTGCCAGCCACTGTTTGGCCTTGCTTCCCACTCCCTTCTCTTCCTGCTCCAGCTTCCCTGGCAACTGGGAACCCCCTCGCTCAACCCAGCCCCCTGCCTTCTGACACATGGTTCAGCTCAGCTAGAAAGCATCTGGCCATGCCCACGGCCCTGGCATCTGGCCCGTTGCCCTACATGAGGAGCACCCCTCCCTCACACCTTCCGTGCAGCTCCTCCGTTAGAATTATATCTATTGGAAACTCCCCAACTCTCAAGAAAATCCCCTCTGTAGGTGGAGGTGGCAAAGCACCCCAGCCCCAGTACTCAGTGCCAGGTAGAGTGGGAGTCCCGATCTTATCAGCTCATCACATTCCTAACATTCCCCATGGGCAGGGGAGGAGGGGAGGACAGAGAGGAGAATGCTGCTTGACTTCAACATCCTGCGTTTCTGTTTGCTCCAGTTTCTCCCCCACCCACCACCACCCCCAGCCCGGGGCCCAGGGCCCCTCCATGTGCCTCCCAGGCCCTCGAATCTTAGACCGCATGTCTAGTTCCTCATCCTTTTCTAGTCTCTTCTGAGAGTTCCCCCAAAGCCCCCTTCCAAACTACGCAGGACCAGAAGTGAGGGTCAGCTTCTCCACCCACCTCCCACCTCTACCAGCCCCAGCCCCCCTCCCTCTCTTGCCAGAGGAGGGGCTGCCTACCCACCTTCTTTACACAGCATCTGTGGATATTCGGACAAAGTTGTCCTTTACCTAAAACACATACACCTCCCTCTGCCCTCTGGCCACCTCCCAACTCCTGGCCAGAGAGCAGTGGCTGAAGGGGGGCTGGGATCCAGGAACCCCAAGTTCTAATTCTGGCTTCTGCCACTAACTTACTGACCTGAAGCTTGTCACCACCCTGTTCTGAGCCTCAGTTTCCCTGAGGAATGACAGGAATGGACTGGTGGTCTGTTTCTGAGCCTAAGGGGAACACCTAGTGACCCCTTAGACTAGACTGAAGCTTGGTGGAGGACGTGAAGGGAAGTTATCAGGGAGGTGCTCCCCCTTTGGAGACAGCTCCGTTTTGGTTTTTGAGTGAGGAGCAGGCCATTCCCAGGGGTGCTCCTCCCCCAAGTGTTCCCCACCCCAGGTCCTCCTTCTCTTATCAGAAAAATGTGTCCAAAAAAGAAGTACCATGGGGCTTCCCTGGTGGCGCAGTGGTTGAGAGTCCGCCTGCCGATATAGGGGACACAGGTTCGTGCCCCGGTCTGGGAAGATCCCACGTGCTGCGGAGCGGCTGGGCCCGTGAGCCATGGCCGCTGAGCCTGCGCGTCCGGAGCCTGTGCAAAAAAAAAACACACACACACACACACACACACACACGCACACAGAGCCAACATCAAGCTTCATGGTGAATTACTGTAAACTTTTCTACGAGATCAGGAATGAGACCAGGATTTCACTATCACCACTTCTGACTAGCACTACCCTTGGAAGTCCCAGACAGGGCAATGAGGCAAAAAATAAAAGTTATAAGAATTGTAAAGGAAGAAATAAAACTACCAGTATTTTGGGGTGAGGAGGGGTGTTGAACCATCTATCTTATTTTTTTTTATTGAATGCAAGATTCTTTAAATTCTATAGTGCTTTACAATTTTCAAAAGTTTCACACACATAATTCATGTAATCCCATAATAATCCTTTTTCTCCCTACCCTTATATTGCCCCTCTCCCCTTCCCTCTCCCCACTGGTAACCACTAGTTTGTTCTCTATATCTGTGGGTCTGTTTCTTCTTTGTTTTATTCACTAGTTTGTTGTATTTTTTAGATTCCACATATAAGTGATATCATACAGTATTTGTCTTTCTCTGTCTGACTTATTTCATTTAGCATAATGCCCTCCAAGGCCAACCTTTGCTGCAAATAACAAAATTTCATTCTTTTTTATGACTGAGTATTCCATTGTGTGTATATGTGTGTGTTTGTGTGTATCACATCTTCTTTATCCATTCATCTGTTGATGGATATTTAGATTGCTTCCATACTTTGGTAATTGTAAATAATGCTGCTATGAACATTGGGAAAACTACTAATATTTAGATGACATATGATACACAGACAAAATCCATAAAATATACAAAATATTAGACTAAACAAGTGAATTTAACAAGGTCACTGGATACAAGATCAGTATAAGAAATCAAATGTTCTTCAATATACTATCAATGTACAATTAGGGAAAGGAATTTTTTTTTTTAACACCATTTATACACCTTAAGATTAGCAAATACCTACCTAGAAATAAATCTAACCAAAATAGTGCAAGAATAGTCAATACACAGAAAACCACAAAACATTACTGAGAAATACTTTAAAATACCTAAATTAACAGAGGGGTATACCATGCTCATGGATTGGAAGACTAGATATTGTAAAGGTGTTCATCCTCCACAAATCAATCTATAGATTCAATGCAGCCCCGATCAAACTCCTAGTGAGAATGTGTATGTGTGTGAGTTTGTGTGTGTAACTTGGCCAGTTGATTCTAAATTTGCTTCTATAAAAAAATAAAATAAAATTTATACAGAAATGCAAAAGACCAAGAAACGCCAAGACACTCTTGAAGAAAAGAAAGGCAAAAGAACTCCAGCACCAGATATTAAGACAGCGTGGTATTAGTGCAGGAATAGACCAGATAGAACAAAATACAGAGCCCCAAAACAGATCCACACAAATATGGCCACGTGATTTTTTTTTTTTTTTTTTTGGGTACGCGGGCCTCTCACTGTTGTGGCCTCTCCCGTTGCAGAGCACAGCCTCTGGATGCGCAGGCTCAGTGGCCATGGCTCACAGGCCTAGCCGCTTGGCGGCATGTGGGATCTTCCTGGACCGGGGCACGAACCCGTGTCCCCTGCATTGGCAGGCGGACTCTCAACCACTGCGCCACCAGGGAAGCCCCGCCACTTCATTTTTGACACAGATGATACTGCTATGCTATACTTGGGAAAGAATGGTCTTTTCAAAATGGTGCTGGGTCAATTGGATATTCATTTGGAAAAAAAGTATCTTTTAAAAATTGAAGTATAATGGACATACAACATTATATTAGTTTCAGGTGTACAACATAATGATTCTACATTTGTATACATTGCAAAATGATCACCACAATAAGTCTAGTTATTATCTGGAAAAAACATATCTTGATCCCTATTTCACACCACACCAAAAATAAATTCAGGATAAGTTTAGTTCTAAATATAAAAGGTAAGGAAACTAGAAGAAAGCATAGAATATCTTCATGCCTTTGGGGTGGGCAAAGATTTCTTAAACAGGACACACAAAGTACTAACCATAATGGAAAAAAAACTTGATAAATTATTCTCCACTAAAATTAAGAACTTCTATTTATCACAAGTCACCATGAAGAAAGTGAAAAGGCAAACTACAGAGTTGGAGAAGATATTTGCAACGCAAAGGGCTTGTGTCCAGGGCTTGTCTTGGAGATCAATAGGAATAAGATGGACAACCCAACAGAAAATCAGCAAGAGGCTTGAATAGGCACTTCACAAATAAGGCTTTGCAAATGGCCTGTAAACATCTGGGAAGATGCTCCATATCATCAGTCACCAGGGAGATGCAGACACCATAAGGAGCTAAAAGGGAAAAGACCGACACTATCAAGTATTGGCAGGATGTGAAGCACGTAGCACTCTTGGACCCAGCCGGTGGGAGTAAGTTGGCACAGCCACTTTAGAAACCTTTATGGCAGCATCAACTAAAGCTGAACTTATCCAACCCCTATGGCCTAACAATTTCCCATCTGGGCATGTATCCAACAGAAAGGCATACATTATGCCCCAAAAGACAGGGGGCAAGAGTGTTCACCACGGCACTATGGTCAGCAGCCACAAATTTTAAAAGCTGGATGTCCATCAGCAGTAGGATAGACAGATAAAGGGTGATACGTTCACATGATGGTGTATTATACAGCAACTCAAAGGAACAAACTGCAACTACAAGAAATGACATGGAGGATCTCACAAGCTTAACGCCGAACAACAACAAAAAAAGCCAGACACAGAAGAACACATACTGTACGATGCTGTTGATAGAAAGTTCAAAACCAGGCAAAACTGCTCTGTGGCGGTAGAAGTCAGGGTGGTGATTACCTTTAGGGAAAGCAGAGATTAGGGGGAGGCAAGAGGGGCTTTGGGGGATGCTGGAATTAATCTATTTTTTTGAGCTGCATTCTGGTTACATATTGTGTTCATTTTTTGCTTTAGAAGTTTGATTTTTTGTTGATGTTGGCCGTGCCATATGTCGTGTGGGATCTTTTATTTATTTATTTATTTATTTGGCCGCACCGGGTCTTAGTTGCAGCACGCGGCATCTTTGTTGTGGCATGCGGGGTCTTTAGTTGTGGCATGCGGACTCAGCTGTGGCATGCATGTGGGATCTAGTTCCCTGACCAGGGATCGAACCTGGGCCGCCTGCATTGGGAGCTCAGAGTCTTAACCACTGGCTCACCAGGGAAGTCCCACATATTGTGTTCATTTTGTGAAAACCCATGCACTTTTCTGTCTGTATGTTACACTTCAATAAAACATTCACATTACAACAAAATTAAATGGTGGCCCAGAGAGACCTGTGAACTTGCTCAGGGTCACACAGCTCTTAGACCGGCAGTTAAAGTCCTAGGTTCTTACTCCTGCTTTGTTCCCCCACATCTATGTGGAGTGGGAAGAAAACAAAACCACAGTTGCTGTTATAAAAGCTGACCGCAGAATTCCCCTGAGAGGAGGCTATGCTTGGGAAATAACTTGCTGGGCTCTCTCTGGGCATGAAAGGAAGAGCAGCATGGCCCCAGCTAATAGCCTGGAGCACTCGGGGTTTCAGGGGAGAGTTCTTGAAGAGAGATGTGGGCGGGGTGGGAGGGGCGGGGGAGAGAGAGGCTGAGAACCAACAAGATGGTGGGTGACCAGGGCGAGATGAAAACATGGCGGCTGGCCGTGAGAGGAGAGGGCAGCCGTGGGGCTTGAAGACCAGTGGTATCTGATATTCATCACTCCCCTCCCTCCTCCAGCACCCCCACCCCGCAGGAATGATCCTCCAGCTTCACTGCCTTGGGTGACTAGTATTCAAGGAGGAATTAAGGAAGGAGGGGGTGCATTCCACACCTGGGCTGACAAAGTGCAGGGCCAACAGCCCACAGGTGAGAGGCAGAGAAGACAATTCAGCAAAAGCCAGACCCTTGGGGTGGGGGGCTCATGCTGTTCCAGTATGCGCGCAGGCTCAGCGGCCATGGCTCACGGGCCCAGCCGCTCCGCGGCATGTGGGATCTTCCCGGACCAGGGCACGAACCCGCGTCCCGTGCATCGGCAGGCGGACTCTCAACCACTGCGCCACCAGGTAGGCACCCAGTATGATTTTTATTGTGAGAAGGGGAAGGGTGAGCCTAGAAATCTGGAGCACTCGAGTTCCCTGGGTGACTGACCCTTGGGTTTCATGTGAACTAGGCAGGGGAGCTTGGATGTGGTTTAGGGCCCATTGCACTCAGCTAACTTCCCCAAGCCCTTTCCTGCACTGGTGCAGGCTGTAGAAGGTCAGACCTTTCAGCCAGATGTTACACAGACACACAAACACCGTGGAGCATGTCAGTGACCAAAGGCCAAGATGGCTGGAGGAGGCCATGGAGGTTCACCTTGCTGACATCTGGGAGCTTGAAGGAGCCCCCCTCCCCGACCCACCCCCACCCCTGCCCTGTCCAGGCCTCTCTCTGGGTGGAAGGACTCTGACACTCAAAGAAACAGGGGTTCAAGGCCCCAAGGGAAGAGTCAGCAGCCCTGAGGAGCTGAGACTGAAGGCGGGGGTGGGGGGTGCCTTCAGCTCCCCCCAGGGCAAGTGGGAGGACGCTTACCACAGTATCTCCTTTGCCTCTCACAATTTAGAAGCCCCAGTCACCTGCAGTAGGTCTAGTTTGTTGGCGCAGAGGTGCAGGACCTCTCTTCTCTCAGACCTGTCACTCCCAGGACCCCAGTCGATCAGCAGGAAGACTGCAGGAGGCAGTGCTAGACCATTTCTTTCGCACTGACGAGGCTCTGAGAGGCTCCAGCCCAGACACAGCTGGGAAGTCATGGGGGTGCAGGAGAGGCCGGCCCTGGGTGAGGTGGCAGGAGGGCAAGGAACGTGCTTTGCTCCTGGTGGTTAAGGAGGCTCCAGGTCGGTGTGGGAGTGCGGGGGCAGCAGTGGTGGACACAGCCCCCAAGAGAGATAGGACCCTCCTCATGGAGGCCCATCTCCAAATGTCACCTCCTCCAGCAGGCCTTCCCAGATGCCCTCATTAAAGAGGCTGTCCCCATCCTCATCCCCAACCCGCGCTCCGAGAACACAGGCACACCAGCCCCCCACCTGAGTGGAGGGCCTGCTCTGCCTGTCTCCCCACTGAGCACTGACTAACCTCTGAAGAGCGGGGCCAAGGGCTCCTCTGGGTCTCCCCCAGGCTGCGAAGGTGCGCTCTGCACAGGGCAGGTGCTCACCAGCACTTTCTGAGTCAACCAGAGAGGGGTCCACGCCACCTGGAAGACTTCCTGTGGGAGGGAGCCCAGGAGAGGCAGGAGGACCTTCCAGAATTTAGGGGAGAAGAGGGGGTGCTCGGATCTCCTGTGACAGCCACATGCCTACCGAACCCTGATTCTAGGGCAGACCTGCCCTTGCTGCCCTGGCTGGGGACCAGCCCATCCCCATAACTAGTCCCAGCCAGGCAAGCCCAGGTCTGGGGAGGAGAGGCCGTGACTGGGCAGAGGGCCCGTCCTTCCCTGGAGCCCTTGGACCCACAGGACCTGGAGCCTCTCAGGCCCACAGCCCCTCCCCGCACTGGCCAGAGCTGAATGGGGCTCCCCAGGAGGCAGGCGGTGCTGCTTCCCCTTCTGTCCCCAGGGGTGTTATCAGGGAAAGGGTGGCCTTCAGGGAAGGGGAGCAGGTGTTTGCCTGGTTGGGAGAGGCTTGGCTGAAGTTCAAGTTTAGCTACTTAAACATGCCAAGGGGGAAAGAGGTGTTGTTTGCTCCTATGTTGCTGCCTCAAACCTCCCAGGGCACGGGTGGGGCCGGACAGGACCGAGAAAGCTGAGTGTCTGGGTCCTCAACACGCTATGGGGATGCACAACCACTTCTCCTGGCCTGGCCCCTCCTTCCACCAGACCTCTCTTGGGTGGGTGGCACCTGGATTCTTGTCCCAGCCTGTCTGTGCAGAGATGAGAGATGAGGAGAGAGGGGACAGAGAGGCAGAGGAAGACAGGACTGGAAGGCAGAGGTGGGTGATGGGGGCAGAGGAGGGGACAAGGGAGAAGGCTCGAGAAGGCTCTCGGGCAGAGGCCCTGGGAGTGGAGCAGGGCTGCCCAGTTTCCTGGCCCAGAGGGAGGGAGCTACACAGGTCTGGCCCCTGTACACTGCCCAGGAAGAGTATCGTAACTTTCTGGGGGCCGGCCCCTGCCTCTGGCGCCCCAGGGCAGTTCTGAGGGTGTGTCTGAGACTGCCACGCATGATGGGGCGGTGTGCCCTGGCGGGGGGCCGCTTGTGAGGCCGACAGGCCTGGGACGGCACCCCCAGCCCTGTCAAGCTCCTTGATTGTTTTTTCCTGTCAGCTCTGCCTTCAGGGACGGCCTCCCGCCCAGGATGTAAGGCAGGCAGCAGCTTGTCTGACCCAGCCTGGCCCTGGGGGAGCCCCCCTCCTAGGGGGCTGAATAACCTAAGCCAGTGTGACAAGAGAGACTCTTCCCACCGCCATCCCAGGAGTCAGGGAGGGCCCCCTCCCTGCCCCCAGCTCTCCAACCTCTCCCCTGAGAGCAGGCCCGGAGTCTCTGGGATGCAACCAGATTCCTGCTGGGCTGGTGGGCTGTGGGAGGATCAGTAGGCTGGCTACTGTTCTCTGCATCTCCCATCCCCCTCAGAGGGTGAGCCAGGCTCCTGCCTCCTCCGGCTTCCCCTCCCCGTGTCCAGGGCCTGCTTGCCTGAGTGAGACAAGAGTAATGGATGCAGCCAGGGCCTGACCCAAGTTCCTTGGCTCTGGGCCCAGCGCCAGGAACACAGTCCGTAAATATTTGGGGAGTGAATGGTGCCCGCCCCTCCCCACACAGCCGACTCATATAGCCACAGAAGGCTTGCAAGAGAAGGAAGCCTTGGTGTCCGTCTTCATCAGCCTTGCTGATGGATGTTCTTTCTAAAATCTAGCCTCTGTCCTTCAGGGGCCCCTTTACTTGGTATTGGGACTGAAATGAACTGGTCTGGCCTTTGGAAAGTTAACCATGGTCCTCATCCCGCTCCACTGTGCCCCCTCCTGGAGAGTTGTCTGCCCGCTGTCACCCTGTCTGGAAGGGCTCAGCCCTGGGTGGGCACCCCAAAACTCCTTGGGAGTCCCCTTTCCTGCCCTACCGGGAGCCTGGAGGGGAACAGCAGCCTTCAACTCCCCCTCTCCCGTGGCCTCAGATCAAGACAACAAGGATGTCTTTTGAAGGAAGTCTCTGGACAGTTCCCATGCCAGGCAGCTGGGAATTGGAGGGAACCAGTGGCCTCCGGCTGCAGGGGGATGGCTGAAGTAGTCTCAGGGTGCCCCCTGCCCGCACTCCTAGAGCCTTGGGACAGGCTATGGAGCAGGAGAGCTGGAGTCAGGGCAGGCAAGAAGGTGCTCGTGTGTGCTCTTCCAATTTTGCTCTGTGGGTCTGCCCTCACTTCATAATACTCCCCTGGCCCACTGTCTTGTCATGTAATATGCATGGGATAGAGTATACAGTAAGTAGTCAATAAATGTTAACCATTATTCCTAAGACTTTTAAGACTCAAAGACCAAGTTCTCCACGTTCCCTCAGCCCTGAGTTCCGGGTGTGCTTCTCATTGCCTGGGGAAAGGAAGGCTGTGTAGGAAATAATATACTTTGGGACTGGACAAACCCCTGCCCCAACCTGCCTGCCCTGAGCAGGCCGACCTGCTCCCAGCCACTGTTGCCCTCCCCACCGGGTTCTCATGGGACCCCAGATCTAGGGTCTTCCTCCATAGTCCTCCAGCCTTGCCAGCCTGGTGCCCATCCCACTTCCAGGAAGAAGGACATAAACACTGCTGAGATAGATTAGGGCCCCCAGCATCCTCTCCGGAAGCACCAGGATAGTTGGGGTTCCTGTCTGGGTCAGGGAGGTCTGGGAATTCCTAGGGCTTGGGTTAGGGAGCCCAGGGAGTGGGGAAGCACCCATTCCAGGAGCTAAGGAGAGAGGGAGCAGGGTGGTCCCACCCAAAGGTGGCATTTAGACCCCTACCACCTCTGCCTGCATACCTAATGGGTGTGAAGTGGTATCTCCTTGTGGGTTTTTTGGGGTTTTTTTTGCGGTACGCGGGCCTCTCACTGTTGTGGCCTCTCCCGTCGCGGAGCACAGGCTCCAGACGCACAGGCTCAGAGGCCATGGCTCACGGGCCCAGCCACTCCGCGGCATGTGGGATCTTCCTGGACCGGGGCACGAACCTGTGTCCCCTGCATCGGCAGGCGGACTCTCAACCACTGCACCACCAGGGAAGCCCTCTCCTTTTGGTTTTGATTTGCATTTCCCAGATGACTAATGATGTTGAGCATCCTTTTTTTTTTTTTTGAGCATCTTTTTTTAAAGCGCTTATCGGCCATTTGTATATCTTCTTTGGTGAAATGTCTATTCAAATGCTTTTTAACCACCTTGCTGGCACCAAGCCACTAGCCTGTCCTGCCTGCATCCATTCTCCCCGTAGCAGCCTGTCCTTTGCTAAGTGAGGCTCTAGCCAGGCTCTTCCCTGCTTAAACCTTTAATGGCTCCCCACTGCTTACAGCTGAACTTGCCAAACTGTGTCCTGTGAAAAGTGTTTTGGGAGAGGTCAGGAGAGGTTCCTTTGAAGATGGTTCCATGGTCAAATTATGGTCACAATTTGGGGAAATGCTACATCCTCTCACCCATGCCAGGAGTTTGCCAACACGTGTTGGCCCAAGGAAGTCCCAAGGCAAACATTCCCCTCCTTAACTCAGCATTTCCCAAACGAATTTGATGATAAATTCACACTCTCCTCACCTTGTATTTTCTTTTTCACAGCTTTATTGAGATATAACTCACAAATCATACAACTGACTCATTTAAAGCATGCAATTGAATGGTTTTTAGTATAGAGATGTGCAGACATCACTAGTATCAAATTGGGAACATCTTCATCACCCTCAAAAGAAACCCCATACCCCAACCTGCCCCCCTTATCCCTCCCTCTCATCTCTGGGCAGCTACTAATCTACTTTCTATCTCTATATTTGCCTGTTCTGGACATTTCATAGAAATGGAATCATACTAGATGCAGCCTTTTGCGACTGTCTTCTTTCACTCGGCAAAATGTTTTCATGGTTCATCCATATTGTAATGTGTATCAGTACTTCATTCATTTTCATGGCCAAATAATTGTCCATAGTCTGGATAAGCTACACTTTGATTCATCAGTTGATGGACATTTGTGTTGTTTTTACTTCGGAGCTATTTTGAATAATGCTGCTTGAACATTCATGTACAAGTTTCTGTGGGAACGTGTGTTTTCATTTCTCTTGGGGTATATACTTGGGAGTGGAATTGCTGGGTCAAATGGTAACTCTATGTTTAACTATTTGAGGAGATTCCAGGCTATTTTGAAGCAATTACATCATTTTGCATTCCCACCAGCAGTGTATGAGGGCTCCGATTTCTCCACATCTTTGCCAACACTTATCTGACTTTTTGGTTCTAGCCATTTTTGTGGGTGTGAAGTGGTATCTCATTGTGGTTTGATTTGCATTTCCCTAATTATTAGAGATGTTGAGCATTTTTCATGTGCTTGTTGACCATTTGTATATCTTCTTTGGAGAAGTGTCTATTCAGATCCTTTGCCCATTTTTAAACTGGGTTACTTGTCTTTTTATTATTGAATTGTAAATGTTATTTATATATTCCAGATACAAATCCCTTATCAGATATATGATTGATCAATATTTTATTTCATTCTATGGGTTATCTTTTTGCTTTCTTAAAGGTGTCTTTTTATTTATTTTTATTATTTATTTATTTTTATTTATTTAGGCCGTGCCACATAGCATGCAGGATGTCACCCATGCCCCCTGCCGTGGAAGCACAGATTCTTAACCACTGGACCACCAGGGAAGTCCTTAAAGGTGTCCTTTGAAGCACAACTTTGATTAAGTTCAGTGTCTCAATCCATTCTGGCTGCTATAGTGAAATACCTCAGACTAGGTAGCTTCTAAACAACAGAAATTTATGTCTCACAGTTCTAGAGGCTGGAAGTCCAAGATCAGGGTGACACCTGATGGTGTGGATGGTGAGGATGTAGCATTTCCCCAATGCATGGTCAGGTGAGGGCCCTCTTCTGGGTTGCAGACTTCTTGTTTTAGCCTCACGTGACAAAAGGGGCTAGGGAGCTCTGTGGGCCTCTTTTATAAGGATACTAATCCCAGTCACGAGGGCTTTGCCCTCATGACCTTATAACCTCCCAGAGGTCCCACCTCCTAAAATCATTGCCTTGGGAATTAGGATTTCAACATATGAATACGGGTGGGGGGGTGGGGACACAAACATCCGGACCACAGCATTCAGTTTATCTATTTTTTCTTTTGTTGTTTGTGCTTTTGGTGTTATAACTAAGAATCCATTGCCAAATACAAGACCACAAAGACTAACGCCTATGCTTTCTTCTAAGAGTTGTACAGGTTTACCTCTTATATTTAGGTCTTTGATCCATTTTGAGTTAATTTTTGCATATGATCTGACGTAGTGATTCAACTTCATCCTTCTGCATGTGAATATCCCAGTTCTTCCCTGCAGCCCACCTTGTATATTTACAAAACCTCCAGTAGCATCTCATGGAACCCTGGTGCTTCAGGGAACACCAATTGGGAATTGCCAACCTATATGATCAGGTCCGAGTTTCTTAGCCTAGCCAAGGCCTCTCACCATCTGCCCCCAACTGGCCTCTTGCTGCTCCTTAGACTTGCACTGGGTTTTTCTGCCTCCCGGCCTTCGTATATACTGTTCTAACACTTCACCCAACCACTATCACATTTACACACACCATCCACCTTTTCCTACTGAAATTCACTCATCCTCTAAGGGATAATAATAGCTAACATTTACTGAGCACTTGCTGTGTACCACTTTCCTAAGCGCTTTATTTGTAGTATTATCTCATTTAATGCTTACACTAACCCTATGACGTATATACGCCTATTATCCTCATTTTATAGGTGAGGGAATCGAAGTTCAACATGGGTAAGTAAACTGCCCAAGGTTGCACAGTTAGCAAGTGATGGAGGGAGAATTTAAACCCAGACCGTCTGCCTCCAGAGGCCCTGCTCTCACAAATCACTGCCCTCCAATCAACCTTCGTTTATCACCCCCACTCTGCCCACTACTTCACTGGTACCAAAATATATTTACTGAACTCTACTATGTATTTTGCTAAAATACCAAGCTAGCAAATGAGTAAAAGAATGAATAGAACTGCATTGTCAGAGCTGGAAGGGCCTCAAGCTTCCTGGAATGTGGGGTACACTCCAGGATAACAGGCTGTGTGACTCACCCAGGGTCACAAGGTGGGGCAGAAACCATGTCAGGACGAGGTCTCTACCTCCTGCAGGTAGTTTTGATGCCATGCCTGCTGTGTCTCCATTCAACATACGTTTATTGAGTTCCCTGCCTGTGCCAGGCCCCAGTCCGAGCCCCATCTGAGACAAACAGAACAAGACCCCTGGGACCCTGCCCTGTCTCTCTCCCCGGGGACAATGGGGCTTAGGCCTGGCAGGGTTCCTCCAGGGTTTCAAGGGCCATTCCCTGGGCTCCGACCCAGCTTTCCCTGTTCCCTTGGAGGAAGCGCTGAGAATGGGAGATGGCAGGCAGTCAGGGGCACAGAGCTGGCGGGGAGGAAGGGCCCCAGCTCCAGTTCTTTTCCTGGCACCCTTGTTTGCTGCGTGTCCCTGACTTCCGGTGGTTGTTTCCGCCCCACCCATAACCTCCCTGGCTGAGTGGGCAGCTGGCCTGGGACTGGAATTCTCCCACCATCCTCAATTTCAGCCATCTCTCGGATAGGCAGTCCCTCAAAGCCCAACAGACCTGGATGAGAATCTTGCTCCCTCCACCAGCTGCATGACCTTGGGCCTGTCACTTTGCCAGTCTAAGTCTTTGTTTCCTCTTCTGGAAAAGGGGACAATGGGACTGACCTCACAGGTTTGTCATGAAGAATAAAAGACATAATATACATAAGGCGCCTGGCACAATGAGACTCCCAATACAAAATGTTATCTCTTTTCTCAGCCTAGCTCTTCCCACTTTCCTCCTCCAGGAAGTCTTCCAGGATACCCTCTTTCCCCTGTCTCCCCATCCCTATGTTGGGATCCCAGTCTGAGCCCCGGGGAAGGCCAATTGGGCTCCTGCGTGATGGAGGTGCTATGATGGGGCTCTCCAGGTGCTGATATCTCCATGAGCTCTCAAGTGTCCATTTCTCTCACATAGACGTATCCATGTCTCATAGGGAATGGGGCTGAAGGGGACCCACAGGGAGCTTCATGAGTTTTTCAATGGACCAGTTCAATTCAATGTACATCATTGACCTTGACTCCAAGCAGAGCACTGTGGTAGGAGCTATTGGCAGGGTGGAGAGAGAGGGGGGTCCGAGCTTACTTTTCCTGGAGTATTGAGCTATAGGGGGAGAGATAGCCACTGCCACCCCCACACCCATTGCAATGAAAAATAACTTTTATTGAACTATTACTATGTGATAGACATTGTGCAAATTCTTTTACTCTCCACAATGACTCTATGCTTAGGGTGCAATTTTAAACTCAATTTTACATAGAAGCTGAGGCACAAAGAACTTAAGCAACTTTGCTCAAGTGAATAAGTGACATCTGGCCAAATGTGACAAATGCTCTATCAGAGGGAGAAATGCTGGAGCAGAAAACATCCACTGAGATCCAGGGAGCCTGGGAAGATGATGGGTTTCAGCTGGCCTTGAAGGAAGAGGAGTTGTTCATGGGCAGGAAGAAGTAGGAGCACTGCTTGCAGGCAAAGGCCTCAAGAAGGGGGCGAGGGCTTCCCTGGTGGCGCAGGGGTTGAGAGTCCGCCAGCCGATGCAGGGGACACGGGTTCGTGCTCCGGTCCGGGAAGATCCCTCATGCCGCGGAGCGGCTGGGCCCGTGAGCCATGGCCGCTGAGCCTGTGCATCCGGAGCCTGTGCTCCGCAATGGGAGGGGCCACAACAGTGAGAGGCCCGTGTACCGCAAAAAAAAAAAAAAAGAAGGGGGCGAGCAGGCATTTGGGGGATGAAGATCTGCCTGGCAGTTGGGGCTGTGTGGGGAGGACGGGAGTGCAGAGGGCAAGGGCAGAAGGTGAGCAGGATGGTCATGGAGGACCTCAAGCCCCCGGCTGAGGACCTGGGCTTCAGGTTTGGTTCTGCAAGGCACCCAAGGTAGTGTTTTAAGTGGAGTCAGATCAGAGGAGAGGAGGAGGGCCTCCTGGGGCCAGGTGACAATTGTCTAAGGGGAGAGAAGGGAAAGATATGGTGGGTAGCCCGATGCCAGGTGCTCCCTGTGTATGATCTCAGCCTCCCAACAGTCCCTAGAGGTGGGCATGATCATCACCTCTTTGTAAATAAACTGAGGCTCAGAGCTGACCAGAGGTGGGTTAGAGGCTAATGGCATTGGGGTGGGGGCCCCTGTTCCCTAAGGTGAGGCCAGGTCCCAGACCGTGTTTGCCCACTGGCGGCGAGGGTGGGTGTGCAGTACTCTGAGGTCTTCTCAGGGTGTCTGTGGGTGCAGAGAGGAGGGTGGGCATGGAATGAATGAGGTGGGGCTTCTGGGGTTACAAATGGGGTCACCAAGAGAGCTAGAACAACAGGGGGTCAAAGGAAGGAAGGGCAGAGCTGAGGGGCCGGAGCCCAGGGTGCAGGTGGTGAGAGGCCTGCGGGGGTTGGGACCGCAGGGGTTTTCTTCAGTGAGTTTGTGGTGGGCCTGGCTGACCGCTGGCCTGATCAACAGCAGAGCTCAGGCTGCTGCTCTTGGGGAAAGGCCTGGGTTTGGGGTACAAACCTTGGGGTCCCTTCTGGACTCTGGCCTCCATGTCTATCTCTAGCCCTGCCCCGGGGCCTCGGGCAGATTGCCAGCCAGACCTGCACCTCCACCTGGGAGGCCCTAGAGGTCCCCGACTCGCTGGCTGTCCTTATTGCTGACTTCTCCCGTGTGCCCTGCGTCCCATAGCCACCAACTCCTGCCCACACTCCTCGTCCAAATATCTCGACAGTCCACCTACATCTCTACAGTAAGGCAGCCCCTCACCCCTTCTCACTTCTCTCTCCACATCAGCCCCGAGATGGGTCTCCCTGACTCCCAACCAGAGGAAGCTTTTGAATCCACAAAGGCTGTCAGCTTACTCCAAGGCATGAACCCATCACTTCCCTTCAGTTCCAAGGCCAGCAAGCTGAAGCCCAAACTCCAGGCTCTAGTGCTTTCCTGAGCGTGTCCCTTACAGCCAGCTGTACTTGTGATTACTGCCCAGTGTCCTACCTACTGCATCTCAGTGCCCCCCACCTCTCCACACTCCACTCGTAAGTTCCCTTCTCAGCAGCCGTGGTGGACTGTGCTCTCACCCATCGCAGAGCTATACCTGTCGGGGGCGTGGTCCAGAGCAGTTCAGCCACTTCGGGAGTGGCCTTCACATCCTCCAAGCCCCATCTGACTCTTTACCTCAGATGAGTCCCTGATGCCCTGGACAATCCCCCAGAGAGAAAAGGCCAAGCCCCTGGGGGATTGTTTTACAGGAAAGTGAAATCTCCATCATTGCCCTCATCATGCTAACAGTTAAGCGAAGAGGGCAGTGCCAGGGCCTGTCTGGAACCCCTGCCTGCCCCGCCCACTCCCCACTAAATCATTCTTTGTCCCAGCTCTTCCCTCAGCACCATTTCCTCCCTGCCACCACCACCCCCACCTTCATGGCTGCCTGAGTCATTTTATACCCCAGGGCCCTGGTTTCTATGTGTGATGCTGTAACATCCTGCCCCATCCCTGCCAGGTAGGGCTCCCCGCCTTTTAATAGCAACCTTCAGGAAACAGGCCCTAAGCCACAAAAAGGTTGCCCAGTGGTGAGAATTTCTGTGATCCTGGCAGGAAAGGAGAGGGCCACGAGGAGGAGGAACGTCTGCTGTCTCCCAGGTCAGAGTCCAGAAGGGTGCCCTGCCTTGCACGTCAGACTCTGGGCCCCTAGAGCAGGCTCGCACCTCCCCGCTCCGTCTGCCTTGTAATCTACTCTTTAGCTCACTGAAACTTGCAAGCAGATTTCAAATCAGCGGCAACTCGCCCCACTGCCCTTCTTGCCGCTGCTGGCCGCTCAGGGGTGAGGTCCCAAGTGAGGGGCTGGTTGGGGACAGGGCGGTGCTGGGATGAGGGGCGAGAGCTGGGAGGAGGCTACAACCTGCGTTACTCAGGGCCCTGGCCCGTCCGGAGCAGGCGGGGAGGAGGAAGTGAGTCAGTGGGCACAGCAATTCATGCCTCAGAATTCTGACTTTCCTTTTCAACCCACTGAGCCAAGACGTTTGTCCTAACAGGATCCTGCGGTGGGGGAGGGGAGGGGAGGAGAGCAAGAGGATATTTATGAGACAGAGCTGGCCTCTCACTCACCTCTACCAGGTTCACTTTTTTAGGGCCATAAACAGTATGTGGCCAACTGAATTCAGCCAGACATGCAGTGGTTGAAGACCTACTGTGTGTGAGGGACTGTCATGGGTGCTGGAAATACAGGTGTAATTGACGGTGAGCACAGCTAGTACTTAGTGAGCGACTTCTGGGTCCCAGTTCTGCTGTTTTTCAACAAACCTGTGAGTCTGGTATCTTGGTCCAATTTATAGTGAGGAAACTGAGACTAAGAGGTGAAGGGGCTTGTCCAAGGTCACGGCCCTATCAGTCTATAATCATACCATAAGCCCAGCCTACAAGTCAGCGCAAGGCCTGGAAGATGCACGAGTGATTACATCTGTGTGTGTGTGTGTGTGTGTGTGTGTATGTGCGCACAGGGGTGCAGGGGGCAGGGGTGAGGGAAGGAAGTGAAAACTCATGAAAGATTTCAAAGAACAAGTGGATATTTTCCAAGTGAACAAGGGGGTGTAGGGAGGCAGAGGTATCAGCATGTACAAAAATCAGGTGGCACGGACCAGCCCTGGCGTGTCTGTGGAATCCTGCCAGGGGCAAGGCACTGCGACAGAGGCTGTTACAGGGGAGCAGGCTGTGGGGACAAGGGGGAGGTGCTGAGCCCGTTCTGGACGCTCAGAATCTGGGAAGCCTGTGGGTGGCCAGCTGGAGGTGACTGGCAAGGGTTGAACATCAAGGCTGGAGCCTGGAGGTGCTTGGGTGGGGGTCATCAGCATGGAGGGGGATGGTAATGCACAAAGGGTGATCTGGGGAGGCAGAGGGATGAGACAGACAGCAGCCCAGGGTGGGCTGAGGAATCTCGCAAGGGGGTGAGGGTGCTGGGCAGAGATAGTGCGGGAGGAGGGCCAAGAGAAGGTGCAGAGGGCAGTCAACAGGGTCACTGCTGCCACCCCAGAGAGGTCAGGGGCAAAGGACCAAAGACCACTACCGGGCGTGCCCTCCAGAGGAGGCTGGTTCCCAAGTGGGTAAGGTTTCAGTGAGATGAGGGGGCTGAAACCAGGTTGGGGAGGTAGAAGGGACCAAGACAACCCAAGGGCAGAATCCCTACTCCAGGGAGAGCAGACAGTTGACTGATCTCAAGGATGTGACTTCTAAGCTGTGTGTGTCCTGGAAGAACAGAAGGCAGCCAAGATGACTGGGGGATGGGGGAAGCAGAGTGCCTGGAGGAGATATTCACACCTCTTGCACCTTGGGCATCTCAGTATTTTCAGCTGTAAAGTGGGAGACATCTCCACCTCATAAGGTTATTAGAAGATAACATACATAAAGGGTGGGACACACAGTAGGTGCTCAATAAACGTAAGCTTCCCTTCTGAATTCAAATGTTCATAAAACATTCAGAGACGCATAGTCACATAGGCAAACAGGTGTGAATGTGCAAGGGACCATGTGCACAGATACATGTTCCAATCAACATGTGTACAGGAGTGCTCCATAGACAACCACACATGGCCCTCCATCCTTAGCAGTATCTCTAGGAAGTTAGTAGGAGTGTGTGGAGGAGGTAGATGAATCCCCCCACCTGTCCAGATTTCCCACCTGGCCAATAAGAACCCTGCCAATAAGAAGGCATCTCCCCAAGAAATGGCAAGGCCCTAGGGGGCTGGTGACTCAGCTCACCTGGGGCTACCAAGTGGGTCCCCGTGGCCTCCCAAACTTGAAGAAGCCACCTTGGCATGAGGTAGAGAATGCTATAGAGTCCTAATCTCCCAGCCAGGAGGGCAGGGCTTGTGCAGCAAGGCCAGGCCGTGGCGGGCAGCAAGGGGACCATGGAGAGGGTTGAAGGAACTAGAAAGACAAAGGGGTTGGCCAGCAGGGAAGTTTCCTGATGTCTGCAGCCTGCTGGCCAGGCCCCTGTGGGGGTCACTGCCCATTTATCCCTGGAACCCCTCTGCTCTTTCCCTCCCCCACCCGCTGCGTACCCCACCACACATGTACCTGAAGTCCAAGTCAAATTGGCGCCCTGGGCCCTTCTCACTCACTCTCTCCCTCCCTCCCTCTGCCCCTGCCCCTGCTCAGCCCACTTCACCCATTGCCTAAATTATTACAGCAGCCCCTTCCTGCTCCCCAGCCCAGTTCGTCTTGGCAATGCCAGCTTCACGCTGTAGCCAAGATGTTCTTTCTCACACCCCCATTGTTCCATAATCACCAGCCCTGAAACGTAATGCAATGTTTAAATTTGAGAGCTTTCAGAACGTGAGGCCAGGATGAAACCCTGGCCTCCTGAAGAAGCCCTCGTTCATCTTTGAACCCCTGAGGGTTCTCAGCTCTGTGCCAGTACATAGCAGGTTGTCAAGGAATGCTTGAAACTGACAGATTCTGAGCCAGAGAAGTTGCCTGGCACATCTGGGGCACAGGAGAAAGGAAATCTGATAAACCCATTCATGCTTCGCTGCTCCTCGCTCCCTCCCCAGTAATTTGCATTTTCAATTCAAGTCAGAGATAGAGACCTGAGTCTTAGTTCCATAGCCGAGATTTGGTCCATTTAGTTCAAGGAATATTAGGAGCCTTGGGACACAAGGGATGCCAGGTGAGGAATAATAAGGGATTCCTTCCAGCCTTTCGTTTCATAGATGGGGAAACCGAGGCCTGGAGGAGGAAAGGAACTTGCGCAAGGTGAGAGGGCAGAAGACAGCCTGCATCCAGCCCTCGAGGAACCACAGTTCCACTCCATCCATATCTCTCCATCTCTGCACTGACCTTCCTATGAGAAGTGAGTGAACAAGTGGTGTGCTCTGGGGCTCTGGGAGAGGGAGAAGGGGAGGGGGGAAGTGTTGTGTGTGGGCGGGGGGAGCAGCAGAGGAAGGCTGGTATGAACACAGCAGGCACTGAATAAATGGAAGGTGCCTTTACAGAATATGAGGCTGTCATGTTACAACTGGGAACACTGCACCCCAAGTTAGGCCCCAACTCTTCTGCGTTCTTCTCTTGAGGCTCCCTCTTGCTAATAATCCTTTCCTTCTCACTTGTCCAGATACTCCTCCTCCAGGAAGCCTCCCTGACTCTACAGCAGAACCCACAGAACCCAAGCTCTACCTCCCTCTTGCTAATAATCCTTTCCTTCTCACTTGTCCAGATACTCCTCCTCCAGGAAGCCTCCCTGACTCTACAGCAGAACCCACAGAACCCAAGCTCTACCTCCCTCTTGCTAATAATCCTTTCCTTCTCACTTGTCCAGATACTCCTCCTCCAGGAAGCCTCCCTGACTCTACAGCAGAACCCACAGTTTGTATGTTGTCATGTTTGCCCACAGAGGCAGATGGACCCCATCCAAGATTTGGTTCAATGTCAAGACTGATGATGCCACACGCACGCTAAGAGGGAATGAAAAGGTTTATTATTTACATAACTGAGGTCTCTGGAGGAGCAGGGCTGGCTTCTCAAACAGGTCCAGGATGGCTTGAGAGAGCGAGGAAAGGAGATTGGCCTGGGTTTTTACTGTGGTGAGGGAGTGAGGCCAGGTGAGCATTTGTGAGGAAAGTGGCTTGCATGGTTCGAATCTCCCATGGACGCCAAAGGAGGCAGCACAGCACCCAGGCTTTCTTTTTTTTTTTTTATTACCAAGCTATGAGCTTGTCCAGATGGGAGGCACAAGGGGAAGAGGGAGAGGGGACGGCTTAAAAGATGTCAGCAGTCAAACATCAAAAACTGGGCTCAGACTCCTCATTACACATGTTATTCTCCTTGTTTACATTTCTAGGTGGGTCCCTTCTCTACAGGGAAGGGTTGGCATGGGTCAACTGAGGGATGAGATGAGGCTGTGGATGATAATGTCACTTACATCAGAGGATTCTGGACCTTTGGCATGAACTGGGGATTTCTCTTTCTGCATCTCTCCAGCCCAGAGACCCCTCCAGTCCCTTCATCCCTCCATTCCCATTCCATCTCCCCCAGGTCTGTCTGACACTCCCCCACATTCCTTAGCTTGGGCCCTCCCCCTACCAGGCACCCGTGCTCCCACTCCCACATTCCCTCTGGACACTCCCCCAGAGTGGAAAAACCATTCCTCATCCCTTTCCTGCTCCCAGCCCTGGGATCGGACATGCTGGTCATTCCTGTTTGGGATGGCCAAAGAGATAACACCTGGCATGGAGCCCATCTGTCATCACAGAACTCTCAAAGCTGTTTCAGGTGGGGCCCCTGTCCACACTGAGTGTCCACCCTGGCCCCTGGGCTCCTGGCCCTGTCTGTTTCCTCCTTCTCTAAGAATGAGGTAGAGGACCCAGCAGCCAGCTGGAAGGAGAGCAAGGTAACTGTTCAACTTCCATCCAGGTCAGCTTCCTGTTCCTTGGCCCCACATGTCCTAACCCCTGGAGACTCTGGGCCACAAAGCAGACCATGGAGAGAGGCTGGGCAGCTCTGAGAGTCAAAGCTTGGGAACAAATGCTGCTCCAAGGGCAGACAGGGATACGTGTCCTCTCCCCAAACACCGCAGAGAACGCTGCTATCACAGCTGCTTTTGTCTAGGCAAGTCTGGCTTTCTGACCAACATCTGGAGTTTGTCTCTTAAAGACACAGCTGTGGCCAGTGGCCTCCAGTCCTAGCTCTACCTCCCATGAGCTGCGTGACCTTGGACATCCATGTTCCTCCTTAAGTCAAATGAGGAGTCAAATGAGGCCAGGAGAATATGAGAGTCTGCAGGTGAAAGGATTCATAAGCACAAGTTCATCTCGAGTTCCTTCTCAGGCTCTGAATCTAATTCTGTACTCCTAATTCTCTGAATCTAATTTTGTACTCCTAATTCTTCATCTTTTTCCTTAAAGAGGGCTCCAAATTGTAGCTTCAAGGCCCCACAAAACCTAGATCTGCCCTGAGTATGGTACAAATATGTTAATTATTAGCATAAGTGGTCAAGAAAGGCCCTGGGCTCAGATAACACAGGATTAAAATCCGAGTTGCTAGCCTTCAAGTTGCTTAACCTCCCGAGCCTCAGTTTTCTCATCTTAAAACAGAGGTAACACCTCAACGATTGCCGTGAGAATTTAATAACATTTGTGGGCTTCCCTGGTGGCGCAGCGGTTGAGAGTCCGCCTGCCGATGCAGGGGACACGGGTTCGTGCCCCGGCCCGGGAAGATCCCACATCCCGCGGAGCGGCTGGGCCC